>NC_139035.1:13442223-13795068 GCF_964662115.1 Mustela nivalis
TTATAATTTCCATCTGGTTCTGTTTTTATTCATTTAATTTAATTAATTTATTTATTTAAGATTTTATTTATTTGACAGAGAGAGAGAGAGATCACAAGTAGGCAGAGAGGCAGGCAGAGAGAGAGGGAGAAGCAGGCTCCCTGCTGAGCAGAGAGCCTGATGTGGGGCTCGATCCCAGGACCCTGGGGTCATGACCGGAGCCGAAGGCAGAGGCTTTAATCCACTGAGCCACCCAGGTGCCCCTGGTTCTGTTTTTAAAATGGAGATTCACATAACATAAAATTCACCATTTTAAATAAGTATAAATTTTAGTAGTGTTAGTATATTCAGAGGGTTATGCCACCATTTTCATTGCCTAATTCCAGAACATTTTATCACTCCATAAAGAAATCTTGCCTATTAGGACTTACTCCTCCTTCCCCACTTGCCCTAACTCCTAGCAACCACTAATATATTTTCTGTCTTGATTTGCTTATTCTGGACATTGCACAAATGGCATCCTATACTATGTGGCCTTTTGCATCTGGCTTCTTTAACCTAGCTTATGTCTTCAAGGTTCATCCATGTTGTAGCATGTGTCAATGCTTCATTCCTTTTTACAGCTAAGTAATATTCCATTAGGTAGATATGAATGTGCCACATTTTGTTTATCTATGAATGAGCTGATAGACATTTGAATCATCTCCACTTCTGGCTCTTATGAATAGTGCTTCATTTGGTTCTTTTTTATAATTTCTATTTTTTTATATTTGCTATTTCATGAAATCATAGACCTCATACTTTAAAAAATTATTTAATCATGACTTCCTTTAATTATTTAACATATTTATAAATAGCTGCTTTGAAGACTAGGGCTTGTAAGTTCAGTATCTTTGCCTCTTCAGAGTTAGTGCCTGATGATTGCTTTCCCTCCCCATCCCCTGTGTATGGAGCACACACTTTCTTATTTCTTTGTAGGAATCATGATTTTTTTTGTTGTTGTTGAAAACTGGAAGTTTTGGATAATATAGCAGATCAGAGTTCCGATTTTTGTCCTGAGGGTTGTTAGCATTGTTTTGTTAGTGTGGTTAGTAAAGTGTCTGTGCTAAGTCTGTGGAGTCTGTTTAGTGGGCAGTGATTGCTGATATCTTTGCTCAGTTTTTACTTTTTATTGTATTTTTAAACCTGCTAACTAGGGATTAGTCCCATATCAGCCTCGCTTAGTGGTCAGCCAGTGATTGGTCTTTGCTTGTATTTAACCACTTCGTTTGGGGCTCCTGAGTGGCTCAGTTGTTAAGTGTCTGAGTTCGGCTCAGGTCATGATACCAGGGTCCTGGGATCAAGCCCCTCGTTGGGCTCCCTGCTCAGCAGGGAGAGAAATTTTGGTCAATTTCCAGAGTCCTCAAATGGTTGTCCTGACAGTTTTCTCTAGTTGGTGGGGAGGGAAAGCAGTCAACAGGCACTAACTCCGAAGGGGCAAAGATACTGAACTTACAAGCCCTAGTCTTCAAAGCAGCTATTTATAAATATGTTAAATAATTAAAGGAAGTCATGATTAAATAATTTTTTAAAGTATGAGGTCTGTGATTCATGAAATAGCAAATATGAAAAAATAGAAATTATAAAAAGAACCAAATGAAGCACTATTCATAAGAGCCAGAAGTGGAGATGATTCAAATGTCTATCAGCTCATTCTCTCCCACTCCCCCTGCTTATGTTCCCTTTCTCTCTCTCTCTCTCCCTTTGTCAAAAAAATAAAATATTAAAACAAAATTAAATACTTTGTTCCAATATATGCTGATTCCACATGCTGATGATTCTTGGTGTATTTTCAAAGTTCAGGCAGTTTTTTTTTTTTTTAAAGATTTTATTTATTTATTTGACAGAGAGAAATCACAAGTAGATGGAGAGGCAGGCAGAGAGAGAGAGAGAGAGAGAGGTAGCAGGCTCCCCGCTGAGCAGGGAGCCCGATGTGGGACTCGATCTCAGGACTCTGAGATCATGACCTGAGCCGAAGGCAGCGGCTTAACCCACTGAGCCACCCAGGCGCCCATAAGTTCAGGCAGTTTTTGAGTTTGCCCTGGGTTTTGCTTTCCTTTGGGATCTCTTGGATTTCGTGTGTGTGTGTGTGTGTGTGTGTGTGCATCATAGTTTGCCAGGGAATTGTAGATTTCTCTCTGGTCTCTCCTGTGTGGATGGTAGAGAGCATATTAAGAACCCATACGGCTGTGTATTTTCTATATCTCCCTGCGAAATATCTGGCCTATGCTGGTTCTTTGCTTGCCGCAGCTTCGTGTTTGCTGAGCCACTGTGTTGACACTGGGTTTGCTCACTATTACTGGTAATACTGTTTTGGGGCAGACCTTTTCTATGCTTCATTCCAAATCGTGTCAGCCTCCTCTGCAAGTGCATCTGCTGAATTTCAAGGCTTGCCTTGCCCTTGTATAATTACCATGGCAACCCAGCTGGGATGGAAGGTGGGAGCAACCCCAGGCAAGAATGCCACAGATTCCCACAATTCTTACCTGTGGTTTTATGGTTTTTCATGGTATCCACTTCTTCATTTGTTTTATGTTTTTGGTCAATTTCCAGAGCCCTCAAATGGTTGTCCTGACAGTTTTCTCTAGTTGGTGCCTTTTGGGAGGAGCATTTGTTAATCTACTTATTCCATCATCCCTGAACTCTTTCACCCTCCAGCTTGACAGTTCATTAATAAAAATCTGAGATGCTGTGTAATAAGAGTTTCTGTCTACTGCATAGTGAAGAACATCAAATGGTTAATGTTTTTGGTCTAGAAATCAAAACAGCAATTAATTTAGAGATTTAATGTGGAGATTAAAATAAAATTCTGGCCTATTTTTCTACTACTTCCTTCAAATTCCTATGGAACAGTTTTTATTATTTTGGTTAATTAAATATTTAGTCTGTATTACTTTGTATAATATCATTTGTTAAGTAATTAAAATTTCTGAGGGATTCTGAGCTAAAACATTTTTTGCATTCTTTATTCTGTTTTTATTTTATCTTGTAAACAGATCTTCTATCAGCTAATATTATTATTATTATTATTATTATTATTTTTAAAGATTTTATTTATTTATTTGACAGAGCGATCACAAGTAGGCAGAGAGGCAGGCAGAGAGAGAGGAGGAAGCAGGCTCCCTGCTGAGCCGAGAGCCTGATGCGGGGCTCGATCTCAGGACCCTGGGATCATGACCTGAGCCGAAAGCAGAGGCTTTAACCCACTGAGCCACCCAGGTGCCCCTATCAGCTAATATTATTAACAAATAAAAATGTATTGATTGCTTATGTTGTTCTGAACACTTCCCATGTATGAAATATTTTAGTCCTAACAACTTATTGAGTTACAGATAATATTTCCATTTTATAGATAGGTAACTTAAAGTCACACACCTCATGGTTGAAGAGGTAGTTAATAGTTGAAAGGCACTTTCTGTTGATGAGATTATAAATCAGCTTTGTGTATTAAAATTCTCGAGAATATTCATAGGTTTTTTTAAGATTAGGTTTGAATGGCTTAGTCTGAAATAGCTACTCTTCTTTTTCAGAGAATTCAAATATAAACTGTGATTTGAGTATTTTAATAAACAAATAGAACAAAGTAGTATAAATTCTTGCCTCTAAAGAGAGGAATTGAGGGACACCTGGGTGGCTCAGTTAAGAGGCTACCGCTAGCTCAGGCTGTGATCCTAAGGTCCTGGAATCGAGTCTCCCATCGGGCTTGCTCAGTGGGGAGCCTGTTTCTCCCTGTGCCTGCCATTCCCCCTGCTTTTGCTCTCACACACACTGTCTCTGATTAAAATAATAATAATAATAATAATAATAGTAGTAGTAGTAATGAGAATAGTTTATTTTTTTTAAGATTTTATTTATTTATTCATGAGAGAAGAGAGAGAAGCAGAGGCAGAGGGAGAAGCAAGCTCCCCGGTGAGCGGGGAGCCAGATACGGGACTCGATCCCAGGACCCCAGGATTATGACCTGAGTAGAAGGCAGATGTTTAACCATCTGAGCCACCCAGGTGCCCAAGAGAGTAATTGTTTTAAAGTTTCAGTTTACTGAACACTCTGGAATACTTTTAAAGTATTAATACTTTCAAAGTCAGTAATTTGAGAGCAACATTTAAAATTTCTCCTTCTTAAAGATAAGCAGGCAGGGAGACTTTTGTTTACATAAAGAGAGTTGTTGAGTTCTTTGTGCTGAAGGAGAGAGGAAATAGGAGTCTTATGTTTCTCTTGGGTTTTGCTATCTTGGTAATAATGGTTGGGGGCTTGGAGCTGTTGGTGGAAGGTAGTAGGAAAGGTGTTAAGGAGCAGGAGAACTATTCTTTCACTTATAATATTTAAGGATTACAAGCCCTCATACCTGTGATTGGAGCAGTCAATGAAAACACAGCACTAAATCACACCACCACCACTTACCTGGTTAAGTTCCATTCTCTACTTGCACATAGAGTAAGAGAAAACAGCCTTTTGAGCGTTGACTTTGCAAACCTAAATATAGAATTAAAATAATGGTCACATGGAGAAATCAATTTTATATTTATTAAAAATAATACAAATATCTTAAATTTGTTTAGTTTTACATACATTATTATGTCCAAGTGGTTTTCAAATTTAAGGTACTTCTGGAATCACTGAGGTGCTGTGTGATATATTGTAGTTTGTAATTTGATAAAATTAAATGACTTCTAATGGAGTCCCATCATTTATCAATAATTAGACCAGTCATTAAGGATATGGAGCAAAAAATAGTCTTTAGTTGGTGAGTGGTTCTTTTTTTCCTTGCATTTCTTAAATGAGTATTTTTGATAGATTTTTTAAAAAATGCCATATAACAAGCCACATGATATTATAAACACAATATTCCTTTTGAATGTTAATAGACTAAAGATAGATTTTAATAATAGATGGTTTTTTAGAGCAGTTTAGTTTACAGAAAAATTGTGCAGAAAGTATAGTGTTTTCAGGGGCACCTGGGTGGTGTAGTTGATTAAGCTTCTGACTCATGATTTCAGCTCCGGTCGTGAGATCCAGCCTGGTGGGCTCTGTGCTCAGTGCAGAGTCTGCTTAAGTTTCGCTCTCCCTCTGCCCCTTCTGCCTGTGATCATGCACACACACACTCTCTCAAATAAAAAAATTAAAAAAAAAAAAAAAAAAGGAAAGCATAGTGCTTTTCTATTCCCCTTTCTCCTTCACACATTCAGGTATTATTATTAACACCTTGCATTGGTGTGATACATTTGTTACAATTGATGAATCAGTAGTGATATTCTTATTTTTTAAAAACAATTATTATCTAGTTCAACAGATGCATAGTTTCTGCAATCCTTACACATAATTGAGATAATATTGTTCATTTATTACTCATTTTTAAAATACTTCCATTAACAACGAAACACAATTCCTCTCCTCTTTTTAGGGTGGAATAATTAATGATGGTTCTGAATTGATTGGCCCTGCTGAAGCTTATTCGGATTCCCTCGTTGATAGCTTTCCTGAATGTAGTACAGAAGGTAGGATATTTTGATATTTTTTCATTTCATGGTTTCGATTGCCGACTATAAATCATATTTGAATTGCAAAAGAATAGATGGCTATAGGAATTTGAGAGTATTTCACCAATTCTAAGATAATTTTTTCTTTGCATTTAGTATCACTGATACGCATAATATTGGGTTGATGATATCTTACATTTAATTGACAGCTTTTTTCCTTTCTTAGTGGTATGTAAAATAATGATTTATCCTATAATCAGTGGCATATTAGATTTGATGAAATGTGGTATAATGAATGTTCAGAAGTTTTATTGTCTAGTGTTAAGAATATTTTGCTAGGGGGACCTGGGTGACTCAGTGGGTTAAGCTTCTGCCTTTGGCTAATGTCATGATCTCAGCGTCCTGAGATCAAGCCCCGCATCTGACTCTTGGCTCAGCAGGGAGTCTGCCTACCCCCTTTCTCTGCCTGCCTCTCTGCCTACTTGTGATCTCTCTCTCTCTGTGTCAAATAAATAAATAAAATCTTTAAAAAAAAAAAAGAATATTTTACTAAAGTTTATTCAGCAGCATCCGACTTTTAGACAATTAATTTTAAGACTGGCTTTAAAAGTTTAGTCATGTTCCTAGAAAGAACAAACCTCGGGCAGTTTTAGTGTTTTCAGTATGTTTTTGTAATAACATGAATTTAAACCAAAGCAGTTTTTGAAATTTTAATCACTTTAATTCAAGAATGCTTAATCTCTTTTTATTCCTTTGTTAAGCCATCCTTGGATTTTTATGAAGATTTAAAATCTATACATTTTGGTCTTTAAATTTCCTTAGCTAGTTTTATTCCAGGGAGGATTTTGGAATTTAGAAAGAGATTTGGAGACTTGGAGGGAGAGTATTTAATATAGGTAATTAGATTTGTTTGAGGAGGCTTGAGTTTGTTTTTATATAAAAGTAAAATCATAGACTGCATATTTCGTGATCTCTTTAATGGATAACAGTTTATGGTAGAGGAGGATGCTGAATATGGGAGGTAGCCATAATCTCATTTAAGTGATGTATTTGTAGGGATATGTACTGATGTCATAGATGAACATAGATGAACATAGATACAGATTTATTGCAGTAACTTCCCATCTTAATTTGATAGGAGTAGCAAGTTCCCATTCATTGTGTAGGCTGGAGCATTTAAAATTTGGTTCTCAAGTGTCTTGTTAGTGTAGTAGGTAGCATGTCAGTCTCATAAAATTTGTTTTTCTTTTGTTGCCACCACTTGAGAAATGATTAGCTCTTCTTGTGCTTCATGGTGGCTCCCACTGACTTAAAAACGAAGTTCGTTCATTTATACCTAGTGTTTTGTGTAATGTACAGGGATCTCAGGCCCAGGGATTTCCATTAGGTCCTCAATATCTTTGACTCTACACTGAATCAGCTAAGGTCATAGGAAAACACTGGAAAATTTCCTCTATAGTCCAAATACCTGTTCTTTTTTTTTTTTTTTTTTAAAGATTTTATTTATTTATCAGAGAAAGAGAGGGGGAGAGAGCGAGCACAGGCAGACAGAATGGCAGGCAGAGGCAGAGGGAGAAGCAGGCTCCCTGCTGAGCAAGGAGCCCGATGTGGGACTCGATCCCAGGACGCTGGGATCATGACCTGAGCCAAAGGCAGCTGCTTAACCAACTGAGCCACCCAGCCGTCCCCCAAATACCTGTTCTTTGTAACCTGTTTTGATCTGCAGGTCCTTGCCAGGTTTTGAAAAATCTAGTCCTTACTTGGGTTCCCAGGGGGATTCTGTTGTTAGAGCCGGTTTCCTTGGTAGGTAACTTTATCTGGGATAACCTGATCTGGCTATTGCCCCAGAGATACTCTTTTCCTGAGAAAGAGGGAGAGGGTATCTTCTGCCTGTAGATGTGCTGATTTGGTGACATCCAGTTGTGGACAAATAGAAAGATTGTAGGAAAGTGTTCAGTGAGGAGTACAGTTCTTGGAAATTGTAGAACTTTTTTTAGTTTCTCTCTTTTTGTGTTTTGTTACAGAAATCAAAGGTTGCATGATTTGGGGATGGCTATATTCTTTCGATTTCTATAATAAGCCTTTTTTATAGTAGGTGTGAGTCAGCTATGGTGGGAGATGTGTGTTTTAGGAACCTATTTCAGTGTAAGGTCATCAGGAATGGGAATGATACAGAGATTTTTTGTGCTTTGTTATCATCTGGAAGAGAAGGGGAGGAACATTATTATTAGGAATGTGTTTTCTTGGGCTGGTGTTTTAAAATATGGGAAGCAGTTCAGGGTTAAAATGTGGCTGTGGGGGGCGCCTGGGTGGCTTAGTGGGTTAGGCCGCTGCCTTCGGCTCAGGTCATGATCTCAGGGTCCTGGGATCGAGTCCCGCATCGGGCTCTCTGCTCAGCGGGGAGCCTGCTTCCTCCTCTCTTTCTGCCTGCCTCTCTGCCTACTTGTGATCTCTCTCTGTCAAATAAATAAATAAAATCTTAAAAAAAAATGTGGCTGTGGTAAAAACGTGGTTAAATAAGATATTACCTAAAGCTAGGATGAGTTTGTAATTTATTGTTCAAAGTGGGACACACACTTTTGAGAAATAAAGAGGATGCTTTAATAAGTACAGTGAGACCACATGCATACACCAGGACCACCTGTGGCACACTGGGACAGATGGTGTGGGCTGCCCTACCTAAAGCAGTTGTTTCTGGATTTGCCTTTGAAGTTTTGAAAAGATGGGTTTTCCTTGGAAGGGTTTATCTTTTAGGAATATGCTTTTATGAGAGAGACTGGGGGCAAACTGGAAAAGCCTTACGCTGCCAAAAAGTAATGCTGGCATTTTATCCTTTCCGTGTTCAGTTCGGTTCTCCTGCTGTATTACCATCTCTGAAACCTGCTGTGATCCATGGCGAATGCAAAATGTGGACCTAGAAAGGCTGTTAATGCTTATGTTTTTTACCCTCTCCCTTTAAAAACCTTTATGCCTGACTAATGAATCCTGCTGAAAGACACCTTGTTGACAAATACAGATCAGAGTGTCAGGCAGCTCGCAAATTCATTATTTTATGAGAGGGGAAATGACTTTTAAATATCATGAGATTGTCTGGCATACTGGGTAAGTGGAGATATACTTTCCTACCAAAAGGTCTGCAAACCCCCAGACAGCCAAGGGAGAAGGTCTCTCCTAGCAAGAGCGGGAAAGCTGGCAGCTGGCCAAGCCCCACAGGAACTGCAGGGAAATGGAGGGTTGTAGAGGGATGTGGTGGCAAGTGCTTGTGGTTTGGATTTAGAGCCAAAATGTGAGGAGGTGATTCACTTCCTAACAACTCCTCTGAGTGTAGTATTTTAAATGGTGTTTCAAAGGTGTATTCATTTCTCATACTTGTGATTTAGTCTGCCAGTGAAATGTGCCAGAGGGGCAAATCTTAATATATAGTCTGTGTTTCAGTGTCCTTCAGTAGAGTTAGAATGACATGGCAAGTATATCTCCTCTCAGAGAACAGATGTAGAGGCTAAGTGATCATTATTTTTATTAGTACCGTAAAAAGGCAATCAACAGGTCTTAATTTACCTTGAAGGAAAGTTTTCTGAGGGAAACATAAGGAGCTGGATTAATGTTTTTTTATTTTTTAAACTATCTTTATTTGATAGTAGTGGGATAGAGGAAACCCCTTTGAAAAGGTTTCATAAAACCAGTAACTTGGTAATTAACATGTAAATATATTTTATCTAACATGAAATTGAAAATTATAAAATTATTCAGTAGGTTTTAGATAAAGAGTTAATATTGTTTTATGTTTTTAAAATAAAATGTTGGTCACTCTTTATCTCCTTTGTCCAGAGAAATTAAACTATATATTTTTTTAAAGATGAAAGAAGATTGACTTGATTGCTAACATCTTATTTCCTTTTTAAACTTGCATCTTTTCATTTGGTCAAACTTAGCTATGAAGTTACTATGACATTTGTGGAAATCTGGCCAAAATGGTGCATTGGAATTGAGCTTCTTGACATGTTTCTCTCATCTGTTGGCCTGTTTGAAGGATGTAGGTTGCTTTACTGCCATGCTGGCCTTGATACTGGAGCCTTTGATGTTGGTAGACTCTCATCTGGTAACCTGTGTCATTTCCTCTCCCTAATAGGTTACTTGACTTCTTTGCAATTATGGGAGGGACATTTTCCAGGTGTATGCACCAAATAAGAGAAAATAATTAGGTGATCATAACCGCAAATACAAATTGAGAGATCAACTTCTTATGTGTAGATCTTAAGAGTGAATGTTCTTAAATGTCTCCTGGGGTAGCTGGGTCTTCTTCTTCCTCTTTTTTTTTTTTTTTTTTTTTTGGTAGTAAATTGTGGGTTAAGAGCTCCCTGGGGTTCAAATGTAGCAATTGTAGACATAAGAAAGGATCTATTAAGCTGTCTTGAGTTAGCTGTTTAGAGTAAATGAGGTGTACATTGCTGGTCTGTATAAGTGATCTCTGAAATCACTTTCAGTTCAAGATTTGTGTTTTTATTTGATGGCGGGGTGATAATTCTTTCCATTAAAGCATGAAGATTAAACTGTATTAAGCTGTATAATGTTGATTACTTTTAAACTGTTAGGGGAGACTAATTAAAAGGGCATATAGTTATTTAAGTTTGAAGAAAATCTTCTGTGTTAATGTACCATTTTATTATTATTATATCTTTCTTTTTTATTATTTGTGTTATTTTCATTTAGTTGATTTAAAGGCAATGCTTTGAGGCAGCATCATTTTAAAAAGGAATATTCTTTAGTTGATTGGCTACTTAATAGCCTAAATCTATTTTTTAGGCGGACTTCAAGTCTGTGCACTACATAGAAGTGGTGTAAGATGACAAAATATAGAAAGCCTAATTAAAAGTAATTTAAAGTAGAATTTAGTGCAAACATCCACTAGGTGGTGCCATGAGAACTCCAAATCTTGTTACAGGAATGATTGTAGGCCCTCCTGTATTATGAGAATATTCACTTTGAAGTTCCTTTTGCTCTTAAGTGCTTATCTACTTGTGTTATTCATTGTCCTGTATTAGTTGAATTTTCTCTGGTGAGGGAGCTTAAAATAAATAGGGAAAGAAGAATAGATCATTATTCTCAAGAAAATACAAATGAGAATGTGTTACTGTATGTGTACACGTAAAACAAATGATACACATTATAACTATTGACTCTTAAAAACCCTAGGGCTATTGAGGATAGTGTTAGCTATTAGGATGTTAGGGATTGGATCGGGAAGATTTTAAAAATTTATGATATGTCGTGGGAGGTGTTTTAGAGCAGAAGGAACATTAAGAATGATGCAGATAAATCCTTTATTCCACAATTAAAAAATTGGAATTTCAGAGAAGTAAAGCCATGTGCCCAAGGCAGTCCAGGCGTTCTAGGTAGTCGGCAGCAATTAATAGTATATTTCGAAAGAAGAGATTTAATTTTATGGAGAAGGAGGCAGTGAGAATACATATTTGGTATAGAAAGCTCAGTGTGAGCTACTTGTATGCTGGTAGCTGATCTGATTTGCAGAGAAGATTATGGAGAATAGCAGCATGAAAAGTTCATTAGGTAGAAAGGGAAGCCAACTCATAGATCTTTGTTGCTCGCGATAAGGTAGCAGTATTATGGTTGTAATTTTGATTGATGTGTTGTTTTCTGAGGTCATTCTGTTTTTCACCAAATATGCAGTAAATATACTGGTGCTCTTTTCATAAATTTTCAAGGGTAAAGCAAAGACTTGTCCCCAGGACATTATAAAAATGTGAAACATCAAAGGAAATGGTACTTTTTCGTAACAGTAGCTATTTCTAAATGATAAGTTGGTAATCAAGTATGGGAGTCTTAATTGGCATTAAGTTTTAAGTTTACATTTTCACCTAAAATCATATTAATAAGGGCTTGTTTCTTAATGGAGATTGATATGTATGTCTTCTGTTTCAGGGTGACCTTTGTTCTCCTGGCTAGATATTTTGCTTTGTGTGTGAAGCATGAGTCATTGCTACTAGGAAAAGTAGAAATTCCCTTTCGTTGAGTGAACCTCAGTGCTCAGTGAAAGCTATCAGCTAATAATAATGAGGCCATGTATTTTATATATAGTTGACCATGAGAGACCACCTGTTGTTCTAAAGGAAACTGATCTCTTTTTGCAGATGGTCTTCAAATACAGATTTCTGATAGTTTATAGTATAAAGATTTATTCTATAGCAACTCCACCTTTTCCCCCGGTGCCTGTCTTTCAGAGGTGGTGTCCTAGACAGATTTCACTAGACTGCCCTACTCTGAGCAGTTCAAAGCACAGAAGGTGAGGGTAGGTAGGTGAACTGGGATGCTATAGAAACCCCTCATGTCTGTAGCTGCTTTTTAACCGGTCACCTGGGGCCCTCTAATAGCCCTGAGACTTAAATCTCTGTGATATGAACCTGGAGGCAGAACGCTTTCATAGAACCTTTGACTCTTCCCCCTCCCATCTCTTCCCCAAAAGGCTGAGGTTTTTGTCTTGATGGTGTTGGTGAAGCATGTACCTTTTACTCTCATGATGGCTCCAGAGGGCCCCTTTAAACATGGATTGACTTCAGGTTGGTTTAACTTTTGACAAAGAGTCTCTGACTTGTCAATTGTTGCCCTGCCTTATCTACAATGTTCTTCCTACTCACCCTGAGAACCTCTTACTTGTTGGCTGCTCTCTGTATCTTATTAACTTTCTTTCTGGGTTTTCGGAAGCTCGTTTCCACTTCATGTGATATTTATATGGAGCTTTGTATGAAACAGGTTGAATGACAGGACTGTGATTTCAAGCACTTTTAAAAGTAGATATATTAAGGTTATAAGGTGAACAAACTAGGTTCTGAGCGCATGTGTAAGTAAATGGTTCCTTGCTGCGGTGGTGAAAGGGGTGTGTGCTTGAGTTGGTTGGGGCATACTTCATTGAGAAGAATGGGATTCAGAAGTTGCTTAAATGCAGAAGGAAAGATTTCAGAGAGTACAAGAAGGTGATTAGTCGCAGTGTATAGTTGCGATATGATAGAGTTGGTCTTTTCAGATCTGGTAGGATGCTTTTTTGGCGGGGGGTAGGGTGAAGGAAGAAGATAGGCAAGGAAGAAATGTCGGGGTTAGTCTGTGTCAAACAGATCTGTCTATAGTCACTTCCTACTTCTCTCTTAAGTTAGGAATTCTTGGCACTGGCTGCTGGATGAGTCATACGGGCCTATATTGTATAAATTGTATCTGTATAACACAGATTTATTCACCAACAAACTTACAGTTTTAGCCCTCACTGCATCTCCTTTGAAATCCTTCAGATACCGAGGCTTAAGAGCTTGCCATCCTAAAGGAATGTGGTGAGAGTCAACCTGTCATCTTACTGTACAGGGAAAATTACTGTCCATATTTGATACACTTCTCTAGCCTTTTCCCCTCTGTTTTCATTTTAAAATTGGAATTATAGTATATGTGTATACTGCTTTAGAGTTTGTTGTTTTTGCATCATAGATAATAAACACTTCAGCATTAAGCATTCTTCTATAACATAATTTTTAATAGCTGCATAATATTTTCTCAATGGGATGGGCCAGAATCTATTGTTAGGAATTTGTTATTTCCAAATTTTCACTAATTTTTGTGATGAATATTCTCATGTATAGATCTTTTATACCTCTGATTGTTTCTGATATAAATTGCTGATTTTCAGGGTCAGAGATATAAGAATTTTTTGCATCTGATATATATTGCCAAATTGTTCTCCAGAAAGATTAAATCAGAAATCTTTTTGCTTCCCTTTACTTTTCCTAGTTGGACTAGAAAAATTCCTCATTGTAACCCACTATTTTTTGTTTCCTCACTTTGAAAGATTCTTCATGTAGAATTAGGTAGAATTTGAAAAAGAAACAATTTTAATACTATTATTATTTATTAGTTTGTTCCATTATCTAACTTTCTTCCTAGGTGTTTTGATGGTCTTATTCTTCTGATTTAATTTTATTTAATCATGATTTCCGTTGCTAACAAAATACGATTGGAAAGGTAAGAGAGGAAATAAGACTATGTCACTAGATTTTTGTGGTCAAAAGCCAAGAAACTGAGTACACATAATTTTACCCCTTTGCCCTTTGGTATTATTCTTGTTAGAAAGGAAAATCAGGCAAAACATGAAACAGTACAATGTGATAGATGATGTGAAGGTTATAGTGACAAGACACCAGAGAGCAGACAAAAGATCTATAACAGCATTTCCTTTATTTTATGGTTAGCTGTATAAACCAGAACTTATTTTTCTAAGCTTTGTCTATTTGTTTATTAATATCAATGGACCAGGTTATATAAAGCCCCCATTTAAGGAATTAAGTATACATTGGGATATATAAAATATTTGTAGATTATTTAAAAAAATCTCTTTTAAAGTTTATATATTTCTCAGAATGGTGGATAAATAATTTTGTAGGCTGCTGTAAAAGATTTTGATTTTGAAGTGTAGTCTGTACAGTTGAAATGTCAGAGAGTGAAGATTTCCACTAGGTCCAATGAATCTCATCTCAGATTGTGGATTTAATGAAGTCTTTTGCTTTTAGGGAATAAAATGAGTTCTTTCTGGGCATTCTAAGGATTTGATAAAAAAAAAAAAAAAACCCTGAAAACAGGATATGTTGACAGGGTGCCAAAGTAGTGTCTGAAGCTGATTTGAAACTAGAGTTTAGCTGCCAGTAACATGTTTTTACCCTAACTTATTTTATTTGATATGAAGTAAGCAATTTGAGTCTATAATAAGGGTTGACAAACTATGGCCTCTGGGCCAGATGTGACCTGCCACCTGTTTATATATGACCTACTAGCTAAGAATGGTTTTTACATTTTAAAATGAATGAAAAAATTCAAAAGAATATTATTTTGTGGCATGTGAAAGTTATATAGAATTTAAATTTCAGCGTCCATAAATAAAGTGTTACTGAAACATAGTCATACTTATTTGTTTACGTATTATTTGTGGCTGCTTTTGTATTACAGTAGCAGAGTTGATCAGTTGTGACATCGTTCATACGGCTCACAAAGCCTAAAATACTCACTCTCTAGCCCTCAGAAGGAAAGTTTGCTGATCCCTGATCTAGAGTTGTATAGTCTAACTCACCTTTAAGTTGGCTTTGTGTATGTTCCTGAGGGAAAAGTTTTCCTTTCAATATATTTTCTTTCCTGAGAAACTTGAAAGTCAATATTAGGTGGTGAAACAGACCCCAAACTTAATTTTTACCTAGCTCTGTTATCAATCTTATTGAATGATATAGATCAGTGGCTCTCAAAGTATGGTCTTCAGATGCCTGGGTATTCTGGAGATCTTTTCAGGGGGTTCCCACCGCAGAAACTTTTTATAATAATCTGGGAAATTATTTGCCTTTTTCACTTGTGTTGACATTTGCACTCATGATGCAGAAGCAATGTTAGGTGAAACTGCTTGCCCGAGCTTCAGGCAGGACTGGGACAGACGGTAGCAGGAATCCTTGCATGTACTTGCAGTAATGCCAGTGTTAATTTTGCCTAAGAATACCCTTGATAAAGCAATAAAAAGTATTAATTTTTATCAAACCTCAACCTTTGGGTACATGTCTTTTTGATACTCTGTGTGGCAAAATGGAAGTATGCATCAAACACTTCTGCATTTCTGCAAACTGAATTGCTGTGGTTGTCTGGAGGAGAAGCACTTGCTTCAGCCATGAACTAGCTGCTTTGCTCTTGGAATACCATTTTCGCTTGAAAGAACCATTGACAAACTCTGATTATTTTAGGCTTGGGTATTTGGTGACTATTTTTTCAAAAGCAAACAAAGTGAGCTGACACTTTAGCGAAAACAACTGACAGTATTTGTTGCCAGTGGCAAAATGGTGAGTTTTCATTTCCAAATTCAAATTTCGGAGAACTTGGTTTTGTTGTTGTTGTTGTTTTTAATCTTTACATCCAGCGTGGGGTTCGAAATGACAAACTGTACCGACTAAGCCAGTCAGGTGCCTGAATTTTGAAGAACTCGTATCTGCTACTTTGAGCTTGACAGTTTCACAGTATATAAAGAAAATACTCTGATGAGATTGATGATGACAGTAACATGTGATGTTGAGGGGAATATTGTGATCATGAAATTTGTCAGTATTTGGAAGAGCAGTTTAATGCAGGGAACTCGTACTTTCAAAATGCCCAGTGTGTGAAGTTACAAACACAGGCATGGATAAAAGAGCCATTTGGTGTGCAAGACAGCCATTTGGTGTAACAGAAACAGAAATTTCATTGAGAGGAATTTACATTCTACATGGCAACTAAGCTTTAAGAAACTACCACTTGGCAAGTTTTGGTGGAGTATCAAAAAATAATATCTATAAATATTCAAAAAGGCTACTAAAATACTCACCCCATGTTCATTACATATCTGTGTCAGATTTTCCTCAAATCTTTCTACCAAAACAATATGAAAACAGACTGAGTACAGGATCTGGTGAGAATCTAGTTACCTTCTGTTAAAAAGGTTTAAAACAGTGTCACTTTTTTGTTTCGGAGAATATAGTTTTGTGGGTTTTTTTTGGGTAAGATTTTATTTATTTATTCATACATGAGAGAGAGAGAGAGGGCAAGAGCACATGAGCCAGCAGAGGGAGAAGGAGAAGCAAGCTCCCCACTGAGCAGGGAGCCTGGCGTGGAGTTTGATTGATCCCAGGACCCAGAGATCATGACCTGAGCTGACGGGAGATGCTTAACCAACTGAGCCATCAGACGCCCCTAGAATAAATTATTATTATTATTGTTATTTTTAAAGATTTTATTTATTTATCTGAGGGAGAGAGAGAGAGAGAGAAGAGGAACAGTGGGGAGAGGCAGAAGGAGAGGGAGAAGCAGGCACCCCACTGAGCAGAGAGCCTGACATGGGGCTTGATGCCAGGATCCTTAGATCATGACCTGAGCTGAAGATAGACGCTTAACATACTGAGCCACCCAGATGCCCCTAGGATAAATTATTATTTTTAAAAAAATTAATAAAAAAATATTCTTATTTATTTATTTGACAGACAGATCACAAGTAGGCAGAGAGGCAAGGAGAGAGAGAGGAGGAAGCAGGCTCCTTGCGGAGTAGAGAGCCCGATGTGGGGCTCGATCCCAGGACCCTGGGATCATGACCTGAGCTGAAGGCAGAGGCTTTAACCCACTGAGCCACCCATGTGCCCCTAGAATAAATTATTTTTAATAAAAATTATTTTAACATGTAATGGGGTTTAGTGTTTAATTAAAAAAAGTTCAGTTTGTTTAAATATTGAGATTGGTAAATGCTTACAGATATAATCTAAAAAAAAAAAAGTTCTTTTGAGGCTCTCAATTATTTTAAGAATGTAAAGGGAGATCTAAGACTTCATGTTCATTTACCATCAAGTCAGTTCTATGAAATGGGAGAAAGAATTTTCATTGCTGAATATTTCAATACAATTCTTTTTCTTTTGGAAAACTAAGAGGTGAATATATAGACCAAAGATCTCTCCAAAAGAGATTGAAACAAAGATTTCTAAAAATTTAGTCCTTAAAAAATAATGAAAGACCCACGACTAAATGGCATACATTTTCCAGATTTGGATGATTATCTAAAAGCACACCTCTGTGAGGGTACATTGTATAATGGTTAAATAATGATTATATAATTGCTATAATAGTTGTAATTGAATGATAAGTCTATTATGCTTTATATGCATTAACTCTGTTCCTCATTTGAAGTCTTGCATAATAAGTAATATTATTAAGTGACTCACTTTTGGTCACATAGTTAAGTTTTAAGAGCTGAGATCCAAGCACTTGTTTTTGTCTTACCCTGAAGCTCTTATTCTCTTCCTTTGATCATAATGATGGTGTTACAAGATCTTGTGGTAAAGGCTCTTCTTTTTGACAGCAAGACTAGGTGTAAAGACTTGCCTTCAGTTTTAGTGTGAAAATTCAGGCAAAGGAGCTTGGCCTCTAGAGCTTACATTGAGTGCAGAAATGAATGAAGTAAGCAGAAACAAATTGCCAGGCACTGATCTCTATCAGGCAGTGACAGTCTTTCTAATCGACTAGGATACTATGAACAAATGAATAGTCAACATAATTTGTATTCTTTTTGGCTGATTCTTAATTTAATATCTATTTACTGTTGTGCTTATATTTCTAGGTTTCTCCAGTGACAGTGATCTGGTATCTCTTACTGTTGACGCGGATTCTCTTGCTGAGTTAGATGATGGAATGGCTTCCAATCAAAATTCTCCCATTAGAACTTTTGGTCTCAATCTTTCTTCGGATCCTTCAGCACTAGGGGCTGTTGCTTCTGACAGCGAACAGAACAAACCAGAAGAAGAACGGGAAAGTCGCAGCCTCTTTCCTGGCAGTTTAAAATCCAAGCTTGGCAAGAGAGATTATTTGGAGAAAGCAGGAGAATTAATAAAGCTGGCTTTAAAAAAAGAAGAAGAAGATGACTATGAAGCTGCTTCCAATTTTTATAGGAAAGGAGTTGATTTACTCCTAGAAGGTGTTCAAGGTACAATTTTATCTGTATTAATATGTTTTGAATGTTTTTGTATTTATATTTTATATATTTTAATATTTATATATATATTTTATATCTAGAAAGAAAAGTGTATATATAAAAATTATACCTTGTGTATAATCCTCTAAAAACAAGACTGAAAATGAGAAATTACTGAAGATTAAATGATCTACATTTTGGGGGAGTCTGGGTGGCTCAGTCACTTAAGCATTTGGCTCTTGATTTTGGCTCAGGTCGTGATTTCAGGGATGTGAAATTGAGCCCCACATCTGGCTTTGTGCTGGGCATGGAGCCTGCTTAGCATTCTCTCTCTCCTTCTCCCCTGCCCCAGCCCCGCTTAAGTGCGTTCTCTCCCCCGCTGCCCCCCAAAAGCCTACAGTTGGGTTTATACTTTTAATTACATGAAACTGCTTCACCCTCTACTTGGATCAGTTAACCAACAAAAGGTTTTAAAAAAATCAAATCTCCATGTCTCTTGTATGAACAGTAATCGTTTTTTTCTGACATGGCTAGTGTTCACCGGCCTTTATCTCTCAGGTACTCACCAAGATTCTTTAGTGCATTTACTCCTTTTTTAAAAAATTTTATTTATTTATTTGATAGAGAGAGAGAGAGACAGACAGACAGACAGTGAGAGGGAACACAAGCAGGAGAGGGAAAAGCAGGCTTCCCACTGAGCAGGGAGCCTGAGGCAGTGCTCGGCCATGACCTGAGCCAAAGGCAGATGCTTAACGAAGCCATCCAGGCGCCCCTCGTGCATTTGCTCTTGCTGGCCTGAAGAGAGGAGATGAAATGTAAAGTTTCTTGATATGCCTACTATTCTGTTCTTTGTTAGTTGTCATAAATTTTCAGCTAATTACTGGGGTGTCCTGGGGGCTGATTGTTTCTGAATGTCATAAGTAGGACGTGCCTTTTTTTAAGCATCAGATTTTTGTTTTAGGCATTTGTCTTTTCTTTATGGAAAGAGTGTGAAGCATACCTCAGTTAGTCATGTGACTTTCTGGACACAGTAATCAAAGTTTTGATAGGACCTTCTTCCAGTGGTTTGCTTTCCAGGAAATCGTCATTTTTACTGATGTTCTGTGAACTTTGACTTGTTAGTGCCATTCAAAGGACCATAGTCTCCTGTAGCACTGACACTTTTTTACTACTGTACTTTCCCCCTCACTTTGCTTTGTGTCCTGTCCGGAGTTTTCTTTTTTTTATTAGAGGATGAACTTTCAGTCTTCTAATGTGGTATAAGATGAATATTTGGCTGCATGGACTGAAGAGGGAGTTAATTTTAATGACATGAAACTTTTAATTACATGAAACTGCAGTGGAGTGTTATCTGTGCTTTTAAATCAGAATTTTGACTAATTTTCTGGTTTTTAGCCCTTACTTTGATTTCCACAGCTATGCAGTGCTACCAGTTCCCAAACTTTTGGAGAGATTTACAGTGTCATGTAAGTCAGGCAGCTTTCTTGAGCTTCCTAAGTCAATAACCACTCATCCATCTGTTTTCTAGCTTGTAAAATGTTGCTGCAGTCTTCTCTCTTAATCTCTTTGTCCTTTTGGGCTTTTGCCTTAAAAATAATTCTTTTACTGCCCTGTAATGGAGTTTTAGGAGGGAACATTTCTCATGGTTTGACTGATAGTCATTTTGATAGAATTTTTTGTTTCTCAAGCAGTATCATAGTTAGGGTTTTATGTTTGCCCGTAGAGCGTTCTAGTCTTTAGAGATGTACACATTTTTCTTTGTCTTTTATTTTTTATTCTTTGTCTTAACTCTAATTTTGCATTGGGAATTTAAAATCGGGATGAGCTGCAGTTAGCTCTGATATTTTCCCTTTTCTTTTTAGATAATTTTATGCTGGAAAATCACTAGTATTTAAGTGACATGGATACATCGGTGTGATATTTTTCTGTTGAAAAATTATTTGCATTTAAACCGAGAGCACTTCATAATGTTACCACTTGATGGCACCAGAAAAATAAAAATCGTTGCTTCAAAATGAGAATTATGGATGCATTTCAGCAAATAACTGAATAATGTCATTTAGTTAGTTACTTTGTGATATGATGGTGAATTATTTCTCACTAGGACTTGATACCAAATCTACTAGATCTCTGTCTCAAGGAATGTTATCATTTAAATATGTTTTTCCCATTTAACATATGCTTGTCTTTCTGAAACTACAATATCCATTCCTGCCATGGATTGGTTTTTGTTGTTAATGTGCCATCAAATCCAAAAAATTCTACTCAACTAATTGCTTTTAGCATTTTATTGCTTATTTATAACGTGATCAATTTTTTCATACAAACTGCGGGAACCACAATCACAGAATTCTAATTTTTAACCAGTGTGTAAAATAACCTTTGTTTTAGTCCTTATAGCTATGTGTCAAATGTAATGTCAGGGCAGTGTTTTTGGTGCTTTTAAAAGTGTACCAGTCATCACCTAACAGATGTATGGACATTATTGGTTTAACCCCCCCCCCCCCAGTTTTATTGAGTTATAATTGACATTAACATAGTACTAAAGGTACAGCATGATTTGATACATGTCTATATTGCGAAATGATTACCATAATAAGTTTAGTTAATATCCTTCCCCTCACATAGTTACAAGTCTTTTTTTTCCTTGCAATGGGAGCTTTTAAGATCTACTCTTTTATCAACTTTCAAATATATGATACAATATTTTTAAAACTCATTAATCTTAGAAGTGGAAGTTCATGCCTTTTGACTGCTTTCACCCATTTTACCCACCCCCATCCCTGCCTCTGGTAACCACCAGTCTCTTCTATGAGTTTGGTTCTTTTTAGATTCTATACATAAATGAGATAATTTAGTATTTGTTGCTCTGTCTGATGTATTTTACTTAGCATAATGACCTCAAGGTCCATTCTTGTGTCTGATGGCAGGATTTCCTTCTTTTTTATGCCTAATAATATTTGTGTGTGTGTGTGTGTGTACACATATCACATTTTCTTTATCCATTCAATCATTAGTGGATACTGAGCTTGTTTTCATGTCTTGACTGTTGTAAATAATGCTGAAATAAATGAGAGTGCAGGTACCTCTCTCAGATGTGATTTTGTTTCCTTAAGACTTATACCTAGAAATGGAATTGCTGGACCATAGGGTAGTTCTATTTTTAATTTTTTTAGAAGCATTGATGCTGTTTTTTTAGTGACTGCACCAATTTATATTCCTAACAGCAGTGTGTAAGAGTTCTTTTTTTTCCATGTCCTGCCCAGCATTTGTTATCTGTTATCTTTTTTTTTTTTTTTTTTTAAGATTTTATTTATTTATTTGACAGACAGAGATCACAAGTAAGCAGAGAGGCAGGCAGAGAGAGAGGGGGAAGCAGGCTCCCTGCCGAGCAGAGAGCCCGATGCAGGGCTTGATCAGGAACCTGGGATCATGACCTGATCCAAAGGCAGAGGCTTTTTTTTTTCCCTTCATATTTTTGAAAGATTTTATTTATTCATTTGACACACAGAGAGAGAAGCAAGAGAGGGAATACAAGCAGAGGAAGTGGGAGAGGGAGAAGCAGACTTCCCGCTGAGCAGGGAGCCCGATGCGGGGCTCCATCCCAGGCCTCTGGGATCATGACCTGAGCTGAAGGTAGATGCTTAACTGACTGAGCCACCCACGTGCCCGAAGGCAGAGGCTTTAACCCACTGAGCCACCCAGGCGCCCCATCTGTTGTCTTTTTGTTGATAGGCATTCTGACAGGTGTGAGGTAATATCTAATTGTGGTTTTGATTTGTAGTTCCGTGATCATGAGTGTTGTTAAGTACCTTTTCATGTACTTGTTTGGCATTTTTATATCTGAGAAAATATCTTTTCAGTTCCTTTGCTCATTTTTTAATCAAATTGTTTAGGGGCTTTTTGTTATTAGATTTTGTGTTCTTTATATATTTTGGATATTAACCTCTTGTCAAATATATGATTTGCAGCTATTTTCCTCCCAGTTGATAGATTGCCTTTTCATTTCGTTGATGGTTTCCTTTGCTGTGTAAAATGTTTATAGTTCAATGTAGTTCCATTTGTTTATTTTTGCTTTTGATGCCTTTGCTTTTGGTGTCAAATCCAAAAAATCATGCCAAGAAAGCTTATCCCCCCTGTTTTTTCCCCTAGGATTATGTGGTTTCAGGTCTTATGTTCAGGTCTTTAATTTATTTTGAGTTAATTTTTGTGTGTGGTATGAGATAGGAGTTTACTGTTATTGTTTTGCATGTAGCTGTTTATTTTTGTTGATATTTTATTATTTTTGTCAGTACCATTTATTGAAGAGACTTTTCTCCATTTATTGAAGAGACCTAGTATATATGTGTGGTTTTATTTCTGTGCTCTCTGTTTTATCCCATTGATCTGTGTGTGCAGTACCATACTGGTTTGATTATTGTAGCTTTGTAATATAGTTTGAAATCAGGAAATGTGATGCCTCCAGCTTCATTCATTATTCAGAGGGTTTTTTGGCTATTTGGTGTCCTTTACAAATTTTAGAATTTTTTTTCCTACTTTTTGAAAAATGTCATTGGAATTTTGATAGGGATTGCATTGAATCTATAGATAACATTAGGTATTATGGACATTTTAACAATATTAATTCTTTTAATCCATGAGCATGGAATATTTTTCTGTTTATTTTTGTCTTCAATTTCTCTTATTTATGATTTTTAACAGATTTCATCTGTTATTGTAACAGTTTTTTGGTGGAGTCTTTAGGGTTTTCTATATATAATAGCATGCTATCTGCAAATAGAAACAGTTTTACTTCTTCCTTTCTGATTTGGATGACTTTTATTTCTTTTTCTTGTCTGATTGCTCTGACAAGGTCTTCTAATACTATGTTGAATCAAGTGGTGAGAATGGGCATCATTGTCTTGTTTCTGATCTTAGAAGAAGCTTTCAGCAAATCACCATTGAGTGTAATGTTGAGTATGATGAATTTATTCTTTAATTTGTGAGGAAATTGGGGGCTTTAGCTTGTGACCTGACTTGACATTTATGAGTAGAAGAGGTGTTTTCTTAGGGGAAGTTTGCTTTAGTCTAGTAAAGCTGTTACTGAAACATCACTATAACCAGTAATACCTCTACATCATTTTAATTAACTCTTGCTATGAGAGTGGTTGCCTGTGGGGGAAAAAAGAAAATAGAATTGTTATCTGTGACCTTGGTTTGGTTTGATAATACTTTATAATAAAATCATTATTTCTGGATATCTGATAATCCAGAGAAAATGATTTTTCAGAGCTTAAGTAGGGATGCTTTTTACAGGGCTCTTATGATTTGGTAAATTTTGTTATTCTAAATACTAACTATTCATTCTAACTAAACTATTCATCCTAAAGGAGTTTATCTGGGCTGTTTGTAGATCTGATAAAGATGGCTTGATGTTTTTCTTACTTAACTGGTGTTTGCACAGCTGAGTCTAGAGGCAGAACACAATAGCAGCAGTTCTGTTTGCCCATCCTGCAGAGAAGAAGCATACCCCGAGAGTGGTAACTTTGAATTCTCCTTTTGAACCTGACACCTCACTTGCTTCCTTAATCTAGGAATGGCTCTTGAAATTGAGGTACCTTCTGCTCTTTTACGTCATCAGGTCTCTATGTATTTAAGACAGAAAATCCAAAAATCAAGATCGAAGGAATCAACTTGAATCTTTGAAGAGAATGTTTCCAATACATATCCTTTCATTTCTCTCTTTCTTACATATTTCTGCAGTGGCCTGATATGATTAATCTGCATTCTTGGTGTGGGCTTATTAGAATATTTGTGAGAATGTAGAGTGGCAAATGGGTGACTTAAAGGTATTAATAAAATATTTAAATAACATTGATTTATTGTTTATTATATGCCTGTCACTGTACAGGGGTTTTTGTTAACATTATATTTAACCCTCAGAACTAACCTATAATCTGAGCTATGGCTGGTCATACTGGGCTTTGTCTAAGGACACTGAAATTTAGAGGGTGCAAACATTTAATGTAATGATTCTAGAAGCTTGGCACCTAGTTAGCAAGAATAATTATTTAAAACAGGAAGCAACCAGATGGCGAGCATTGTTAGTAACACCCATCTGTGGGCTACATTATGAATTACAGAGTTGATTGGAGAACTGGTTTTGTTTAGTTTGTTCTAGGTGCCAAAATTTCTGGTTTATTGTGTTTGTAAGGTAGATACTATAGTCCCCATTTTATAGGTAGAGAAAACTAAGACTTGTATAAAGTAAACAATTTGGTCCACAACACAAGCCACTAAGAGTTTTGGCTAAGATTTAAATCTGGATCTTTTTCTGAGTTCAAGTCTTATCTTGTTTCACTGTGCCATGTTACTTCTCATACATTTCTTCGCTAATCAGAGTAGCTTTTTAAAATGAGGAAGAAACTAGTCTTCAGAGAGTATCAATTTTTTTTTTTTAAAGATTTTGTTTATTTATTTGACAGAGAGAAACCACAAGTAGATGGAGAGGCAGGCAGAGAGAGAGAGAGGGAAGCAGGCTCTCTGCTGAGCAGAGAGCCCGATGCGGGACTCGATCCCAGGACCCTGAGATCATGACCTGAGCCAAAGGCAGCGGCTTAACCCACTGAGCCACCCAGGCGCCCAGTATCAATATTTTTAAACTTTATTTTGATAATCATTCTTTTCCCTCCCATTTATTTGTTCATTCAGCCGTCTGTCCATTCAGTTGAGCTTTCAACAAGCTTTTGTTAGTAGTATGTACTAGGTATTATGATAGTGATTATAGAATGGTTTTGAAATAAAATTACAGAATTGAATGATGACCCTTCAAAATAAGATCTGCTCTGTTTCTGTTTAAATCTTCTGCATACATTATAAATCTCACATTGAAAAACATTCCTGAATGTTGTTGATAACCTGAGTTTTCTTTGATTGTCTTGATATTTTTGACCAGTGAGACTGTTTCTGATGTTACTACTCAGCTAAGAAATGCAGACAGTTTTCTGCAATTTTCATCCTAGTAGATGGTATAATGAGCAATACAAAGCCATTTTTCTTAGTTTACACCATCCTTGTCCTAGGAGATGTCCAGACTTACTTTTAAAACGGTGACCTTGTATGTTGAGGTACCACATCATTCTGGGTCTCTTACTGGGTCTTAACTATTTTTTTCCCCTTTCCACAATGAGGAATAGAATTCCTGGGGAGAACACAAACCCACATATATTTCTAGGTTTCTTTGAGTCACTTAGACTAGCTTAAAATTGTAGGGTTGGTTCTAGAATGTGTCCAGGCTCTATAAATATGGTGTTTGTGTGCATTCATAATGATATATACTCAAGTACTGTAAAAGGTAATTTGGGTTATTGATTTATTGCTTTGAATAAAAATGACTCAAGTATTAAGAAACCCAAGTATAACCTTGTTTGATTTAGAATGAATATATGGATGAATAGAATGAATGGATATATGGGAATATGTGGGAAAGGTAGTAGTAAATTTATGTTTGATAAAGGGAAGCAAGTCACCTGATTTCTTATTGCTGAATTTCAGAAGTAAAAATGTATAACTTTAAAAATAAAAATTTATTTGAATTGTTTATTGTGTTTGTTAACTCTGAAGACATTATGAAAATATTGTCCAGCCCATTTACCTTTAGGGACTGCCCACTTCACTACAAAGTATGATATAGTGTGAGTCTAACAACACCAAAAGCTGTAGTCTCATTTTATTTATTTATTTTTTAAAGATTTTATTTATTTTGAGAGAGAGAGGAAGGGAGAGCATGAGCAGGGGGAGGGACAGAGGGAATCGCCGACTCCCCGCTGAGTGGGAAGCCCAAGGCAGGGCTCCATCTTGTATTTCCAGATCTTGACCAGAGCTGTCAGCAGTTGCTTAACCAACTAAGCTGCCCAGGTGCTCCCAAAATCTGTAATTTTAATAGGCAGTGGTGGTGTAATCATATTGTCTTCTAATGCATTAGCTTCTATCTGTTTTGATTTATGATCCTCTTTGAGAAGTTTGTTCTTTTTCAATATTATTTTGATTTTTTCGGTCCCCTTACAACTCTATAAAAATTGAAAATCACCTTTTATTTATTTATTTTCAATAAAAATTAGAAGGAATTTTAGTTTCCAAGTCTTTTGAGAAAGCATAATTAATGTAGCCCAAATCAGAAGCTCTAACTAATCAATTTATCAACAACCCAAAGAAATTTTGTTACATAAATTAACCCATTTCTTATAGTATAGCAATGTTTCAGATGGTAGAGCTTCTGTTGGTCTTTCAGCTCCTCAGTCTTCTGATGCAAACTTTGCTGTGATGGCAGAAGTGGTGCTCTAGGTCCATGCACCACTGGGTACTGTTTTTATGGAGGAGCCCCATAGCTCGTCATTTCATCTTAGTATTGCCACAGAAGGAGCACGTGTACTTGGCATGCTGGCTTATTTCAATCTTCTTTACCATTTTCCTGAGGGAGGCACCATAATGGGTCCTGTATTACCCAAGATTCTTACCTTCTTGGTGCATTTAGACATGTCTGTGCAAATTACATCTAAACCCAAGGAGAGCTGAAAAATCACCTTTTAAAAAAAGAGTTATAGTTGGTATTTTCTTTATTAATATTTTTCTTTTTCTTTTAGAAAGTCAGTTTTTCTGTTTCTGCAAAAAAGGCTGTTAGAATTTTGATAGAGATTGCATTAGATTTGTAAATAAATTTGGGGAGTATTGTCATCTTAAAAATGTCTTTTAATCCATGAACATAGGATGTCTTTCCATTTATTTAGATCATCTTTAATTTCCTTCAGCAGTGTTATGTAATTTTCAATGTATGTCTTTACCTCCTTAATTAAATCTGCTTCTAGGTATTTATTCTTCTGATTATTATTATAATTAGAATTGCTTCATTAATTTTCTTTTTGGATTGTTCATTCCTGGTGTGTAAAAACACTGATTTTTGTGTTTTTATCTTTGTATGTGGCAACTTGCTGAACTCATTTATTAACTGTAGTAGTTTTTTGGCGGATTCTTTGAGATTTCTATAAGATTATGTTCTCTGTGAATAGATGTAGTTTTACTTCTTTCTTTTCAATTTGAATGCCTTTTGATCTCTTTTGCTTGCATAATACTCTGGTTTGGACTTCCATCGAAATGTTTAATAGCTCCAGGAAAGACCTGGGTCACAGGCCTTCACCTTGTTTTTCAGGTTACTTACTCATCCCTGCAAAGGAGATGAGGCATCTTGGCTCATTCTGGAATTGAGGGAGAAAGGTTTCCATCTTTTATCATTGAGTATGATATATATTTTTTAAAAGATGTATTTATTTGAGAGAGAGAGAGAGAGCCTGAATGGGGGGAGGAGCAAAAAAGAGAGGGAGAGAGAATCGCAAGCAGGGCATGGAACTCCATCTCATGACCCTGAGATCATGACCTGCACTGAAACCAAGGGTCTGATGCTTATTTACAGATTAGGAAGGGTGAGTTACCCAGCCGCCCCTCCATTGAGTATGATATGATGTTAGTTGTTAGTTTTTCATAGATGCCCTGTATCATGTTGAAGAAGTTTCTGTCTATTCCTAGTTTTCTGCATGGTTTTATTATGAAAGAGTGTTAAATGCTTTTTCCTTCTTCAGTTGAAATGATTATGTGTCCCCACCTTCATTCTGTTAATATGGTATATTACATTGATTTTCTTTACATTGAGCCACCTTTGCATTCCTGGAATAAATCCCACATGCCAGAGAGATTTTTATCTTATAGTTAAACCTAATTATGCTTTAATTAACTCTTGACTATTTGGTTCATCACTGTAATATAGTTGGAAAAGATGGGGTGCTCATTGAAGTAGGAACCCGCTTGTCCATCTTAATCTGTAAATTGCAATTTTACTTTTCAAAGAGCAGTACAAAACAAATTCAGAATTTTTTTAATGAAAGCTTTCCATAGCCATTTTTGTTTTAAAGATTTTATTTGTTTATTTGAGAGAGAGAAAGAGTGCAGAGGGAGAAACAGACACCTCACTGAGCAGGGAGCCCAATGCAGGTCTTGATCCCAGGACCCTGGGATCATGACCTGAGTGGAAGATAGATGCCTAACCAACTGAGCCACCCAGGTGCCCCGCCTTTTCTGTTTTAAAATAAAACATGTGCTCTTCATTATAATTCAGTTAATTGTAGTTCAATAAGTTGCCTCAGTTGAGGAATTATTAGATCTTAGCTGTTTTGAAACTTGCTAGAAGAAAGCATTTTAAGACAGTAAAACTCAGATTTTCCCGTCCCCATCATTACCCTGCCTTTTTTTTTTTTCCTTTCTTTAATTATCTAGGAAGTGTCTGTAACAGGAAAAAGCACCACTAAGTGCAGTGCTCTCAGAAGAAACGATATGGATTCAGGGAGAAGGTACTATAGACTGAATGTGACTTCCAAAATTCATATTGAAAAGTAATCCCTAGTGTGATGGTGGGTATATTTGGAGGTGGGGCCTTTGGGAGATGATTAGGCCTTGAGGCTTCTGCCTTCATGAATGGGATTAGTGGCCATTAAAGACCTCAGAGATCTCCTTTGTTCCTTTCACCATGTGAGGGCACAGTGAGACTAGCCATCCATGAATGAGGAAGCCAGCACCAGATTGCTCTTGGCCTTTGAGCCTCTGGAACTGTGAGAAATAAATTTCTGTTTATAAGTTTCATGGTATTCTGTTCTTGCAGGCAGAATGGACTAAGAAAAGACTTTGGATTCTCTGGTTGTGATGTTCACAGATGAAGAGAGAGTTGCTTTTTAAATTATCCTCTACTCAGATCAGTCCTTTCAAATTTTGTGTTATACTGGACTCTTTCAGTTACACGTTAACAGAACCAACTCAAAGAAGCTCATATAGAAAGTGTTTTAGCCTGTATGAATGAGTAGTTACATATGGCTAGATTCGGGTGTTTAAGAAGTGTCACATAGTTTCTATGCCTGTTTGCTTATTTTTATACACGGCCTTTTCTTTCAGTCCCCTTTCTATGATTTGCATTTATTTCCAGGTGGTGTGAAAGATAACCCCCAGCAACTATAGGTTTATAGAGGCTTTTTCCTCTGAGTTCTAGAGGAAGAGGGTGTTTTCCCCCTAGCTCCTGTAAAAGCATGGGTCACATTCCTTCACCTTGTTTTTCTAGCAGGGGAATAACCTAATTAGGTATAGGTTATTTACTCATCCCTCCAGAGGTGGGCAGAACTATCCCTAATGAACCACATGAACTGATCAGCATAGCTATAGTTTGAGAGGAGTGGACCAAAATGAGAAAGGATTCTTAGGCAGAAACAAAACAATTAAAATGTCATCCTCTGCTCACCCTTCCTAACCCCTCACTGACCCTTAATGTGCCTTCTCCCCCTGCCATGGTTTATATGTTTTCTCATGTATGTTCCCTAGATTTAGATTCTGTAGGGGACAAGCATATCTATTTTGTTTTTCTTTTAATTGAATATGCAGGAAAGTACATATTGTAACTATACAGCTTGATATATTTTCAAATGTGGAACACACTTACATTACTGGTCCTTGGATTAACAAGTAGAACTTGACCAGCGCTCTTGAAGCTTCATTCTTCTTTTTTTTTTTTTTTTTTTTTTAAGATTTTATTTATTTATTTGACACAGAGAAATCACAAGTAGCCGGAGAGGCAGGCAGAGAGAGAGAGAGGGAAGCAGGCTCCCCGCTGAGCAGAGAGCCCGATGTGGGACTCGATCCCAGGACCCCGAGATCATGACCTGAGCCGAAGGCAGCGGCTTAACCCACTGAGCCATCCAGGCGCCCCTGAAGCTTCATTCTTTTCCCTCCCAATTAATGCCTCTCTGAAGGTAATTGCTGTCCCGATCTCTAACAGCACACTGATGGCAAGAGTTCTGCCTTTTGTATTCTTATTTCTTGTGAGCATATCGTTCCAGTTTACGTCCTCTTCTGTCTGTTCACCCCTCTTCTGTGCACTTTCTTTTATGGATGAGGACAGGGGAGTGGTTGGTGTTTCTCCTTTGCTTTATAGGCTCCTTACCTTTCTCCTTTCGTTTCTATTACTCTCTGCACCCCTTTCCTGTTACCTCCTACCCTTTTCTATATAAGGTCTCTTTCTTCCCCAGAAGGAAAGCTTTACCAAGGCTCTCATGTTTGGTTACACTCACACTCAACTCTTCTTTATTATTTATAGCCTGTGTTTTCAAACTACCAAGTCCCAGTTTATGTTTTATATTTTGGTATTTAATTGGACTTTCTGTTTCTGGGGGTGTTTATGTTTTGTTTTGTTTTTCTAGGCGTTCTTTAAGCCCTGTGTATCCCATATACTTTTTAAGGGCTCTGCTGTTAGCTCTTTCTCCTCTGGTTTCTACCTTCACGGGCCTGCAATAGTGGGGCCCTTGGAACTCTGTTGTAATTTGGTTTATTTCTCTATTTACAGATGGTATGAAGGTTATGGTATTCTTAGCAATGCTCAAGGTGTGGGTCATATGTGGTTGTCTTTATTCCCCCAGTTTTTTCATTTGTTTTGTTTTCTGGTTTTGAAAGACAATGTGGGGAGATTTGAAATTGGGTGGCTGTCATTAGCCTCCAGATTTGAGATTCCACACCTACTGTTTTTTTGAATATTCAGTAGTCTTTGCACTCTTGAAATAAACCTACTTGATTGCAATGCATCTTTTTATATATATTACTGGACTTGATTGCTAAGATTTATGTGTGTGTTTTTATTTTTCATAGTTATTGTCTTATCTATATATACGTGTATATCCCCTCCACACACATATAACAAACGTATTTATTGAATTAAAAGTAAATATGGACATCATGGCTTTGACCCTTATGTAATAAACATTTCCAGAAAATAAGGTCATTCTTTTACAGATCCATAATGTAGGTATCATAGTTAACAAATTTAAGAACAAGTCTAGGAAAAGGGTTTTAATACTGGGTTTAATTTCTTTACTCGATATCCAACTGTTAAAACTGTATATATTTCTTCTTTTATCAACTTAGTGGTAATTTGTATTTTTCAAAGAATTTGTTTCATACCAATGGTCAAATTAATTTTTTTCTCTGCTCCTGTGCTTTATTATTCTTACTGAGATAAAATTGGCATATAACATTATTTTGGTTTTAGGTATATAACATAATGATTTGATATATTTATATATTGCAAAATGACCACAGTAAGTCTTGTTAACATCTGTCACCATACAATTACAATTTTTTTTCTTTGCGATCAGAACTTTTAAGATATATTCTCTACACAACTTTCAAATACACAATACAGTATTATTAACTACTGATACTATGTTGTATATTATATCCCTTGGATTTATTTAGTTTATAACTGGACGTAGTTTGTACTTTCTGACCCCCTTCATGCTTATTTGCCATGCCCTTGCCTCTGGCAATGATAAGTATGTTCTCTGTGGCTGTGAGCGGGTTGTTTTTTTTTTTTTTTAATAGATTGTAAATATAAGTGAGATCACAGTTTTTATCTTTTTCTGTCTAACTTATTTCACTTAGCATAATGCCTTCAAGTTTCATCCGTATTGTTGAAAATGGCAGGATTCCCTTCTTTTTTATAGCTGAATAATATTTGTGTGTGTGTGTGTGTGTGTGTGTGTGTGTGTACCACATTTTCTTTATTCATTCATCCATTGATGGACACTTTGGTCGTTTCTATTTTTTGCTGTGGTAAATAATGCTACAGTGAACATGGGGTTGCAGAGATCTTTTTAAGTGTTTTCGTTTTCTCTGAATAAATACCTGGAAGTGATATTGCTGGAACATACAGTAGTTCTATTTTTAATTTTTTGAAGCACCCCAATTTATATTATATATATATTACATATTTATAGTTCGCTGCACTAATTTATATTCCCACCAACAATGTGCAGGGGCTTCTGGTTCTCCACATCTTTGTGAACTCCTGTTATCTGTTGTCTTTTTGATAACAGTCACTCTAACAGGTGTGAGGTGATTTCTCATCGTGGATTTGATTTGCATTTTTCTGATGATTAGTCATCTTTTCATGTATCTATTGGCCATTAGTATGTCTTTGGAAAAATGTCTATTTAGATTCTGTGCATTTTTAATCTTTTTTTGTTGTTGTTAATGAGTTGGATGAGCACCTTAAATATTTTGGATATTAATCCGTTTTTTGGATATATGGTTGGCAAATATTTTCTCTCATTTGGTAGGTTTACCTTTTCCTTTTGTTGGTGGTTTCCTTTGCTGTGCCGAAGCTTTTTAGTTTGATGTCTCACTTGTTTATTTTTGCTTTTGTTGCCTTTGCTTTTGGCACAAACCCTCAAAATTTATTGATTGTAGAATTAATTATAGCATCCTTTTGTCTTTTTGATGTCTGTTGAATTTTTCCTGATGTTGGTAACTTATTTTATTTTCTTAATCAGCATATTAAGGATTTACTAGTTTTATTAATGTTAGCATATTTATTTATACTATTGTATGTTACTTTTCTATTTTATGGATTTCTGTTTATATTCTTTACTTAACTTTAGGTCTGATGTTTACTTTTTGAATTAGGGGTTTACGTATTTGACTTTTGGCTTTTTTTTTTTTTTTAATGTTTAAGGTTATGAATTTCCCACTAAGTACTGCTTTAGCTACATTCCATAGGTTTAAATATGTCCTATCTTCATTGTTATCAGTTCAAAATACTGTTTTTATCCTGTTAGTTTTCTGTTGCTGCTATAACAAATTACCATAAATTTGCAACACAAATTTATTATTTTGTACAACAGTTTATTATTTTCTACAAACTTTTGTGGGTTAGGAATCTGACCTGAATCTTACTGGACAGGTATGGGCAGGACTGTATTCCTTTCCAGAGACTTCAGGGGAAAATCTGTTGCCTCGTTTTTTCCAGCTTCTAGAGCCTGCCTGCATGCCTGCCTTCATCTTGTAAATCAGCAGTGTTAAATCCCTTTGTTCATTCTTGCCTAATTTCATCTCACCCTGATTCTGAGCAAGGAAAGTTTACTTGATTTTAAGGACCAACATGATTTGGTTGGGCCTACACTGATAATCCAGCATAATTGCCGTGTCTCAAGATTCTTAACCTTAATCACATTTGTAAAGTCACTTTAGCCAAGTTAGGTAATTTATTTACAGGTTCCTGGGTTTAGGACATAGCCTTTTTTAGGGGTTCATTAGTCTGTCTACTGTACATGTCAATTACTTCTAAGTAATATATTTCTAAGCATCATAAACATACTACTTAATTTCCCAGTAGCTGAGATTTTTCTAGTTATCTTCTTGTTGCTGATTTATAGCTTAATTCCATGGTGTTCAAATAATTCTGAATGATTTCAGTTTTTTTAAATTTGTTGAGGTTTTCTTTACAGCCAAGCCACCCTGCTGATTAAATGCAATCATTTTAAATAGCACCTTGAAATGGGAATACTTGCTACATTCAAAAAATTAATTGAGGACTTCATGATACTTTGTATTACATGGATGTCTTCTGTTTATAGGATATTATCTTATAGTAGTCTCTGTCTTTTTTGGGGTAGTAGCCAGTCATTACAGAATAGTTATTCTGTATTCCTGAAGAGTCATAACTACGCTTGATTAAATTGATTTTTAATCCATATAAGGTACTATTAAATTATTCTGATTAATGAAAACATATCTATTTTATTGGTGAGTGAAAAGCTCACAAATATAGTCAAATTGTTTTGTAAAAGAACTTACCTTGAGTCCAGATCAGTGATAACTCATTCCCCTACAAAAGAAAAGTACACGAAAGGGCAGTAAAGAACAGAGTTGAGTACTCAGGACAAATAAAAGCAGAGATTAGAGAAAAGAACTCCAAATTGAATTTTTTGTTGTAGTTGATTAGTTATTTGCGGGGATAGGGGACAGTGCTTTGACTTGTACTATTAATGAAAGGCCCATCTTTGCCCAAGCAACAAGAAGCAAGATTAGAAGGAATAAATAATAAGAGGCAAAGATGTAACATCAGTACATGGTAATAATCCTTTTAAATCAAGTGATCCAGTAGAATTTGCACTGTGTGGTCTAGAAAGTCAGGTCAATTTTGTTCTATTCAATAAAACTCTAATGGATGACTCACTAAAATCAGTAAACACTTGTAAGTTATTGAGGGGGGAAGGAGTGGTAAATAAATAATTTAAAAGTGCCATTATTTTGTGCTTTCCTCCATTTTTCTCTTTAGCATCTCTCAGCTGTCTTCCATTTCTCTGTTTATCTTAGTTTTCATGATCCATCATTTCACAAAGTCTTTTGGCAGATACCTTAATCCCCCTTCTGATCTTTTATCACATTTACCTGGCAAAACTCCAGGCCTGGATTAATTTATCTAATTTGTTTTGGAGTATCCATGTTTCCATTATTTCTGGCTGACAGAGGCAGACAACTGGGCAACTGAGTGCTATTGGAAGAAACCACACACTCTGGACAGATTGGTAACTAAAATGGATTCATTGTTATTAATCTTAACTGGATTCTCAATAATGTTTCTTATTTTTATTAACTTATAATGTATTACTTGCTTCAAGGAAGCAAGTCTGTGAGTCATCAGTCTTACACAATTCACAGCACTCACCATAGCACACGCCCTCCCCACTGTCCATCCTCCAGCCACCCCATCCCTCCCCCCACACCTCCCAGCAACCTTCACTTTGTTTCCCGAGATTAAGAGTCTCTTATGGTTTGTCTCCCTCCCAGCCCCATCTAGTTTCATTTTTTCCCTCCCTATCCTTCATGACCCCCCTGCTCTGCTCTCAAATTCCTCATATCAGAGAGATCATATGATAATGGTCTTTCTCTGATTGATTTGTTCCACTTAGCATAATACCCTCTAGTTCCATCCACATCATTGCAAATAACAAAATTTGGGGGTTTTTTGATGGCTGCATTGTATTCCTGTGTGTGTGTGTGTGTATCATACCTTATTTATCTTTTCATCTGTTGATGGACATCTAGGTTCTTTCCATAGTTTGGCTATTATGGACGTTACTGCTATAAACATGTTTCTTATTCTTAATATTCTTTTGTTAACTTACATATATATATATATATTTATATATATATATATATATACATACACAAAATTTTCAGTAACTATTTCATACAACCTTTGCTTTCCTAAATTGTCTGTTATTCCAATGACACTGTGCTTTTCTTAGTTTTCTAATTCTTAGGTTAACCTTTTTAAGTCTACTTTGCCAGCTCCTTCTTCTCCACTTGGCCTTTATTTTTTTTAATTTTTTTTTTAAAGATTCTATTTATTTATTAGACAGAGATCACAAGTAGGCAGAGAGGCAGTCAGAGACCGAGGAAGGGAAGCAGGCTCACCGCTGAGCAGAGAGCCCGACATGGGGCTCGATCCCAGGAACCTGGGACCATGACCTGAGCTGAAGGCAGAGGCTTTAACCCACTGAGCCACTCATGTGCCCCTCCACTTGACCTTTAAATGTTGAAGTTTATTGAGACTTGGTTGTCAGCCTTTTTAGCCTCCTTACCCTATTTTCTTAGAGGATTTCAGCATTATATAATTCTAATGACTGTGTAAAATAACACTGTGTTGTAGAAATATAATGTGACATCATATGTAATTAAAAAATTTCCAGTAGCTACATTAAAACTAGGACTTCCACTTACTCATAAGTGGAATTTAAGAACTAAAACAAATGAACAAAGGAAAAAAAAGAGACAAACCAAAAAACAGGCTCTTAGTATAGTGACCAAACACATGGTTAACAGAGGGGAGGGTGAGTTGGGGGGTGAGTGAACTAGGTGAAGAGGATAAAAACAAAACAAACAAAAAAACAAACAAAAAACCCTAGGATTTCCATGGTTGGCTAAGACGGGCCGCAGGGACTGTATTTACCCTCTTTCCTGAAGAAACTAAGAAAACAGACAAAGTTTATGTAACAGTGGTTTTCAAGACACAGGATGTTATACAGGGAAGGACAGTGGTTTTTGAGAAAAGAAAAGGTGAGTTTTAAGATTGTCCAGCTTCCTGTCTTGAGTTCCCAGCTTGTGGCTCAGGAAGAAGGCAGGCAGATGAATTGTGGCAAAACTTCCAGGTTGAAAAAATGGAGTTGAATCCAGCAAGACCAATAATCCTGCAGTTAGAGCTTGCATGATCATTGCCAAATGTCTAGTGCTCTATCTAGAGAGGAGATGGCTGTGTAGAGAGTGGAGTAGTGATTAGTGCATGGCTGTGGAGAAACTATGCAAGGTTAGAGAAAGACCCACTGAAAGGATTAGGGGAAACATTCTTGGTCCTCACACAGGGCTAGGAATAGTGTCTGTTCTTAACACATGGTCTTGAAAACCTTTCTCATGGGGCACTGGGTAGAATATTCAAGAATCTTACACCATTACTGTGGAATAATTGTTTGCTCCAGACCCATCCTAACAGATCTCAGAAACAAGACCCAAAAGGATCAAGCTGCTTCCAAGAATCATAACTGCATTCCAGCACAAAGCCCAGTATTTGTAGGATTAAGAAGATATCTACTGTCTAATAAGGGAAAATCCACAGTGGCCGGCAGCTAATAAAAAATTATCATTTATTCAAAGAAACAGGAAAATATGACCTACAGTGAAGTAAAAATCTGTCATTCAGAACCCACCCAGAATTGACACAGATGTTAAAATGAAAGGATGAGGGCTTTAAAACTTAATAGAAAATGTATTCATTATGTAGAGTTACGTAGAGCAATGGAAGATTTACAAAAGACCCAAATTGAACTTCGGAGATGTAAGCTACAGTATGGGAAATGAAAAATAATGGCAGATTAGATATTGCAGAAGAAAGGATTAAAGAAGTGAAGGACCGGGCGCCTGGGTGGCTCAGTGGATTAAGCCGCTGCCTTCGGCTCAGGTCATGATCTCAGGGTCCTGGGATCGGGTCCTGCATCGAGCTCTCTGCTCAGCAGGGAGCTTGCTTCCCTCTCTCTCTCTCTCTGGCTGCCTCTCTGTCTACTTGTGATTTCTGTCAAATAAATAAATCTTTAAAAAAAAAAAAAAAAAAAGAAGTGAAGGACATAGCAATAGATACTATCCAAAATGAAACAGAGATGAAAAAAATCAAGCAAAAATTAATATAACATCAGTAAGCTATAGAACAGTTTTTCTCCATGTAATTGGGTGCCCTGAAGAGGGAAAGGAAGAGGGGGACTGAATATTATTTGAGTGAATAATGCCTGAAAGCTTTTCAGATTTGATGCAGATATTCTACAGGACCAAGAAACTCAACAAACTCCAGGCATAAGGGACATGAAAATCTCAAAACCAGTGTTAAAGAGAAAATCTTAAAATTAAAAGCAGACAGACACAGAAGAACAAAGCTGAGAATGAGGTCAGATTTCTTGTCAGACACGATGCAGAGAAGATGACTTGATTAACACCTTTAACATATGTAGAGAGAAAGTTTGTCAAGTGAATTCTGTACCCAGTGAAGATATATTTCAAAAATGAAGGCAAAATAAAGAATTGTTAACTGTGGGTCCCTACTGAATGAGTTGGTAGAGCATGTGACTCTTGATCTTGGGGTTCTGAGTACAAGCTCCACACTGGGTGTGGAGACCACTTTAAAATAAATAAATAAATAAAAGAGGGTGCCTGGGTGACTTAGTTGGTTAAATGTCTGCCTTCGGCTCAGGTCATCATCCTAGGGTCCCGGGATCAAGTTCCACATTGGGTTCCCTGCTTAGTGGGGAGTCTGCTTCTCCCTCTGACTCTTCCCCTTCTCATGCTCTTTCTCAAGTAAATAAATAAAATGTTAAAAAAAAAGAATTGTTAATTGAGAGTGATGGATATGTTCATTATTTTGATTGTGGTGTCTCTGTTTTTTTTTTTTAGTTGGTCTAGATAAATATAAATTTCATCTTTTCAAAGAACCAACTTCTGATTTCATTTTTTTCTCTTTTTAAATTTTCTATTTAATTGGTTTTTGCTTCTTCCTCTGCATTCTTTTTGTGTAGTTTGCTCTTCATTGTTTAGTTTGGTTTCATCTTAAGGGGTGGAAGCTTAGGTTATTGATTTGAGATCTTTTCAATATAGGTCTTTAAAGCTATAAAGTCCTTCTAAGTAGTGCTACATCTCAGAAATTTTAATTAAGTTGTTTACATTTTCAGTCAGCTTGAAATTCTTTTCTGTCCATTTTTACTTCATCTGTTTTGGACTCTTAGATGCATGCATGTTTATAACAGTTATATCTTTCTGATTAATTTAACTTTTAACATTATAAAGTGTTAGTTTTTGTCCCTAGTAACATTTGTTTTTCTTTCTCTCTTTTTTTAAAGATTTATTTATTTATTTGACAGACAGAGATCACAAGTAGGTGGAGAGGCAGGCAGAGAGGAAGGAGGAAGCGGGCTCCCCGCTGAGCAGAGAGCCCGATGCAGGGCTCCATGCGGGACTCGATCCCAGGACCCTGGGACCCATGACCTGAGCCGAAGGCAGAGGCTTTAACCCACTGAGCCACCCAGGTGCCCCACATTTGGATCTTTTAAAAAAAAAATCTAGCCTTCTTCATAATTTCTGCCTTTCGATTAACATGTTTAATCCGTATATATTTAATAATGTGGTTGGATTTATGCTTGCCATTTTGCTATTTTCTATATGTCTCCTGTCTTGTTTTTTACTGCCTTCTTGTGTGGCAAGTACATATTTTTTTTTAGTACCATTTATTCTCTCTCTCTCTCTCTCTCTCTTTTTTTTTTTTTGGTAGACTGTATCTATAGAACTATATTGTGAGTTTTTTATTTTCCATAGTGGTTTTTGTGAAGATTATAATAATAAGTACTTTAACATAAAATATTGCACTTCAGAGTAAAATTACCCGAATTCTAGTAATACCTTGGAAACTTGACCTCAGTATAGCTCTCTTCCCTTCTTACATACTTTTGCTAATGTTATAGTATATATGTTACATTTTTATATAAGCTCTACTCTGTAGTCTTATAATTATTGTTTAAATGGACTTACCCTTTAAATCACTTTGGAAAAGAAATGAGTTTATCTTTTGCTTTTTTAAAGATTTTTCTGTTTTGGCTTTTAATAGTTTGGCTATTATGTGTTTAGATGTGTATCTCTGAATTTATCCTTCTTGGTGTTGTATGCTTGGTATTTGATGATCTTCTCAGCTATGTAGATCAATGTTGATCAATCTGGGAAGTATTTTTTGCCTTTTTCTGCCCCCCCTTCTCTTTTGTGAACTGTATTATGTATATATTGGTGTGTTTGATGGTATCAGCAAGTGTCTTAGTCTGGTCCCCCCCTCCCTTTTTTATTATTTAATTTTATTCAGAGTGGATAATGTTTACTCATGTTATCTTCAGATTTGCTGATTCTTTTTTTCTGTCAGTTCAGTGTGCTGTTGGATAAATTTTAATTCCAGAATTTCTATTTGATTTTGTTAGTTTTTATTGTTAAAAAATATTTGATGATTTGTTGTCTGTCTTTCTTCCTAACTCACCTTTTGAAAATGGACTCTCATTGTGTCACTTTCTTGCATTAAACTCATTGCTTTGAGGATAAAATCCAAAGATATTATGGTCTATTAGGCTGTGAATGATTTGGCTTCTGCTTTTCTCTTGACTTACATTGAATCAGTCCTGTTCACTTAATTCTTTTTTAGGCCCAATGGCCCCCTTTTTTTTTTAAAATCTTTTGGAAGACACCACGATCCCTCCCATGTTCGAACTTTCACATAAGCTGGTCTTTTGGAGTGATTTAATGTACTTTTTCAACTGATAATTTCCTCCTCATTCATTAGGTCTCAGTTTCAGTATTTCTTCCAGGGAACCTTTTCTCACCTCTGTTCACACGAGAATACACTTCTTGAACATTGCTGTCATTTCACACTGTTTTGCTTCAAGTACTTATTCATATTTACAAGGAAATAATTATTTGTGCAGTTACTTATTGAATGAATATCCCTTTAATGTAATATCCCCGAAGGCAAGGTGTTTTCTCATTCATTGTATTTTCTAGCACAGTGCCTTTTACATAGGAATTCTCTATAAATATTTTGAATGAGAATGATTCTATAAATACATATAAATGGGCATTTGACCAGGGAGAAGGAGAAGGCTTATAGGAAAAGCCTTTGTAGAAGGTGATAAATAAGTTGAATCCCAAAGTGTGTGTAATAAACAGCCAGGATATGTGAAGGTAGCTCTTGAAAATACTGGATAGATTTTAATGTCTTCTATCTGGTTTATCAGTACTCTGCACAGACATTAGCATATGTGTCCCAAAGATTTGACGTGTTGAATTCAGCCATTTGAAATGGCATTAATGGCTGGGGCGCCTGGGTGGCTCAGTGGGTTAAAGCCTCCGCCTTTGGCTCGGTTCATGATCCCAGGGTCCTGGGATCGAGCCCCGCATCGGGCTCTCTGCTCAGCAGGGAGCCTGCTTCCTCCTCTCTCTCTGCCTGCTTCTCTGTGATCTCTGTCTGTCAAATAAATAAATAAAATCTTAAAAAAAAAAAAGAAATGGCATTAATGGTATTTTTTAAAAAGATTTTACTTATTTATTTATTTTAGAGAGAAAGCACCTGTGTGGGGGGAGGGGCAAAGGGAGAGGAAGGGGGAGAGAGAATCTGAAGCAGACTCTGCCAAGGGCGGAACCCAGTGTGGGTCTTGATCCCGTGACTGCAAGATCATGTCCCTGGCCAAAACCAAGAGTTGGGTGCTCCTCTTACTGAGCCACCCAGGCACCCCACATTAATTGTATTTATTATTACAATTAATATATTTGTAATAATCAATGTAAGTAGTGGAACTCAGTGTTGAGACTTCTTGGTTGTCTGACCCTGAGTTTGGTTGAATAAATAAGTTTCTGTCCTATTCCCTTACTTAGTCTTAGTCATGTCTTTCTTAATCTAGCATCCTTGGAGCGGGAGCTCTCTTCTGTTTTGATCGGACTCAACCCCAAATCTGCAAAATAAGCATTTGACCTAAAATTTGGCCTGACACATTAATTACCTGTTTTTGCAACTGGCAGAAACTTGGGAAACTCTTATTTGATTTGTTGTAATACTTTGCTCATGTTCTTGTTGGGAATAAGGTGGGGATAGACAGGCACTTTTAGCTGATCACAGTAATTCAAGTAATTCAGGTAATTCAAGTGATTCAAGTGATTCAAGGGGAGAACAGAATAGCTCAGTTTAGAAATATTTGTATCAAAATGAGGAGTTACATAAGTTTGGATGAAGAAGGGTTAATTCTACACTATTTCTAAAAAAATTTGTTGTGAAAACAAATAGAAAACATTGTTTCTTAAGAATTCTTTATTCAGGGTTTCTCAGTACTGTGGATAAATATTATAGATGTTTTAAAAATTGCCTTTTTTAAGAAGAGGAAGGACCTTACAAAAATATTAAAGGGCTGTGCTGCTTTCTTTATTTTAGATTTTATTAGCTTTGGAGACCAGAAACCTTGGGCCTTCAGGAATGTCCATTTGAGGATGATTATTGGTATGCAGTATTAGTTAGTGCATAATAGTAATAATAATGATGATGACCTTTTCAATAGTTAGAACCAAAGCGTATGAATATGAAACAATGTATTTTGAGCAGGATTTGGTCCTTCATTTTTTTGGTTTCATGTCAAAGATACGTGTCTAGTGGGCCTAGAAGGAATAGATATTATATATTATGCATTACAGCCCAATAACAAGCTTTCTACATGCTAATGGTCAGGAGGCTTGGTATTCTGCAGCTCTTGGGCTTAAAGTGCTGTATTTCCCATAGGTTTACAACTGCAGGAAGACGGTCTGGGTGAATCGTTTTCTGTCAGATGTTTCTTGAATTGTTGGTTATTTTGGTGTCAACTTTCATGTTGAGAGTTTCTTGTTTTAATGACAAAAATGTTTACTGGAAATTATAGCTTGGAAAAGAGATCTGCATTCCTGCTTCTGCAAAAAAAAAAAAAAAAGCTAGGTAAAACATTGATGTAGGGTAAAGTAGCTGTGGAGTTTTATATTCAGATTGTATGAACAGTAAACAGAGCATCTAAAATAACCACTTGCACATTGCAACAAACACATCATCATTTGCTTAAAAAAGAGTTATAATTACAGTTGACGAAGCATGGACACCATAAAAAATGCATTAGTTTGGCTTGACACATTAATTACCTGTTTTTGCAGATGTTTTTATGTATTGTTGTGTGAACAGTTTACAAAATAATTACAGGAAAGTCGTATGGAAAATAAACTAAGTGGGTGGTTTCTCGTCTAAATATTTTCATTCATGTGAATTTGTGTGCGGCACAGCTGCTCTATTGCAAAAGCGGAGAGGGAGAGAGATGAGGATTCTCGAAGGGTTTTTACTAGATGGTCTCGGTCATCAATATTCCCACATTTGTATATCTTTAGCAACACAGTTTAAAAGCATTAAATTGAGAGTTGATTCAGTTTTTGTGATTACTGGGAAAAAACCTTAATTCTGCTCAGAGGAAATATAGATATTGTGAGTATTTTCAAGTGAACCAAACCAAATCAAGTGAGCATTTTCAAGTGAACTACCCTAAATGGAAAACCACTGCTACTTCAATACCAGCAGGTATTAGGCACTTTGTGGAGTCAGTCATTATTTCATATTTACTCGAGTTACAGAGTTTTACATCGTAAATATAGTTTTATATAAGTTACACCGTGAATCAGTTTTAATAATTAATCATTGAGTTGTGTAAATTACACAGAAATTGAGTTTATTCTCTTTTAGGAAGTATTGAAAACATTAATCTTTTTTTTCTCATAAGCTTACTGTGTTGTTATTAGTGGTCTCAAGGTGCGTTTCATTAGAAGAATAACATTTTATTTCATTCGTTTATTTCATTTGTACAGGCATCATGTAGTCTTACAAATTATTAAGAAAAAAGATTTTCGCAAATTGTAATTGTCAAACAGTAAAAGTTCATAGACTTCATTCTGTTTTACTCAGTGGTTTGCAATTGAGTAGACTATTTATCCTTGTGTTTCCTTCTTTGATGCTGTCATGACAGTTTTTCATAAAACTAAATAAAAATATAGATTGCCCTTTTAGTCTTGCCATACCATTTCTGTGCTGTGTTCCTCCATATTCCTCTCTTATGATTTCACCTACACAGGAGATAAAGACAGTAGACATTTTCTGAAATGCATTTATTTGAACTATCAAGAAAGGCACTAAGTTATAGGAAGAGGTAATTGGATCATCTCTAGGCCTGAAGGTATTGTTATCAGACCATGTAGTATTGGTGCAAAATCATTCATTTGTTTTTTTATTCATTTATTAAACAAAATTTTATGGAAGGTCTTTATGTGATGTTTCTGTGACAATACTGAAATGACTGTAAACATTGAAATAACTGTGTCTGTAACATAATAGATGCTCAGTAACTGTTAGGCATCTTTCTTTCTGAAGATGAAAGGAGGAGCAGGAATATGTGGTTGTGGAGAACTTTTTCACCCTGCTGGCTTACTTAGTTCCTGGGGAGGATTTTCTTTGTTATCCTGATACAGGCTTCAAAGGTGATATACTGTGGGTATATTGCTTGACACATTCTTTGAATTGTTTAAATGTGGAGATACGGGCGCCTGGGTGGCTCAGTGGGTTAAGCCGCTGCCTTCGGCTCAGGTCATGATCTCAGGGTCCTGGGATCGAGTCCCGCATCGGGCTCTCTGCTCAGCAGGGAGCCTGCTTCCATCTCTCTCTCTCTCTCTCTGCCTGCCTCTCCATCTACTTGTGATCTCTCTCTATCAAATAAATAAATAAAATCTTAAAAAAAAAATAAATGTGGAGATACTTATCCTCATGTTAAATAAATCTGGAGATAGAATGGAGTCTGTTCTAATTCTGGTGTACACTAAGTCAGTTTAATTTTTTGGGGTGGGCATGCATTAAAGGAGTCTGTGAAACCTTTAGGATTCAGAAGAATTAACTGCTTATAATCAGTAATTCTGTTGATCACTTTACGTCATCTCACAGGAAAATATGTGATTCAATATCATGACATCAAGAAAGCAGTTGTTGGACTTTAGAGGCTTCCATGGATTTGTTACTTCTAAGATGTCTCTTATAGCCAGTAAAAGAAATGAGCAAAAGCCTTTGTGGGACTTGGGGAACTTTTCATATTTACTAGTATAGCAGATAAAAAAATTCTTAGTTTATGTGGAGTTTCTTCTCCATATTTTCCCTTATCTTTATTCCATCTCAGAAAGCAAAATTTTAGCTCTTGGGCTTTAATTCTGCATTCCTTTTTCCTTTGATATACTCTAGTTCTTTTTAAACTTTTTATCTTTTGGAAGCCATTGATTACAGTATAAGGAACACATAGGGGATTGATTATTTATCTGTGCATGTATCTATCTATCTGGACAAGAGTTTATTGTCACAAAGAGACTGGCCAGGCAATGTTCTAATGAAAGGATTGAATAATTAATGTTTTGGATACTCCCCTTTAAAATTGCAAAACAAAAAATGGGTTAGGGAGCAGGAAAAAAGCTAAGTCTAAGAGAAGACTGTCTCTGTAGGCATTTAACACTCTGATTTAATGATATGTTTTCATTCAGTATTAACTGATAGGAAAACTGCTAAACAGCATTGAAGGCAGTCATAATTGAGGCAGTGCCTGGGCATGAATATTATTATGATTTTTGCTTTTACTATTCTTTGGTAACTTTTTGAACTTCTAGGGGTCACATAACACTTGGGTTTTGAAAAGACATTAATATGGATTTGGTTAAAGACAAATGGGAAGCAGATTCCTTGACTGACTGAGTTTTGTTCTCTGTGGAGAGGCTGATGGCTTCAGTTGTGGTAGACCCCTCGAACCATGAATTACTGTTTTTCTCAAGGTTGCCTTTTGTTGTCAGAACACTTAGTGTAAGTCAGAAATGGTAGGCTATACCTGAAAAGAACAAAAAACCCATTAACTGTAATAAATCAGCACTGAGAAAAAACAACTGTAACCACCAAGGCCATCTCAAACAGGCGTATTTTTTTTGTTACTAAAGTTGTTTAAAAAAAAAAAAAAAGGAAGCACCGATAAAAACTCATTCCCTCAAACCCTCATTGACTTGAATGTTCTTTCTAATGTGATAAATCTGAGTTAAAAACCTGGTATGTTTGACCAAGAATACAGTGGCAGAGGGGCTAGTGGAGAGTTGTTGGAGTAGAGAGGCAGAGGTAAGAATATAAAATGTGCCTAAGTGGAGTGTTATGTGGGGATTAAATTCTGTGCATGTAGCAAAAATCAGGTATAGTCAAAATACTCTTGAAAATCCCTTAAAATTTTCCGTAGAATATAGATGTAAGCATAATGTCTTTTAAGTAGTCTAACTGTTGGTTTTTCCTTCAGCATTGCTTTTCTTCTGTTGAACCAAGGATGTGGCATTAGCTATATTCTTTTTGATGGCTAAGGGCAGAATAACAGAATTGGAAGGACTACTTTTTATTACAGTTTGTGAAACTAATTCCCACTAGTTCTGTGAATAAAAATGCCTTTTTGGTTTTTTTTTATTGGGTAAAGGATAAAAGGCCCGTGTTTTCCAAAGAAATCCTTGGGTAACAAGGATGTTTTGAGAGACCACTTTTCTCAGAAAGGCCTGTTCTCTTTCACATGGTGTGAAATTTCTACCTCTTTGTAACTTTAATTTTCCTGTGCCCTTGTCTGTCGTCTTCAGTCTCTTTCTGTCCAGCTGTACTCTGGTATTTTGTCTGATAGACTCCGTCTCAACTCTTAGGCTTATTTTCTCTTCATCTTTGTTCCCATACTCCTATTCGTCCCATGCTCTGCACTTTTCTTGTTCTGCTTAGTAACAGTAGTGTAATCCACTTCAAATTCAGTCACTGGAAGCATGGTATCATAAGACCTGGTTTCAGTTTAGTTTCTTATATTAACTTTTCAGCTGAGAAAGACATTCCATATCCCTGAGCCTTAAGTTCCTTCGTTGAATAAGGAAGGTAATATCTCATATAAACAGGACTTAATATAATGAAGGAGGCCGAGTGGTGATGGCTTTTTGAATAAATTAGAATTCCATGATTCTATTATCTATAGACTGTGCCTTCTATGAAACTTAGTAACTTAAGTTGGAGTTGTTGCTCTGAGACACGCAGGATAGACAGTGCAGTGTTTCTAAAAATTTCAGGGGCAACTTTGGACTTAATCCTCATACCTATTCAGTTTCACCCTATTCTTTCACAGACCATACTCTGTAATCACCTATATCCATCCTCTCTCCTGATCAGAAATTGATAAGGTTGACACAATATACGTAAGACACTTTTTTTCTGGTACAGTGGAATTTTTTGACCTAAAGGTTAGTAAATAATGGGAGTAGGATTTTTCTTCTGAATGCCAGAGCCCAGTGGAAATTCTTACTGTATCCAAGTTATGAACAGACAGGTAGAGAAACTGGTTTATATTTAGATGGAATGTAAAATATGTATCCATTTTTAAAAGCATTTATTAAGTGTCTCCCTGCATATAATACTGATATAATCGGGCTACATCACCCAATATGGGATTAAAAGTGGAATTCCAGATAACCTAGTTTTCCTTGAAAAATAATCATTATCAGCTGAGTGTGTGTGTCTTAACGTGAATATTGAGAAAGTAAGGCTAAGAGCCAATGGAAAATTTTTAATCAGTTAATATGTTTAAAATCATATTTTTCAATAATTTGATCAGTTGAAATTAAACTGGAAATCCATAGATTAATCTTTTCTTCCTGCAACCTCACAAACCTCAGTAAGTGTCCAACAGTAGAAATCTCCAAGAGGTGATTTTCATCCTTGGCCCCTACAATTGATCAGCAGTGGTTGTGACCTACTTTTAAGGGGCTGGCTGGTAGGGAAGGCGTCACGTATGTATATTTAAGGTTCTGTTTAAAAAGCCTCCCACTATTCCATCCCTCCATTGTTGTTTCCATGGAAGCAGAACCACTGTCAGCAGCAGGAGTCCATTTCAACTGCTGGCTTCCGGTTCTTGTTTCTCTGTTACTATGGAGACTGCCTAGAAAGCAGCAGAGATACCAAAAGTTTAAAAAACAATGATTTGATTACAAACTGTGGTTTTAACTCTAGCTTGAATTAGGTGCTCCATAGTCTTAGCAGTTTTGAATTTCAAATTATTTTGGGAGACACATTAATTTTTTTGAATAAAGCAAATTTTGAAGTTGTGTTAAAGCTTATAATCACACTGAAGTTAAAAAAACTAAATTGCCGTAGTTTCTGTTGCAGTTTAGCCTATGCTGAATCAGAAATTTTAGTGGTGAGGAGCGCCTGGGTGGCTCAGTGGGTTGAAGCCCTGCCTTCTGCTCAGGTCATGATCCCAGAGTCCTGGGATCGAGCCCCGCATAGGGCACCTGGCTCTTTGCTTGGTGGGGTTCCCCCTCTCTCTCTGCCTGCCTCTCTGCATACTTGTGATCTTTGTCTGTCAAATAAATAAAAATATTAAAAAAAAAATTTAAGTGGGGAATTTAAATTAGGGCATGAAAGGTAGAATGTGCAATGAGAAGCAACTCATCATAATGGAAGTAGAAGAGTCCATGAACAGTAAACTCAAAACTAAAGGATGAGTAATGTGTAGAAATGATGAATGTTTCTTATTTATGTGTGGCACATTTTACCTTCACAACATATTTTCATTACTTAGGTAACTTTCACAGATACAATGTTTAAAAATAAAAACTTGGGTTTAGAAATTCAGTGAATTTTAAGGACAGAGGCAGGAATCATATTGATATTTTAATTTTAATTGAAGTTTGAGTAGTTGGAGAGTTAATAAATGTAGACTGTTCCATGGCTAAGAAGTGATAGAGTCTGCTCGTCCCCAAGGCTATTATATTTTTGAATTACTTTATAAAGGGGAAGAGAGATGGAATAGTAATGTAAAAGCTGTGAAAGGAAGTTTTTGTTTTTTGTTTTTTGTTTTGTTTTGTTTTTATTTATTTATTTGACAGAGATCACAGGTAGGCAGAGAGGCAGGCAGAGAGAGAGAGGAGGAAGCAGGCTCCCTGCTGAGCAGAGAGCCCGATGCGGGGCTCGATCCCAGGACTCTGAGATCATGACCCGAGCCGAAGGCAGCGGCTCAACCCACTGAGCCACCCAGGCGCCCCTGTTTTTTGTTTTTTTAAAGCAAAATTGCAATCCCAGTTTGGTTGCTGGGTTTTTTTTTGAGGGCTCTCTGTTCAGTCTGGATTCTTTAGCACATGTGAGAAAATCTACATTTGAGCTATAGTAGGCAAAGAATGGCAGGAATGTAGCTTCTGCAGAATCTGGGACCCCAGTCACACCAGGATTCCTTTTCTTTTTTTTTTTTTTTTCCTCTCATAAGCGCTTCTCTGATTGGTTCTTTGCTCATTGGCAGAAACTAAGGCTGCTGGCAGTTCCCAGTCCCCTTATTTCCAGCATCAGTAGTGGAGAGGGACTGATTGGCCCAGTTTGTGTTGGGCCAATTCCTTCCTTCTCCAACTGTGGCCAAGAGGGTGGGGTTCTGTCATTGGCCCAGGTTGTGACAGAGGACTCACCCTTGACTTACTAGTAAGGGGCAGAGGGACAGAGATCTGAAACACGAACGCCGTTTTCTCTCACACCACCTTGTTAAGGGCTGGTAGTGGTAGGGGAGAGGTGGAAGGCTAGGAAGGCGAGAAGAAAGGGCCCTTCCCCAGAAGAAATAGAAGATGCTATTCTAGGCAGAAATAAAGTTTTTCTATTAGTAGTCTTTGGAGGAAAAATGCCTGCTTTACTATAATTCAGTTCAGTTCACTTCAGCAACATGGAAACGTTATTTTGTAGGATTTGGTTTAGAGAGAAGCCAAGACTGAAAACCTTTACAATTTAGTGCTTCCTGTATACAGCTGTCTTTGTTGTGGTGTCTTTTATGTATAGTCTCCTTTAATCTCTGCAGTCATTTGAAGTATATATTTAGAGAATGAGGAGGAGGGTCAGAGAATTGAGATGATTTATCATAGGTCACATGACTAGTGAGAAGCAGAGCCAGAGTTTAGATAACCATGGTTTCCAGAATGTAGTCAAGGGCAGTTTCCACTGTATGATAGTTTTTGGTTAACTTCATCCAGAAAATACATAGAGTGAATTATTTAAAAAAATAAAAATATTTTTAAAAATATATTTAAAAAATATATGAAGTGCTTTTATAAAAATGAGTCATGAATGTATAGTATGAATGTATAGAATATTATTTGTGAAAGGAGCCTTAGAGATTATATAGTACAGTGGTTTTCAGACTTTTTAACTTTCAGTCATGGAATCCTTTCTTCAAATGAAATGTTGTATCACACTGAGGTATATAAAATGGGTAAAAACTTAGGATCATTCCATTCTAGAGAGGAGAGAGCCCAGTACTTCCTTCATGGGCTGGAACACCTCTTTTTCAAGGTCTTGAGTTCTTTGGATACCCTTTGTTTAGAGAAACAGAGTCAGGCAGGGTCAATGACTTGTTCAGTTTCATATAATTGTATATTACAAGGATTTCAATTAGTAGTTCTTTTTTCTCTTTTTAGAAAGTTTTTATTTTAATTCCAGTTGGTTAACATACATTTTAATTACATTTTTATTTTCAGTTATAAGGTGTGTGACAATTTGTTGTTCATGAAAAAACCATGAAGCTTACAGAAATCAGAGTGAATTCAGAGTTACCTTAAATAATTTTATTCTCCAGTTTGTTGGTACTTTTAGAACATATCAAATCCATGTCGTGGCTCTTACTACACATCTACTGCATTTAGTCCCAATTTGTTGAATTGGACATTTGCATACTGCCTGGACAAGGCTAGTCTTCTGTCTCCAGAGCTTTTTTGTACTATATTTCTTGTATATCGATACCTCCAATAAAAGGTATCGGGTTCTCTTTCTAAACTTAAATTGGAAAATTTCCAAATTTGGATAAATCAAATTTATGGTGGTAATATTTAGACCTTGCTAATACTAAAAACTTTGATGTCTGTTCCATTTTTGAATATCTCTTCTTTTTAGTTAGAAATGTGAACAAGTAGTGAACTGGGTAAAAAGAAGTTAATCTACAGTTTGGATAAAAGGAATTCCCTTATTTTTCACATGTCCTGGCTTTGTTTTCTCCTTTTAGGAGAGTCAAGCCCTACCCGTCGAGAAGCTGTGAAGAGAAGAACAGCGGAGTATCTCATGCGAGCAGAGAGTCTCTCCAGCCTTTATGGAAAACCTCAACTTGATGATGTATATCAGGTATGTCTTATGTTTTATTCTGTATTTTCTTTAGCCATTTTTGCTGTCTTGTTTCTTGGCTTTATTTACAATTAGAATGAGAATTTTGGTCTTTGGAATTTTATCAATAATTTTCTAACAAGTTATCAGTGGGAAGAAAAAGCGAAGTGAACCACCAAATGTGGAATAAAATGGGACATGCTTTCTCCTCTTTCTCAGCCCTTTGTCCCTTACTCTACCTTTAGAACTTCCTGTGTAAAATGATGGTAATTTGTACTGAATTTTATTTGAAAACTTTTTAAGGTTAACTAATGATTTTTGTATAATTCCTCTACAGTTTTATTGGTTCATGATGAAACTAATTATTTAAGCATAAGTCCTACATGTGGCTGCTATAGATCACCAAGAATTATAAAGGCATAATTCTAACAAGGTTTTTTAGGTTTTTAGGTTTCTATCTGGTCTAGAAAGCAGGTGAATCAGCTTAAAACATTGGAAACATTGTGATTTATTATTGTTTTTATGTCATATCTATCTGGATTTAGTACATATCAAGAATTGACTTTTCTGTTTTTCTTATTTATATAAACTAATTTTTTTTCTGATACAGTTGAAAAATTATATCTTCTAGAGATGGGAGAAAATGCTTATTTTCTTAATCTAAGTTGCAGGTGGGCTTTTTCGTATCCCACCTGTGTCATTTAAAGCCATAGAAGACTGGACAATCTTAACTTCAGTTTCTATATCTGAATAATGATAATAGTAATTCCTTTCTGGGTTATTGTAAGGACTAAGTGAGTTAAAAAAAATCACTCATATATACATATGCAAATATACATATATATACATATACATATACATATGCAAGTCAAGTGCCTACCTCATAAAAAGACTAGCCTATAAGCTAAGTTTATGAGTTGTTTAATAAGTTTTAGCCCTTCAGATACTGCCTTGTATAATTTTTCCCATATTTTTTTATGGTTATATACTGTCTGACAATTGTAACATGTCTCAATTTTCTAGTTTTAAAAAATAGCCCAATACTTAATCTTGATTTATTGGACCATTAGACTTTTTGTTGCTGATTTTCTGAGTCCTTTTCATTTTGTGTGTGATCTTTTCAAAATATGCAGTTATCAAATAAATACTTATTAGTTAGAATTTTCAATGTTAAGTGACCATTACTTTTTTTTTTTTTTTTTTTGAGAGAGCGAGAATGCATGTTCCCCGGGGCCGCTCTGGAAGGTGGGCAGGAGACAGAAGGAAAGAGAAAGAATCTTAAGAAGGCTCTGTGGTTAGCGCAGAGCCCAGTGTGGGGCTTGATTCACAACCGTGAGATCATGACCTGAACTGAAATCAAGAGTCGGGCACTTAACTGGTTGACTAAGCCACCCAGGCGCCACCTGATCATTACTTTTAGAATTAAAAATTAAATTCTGATTTGGAAGTAATATACTTTTGTTACTTGTTCTTATATTATGAATATATTTTAAATAAGATATCTGCTGTTTCATTTTCAGATTATTATTCTGTGTTCTGTTTGCTAATCTTTTCCTATTTTCTATCGTTGTTTTAATTATATTATTGAGTTTATTTTTTAAACTCCTTATTGTTTTATCCTTTTTAAATGGAATACTTATGGACTATATATATTTAATATAAATTTAAATATGATTATCCATTTAAATATATTTATTATTATTATTATTATTACCTTTAAAAATTAACATATAATGTATTATTAGGAGTAAATATAATAGTTAATGGAATATTTGTCTAAATATTCCATTAACTATAATATTTAAATGGAATGTTTATCTAAAGATTACTTTGAATTCAAGTCTTATTTTCTTTGGGGTTGACAGCCCTCCCTATGTCCAATCCTGATATGTACATTCAATTCCATTTCGGGGGAAAATTATAAAATATTAAACAGGATGGGCCTCTATGAACTTACTTATTTTACTAATTCATCTTGTATACAAATGTTCTAACAGTTTTAGAAAATTACTAGACTTTATTCTTCCCATTAATGTTAACTTTTGAATGTTCTACCTATTCATACTCCTTCAGACTCCCTGCTTATGTAGACTCTGTTACAGTTTTCCATAATCACTTCTGTGAACAGTAATTTATTAAGGAAATAAATGTATAAAGCCTGCTGTTTAGCTTTTGACTTGGAGAAAGGAGCCATAGAATATATCAGTCACAAATTCCCTTCAAGCATAGCTTCTAATGAAAATAAAACTAAGGAGATCTAACACAGGAGAACTGGTTATATTAGATTATATATTAATTCACTAAGCATTTGTTAAGACTGTCTATTTATACATTATCAAACTGATATACTTTGGAATTATACAAAAGATAATGACACAGTCTCTGCTTTTGCAAACCCTATATACTTGAGGCCCTATATAATTGAGGCCCTCAAGTATGCACGTCACTGAGGAAGCAAAAGTTAAGAGAGAATGGTAAAGAGTCATGTAGAATAGTAGGAACTTGTATCAAAAGGGGTAAAAAGAACTACCCAGTAAATCAGATTTGATGTGCTAGGATTTTTTTCAACTCTTAGGCAAGGAAGCTAGAGGACAATTTTTCTTGCTAGAACAAGATGTTTCTCTTTTATGGTTAGTGTTTGCTTTTTGTTTCACTGTATTTTATGCTGTTGAACCTGGCTCTTAGGTCAGGAGCATGCTTGATTTTTTTCTTATTTATTATTTAACTTAAATGTCTTCTCCATGTTCTTGATGAGCTTGGTGAATTCGCTGTTTCCTTCTTTAACCCTCTTTGGGCTTCAGTTTCAACCAACACAGTAAGAGGATCGGTATAAATGATTTCTAAGGTCCATTCTGTGCAAAGCAGATATCATTTCTCTCTAGAATCCATATGCAAATATTTCTTCCTAGCCTTATTGATTAGGAAAATAAAGGAATTCCTTCTGGTTTTAAGATTTTATGTTGATTGTTGTTTTTCCCCATTGGTGCAGTCCAGGTCATGACTCATTCCACTGGAGTTTTCTGTGATGATTTAGGCTTTTGCTTTATTGAATTTATTTATGAGACTCTTTTGTGGTAAATATAAAAGTTCTGAACTTCTCAGTCCTTCATGGTAATATCCTTTTTAAAAAAGGACGGAAAGGAGCAAAAGCACGCTTTGTTTTCTCCATTGCTTCATTATTAACAGGCTCTAAGAAAACTTAAGGGGCAGGTTTCAGAAAAAAAAAGGAAATGAATTTTGAAGTAAAGGTGAAGTCTTACTTAACTGACGGAGACAGAGTTCTTTTTCTTTTTCTTCTTCTTCTTTTTTTAATTGGAGATGACTTCAAAGGATTTAAGAATTAATATTAAAAGAGGATTTTCCTGGAAGAGACTTAGAATAGCTTTTCTGCTCTTTTTAGCTCTAGGAATTTTAAACCAAGATGATTGAAATTTAGGAAAAGACAATAAATGGTCTATATTTAGGACATAAAAGATTGTATACTTTCTAAAGTGTGAATACATTTTTTGTCATGCAGTTGAACAAGGTGTGAATGAAAATTAGTATGTAGAATACATGCCTTTCCCGAATATTTGTAGATTTTGAGTGCAATTGGAGTAATATTGATAATATTTTTCTATTGTACATTTTATTGACTGGTCTTATTGATATTTCTCAGTTTTCCTCTAGGAAATATTTTAAAATGAGTATTGTGTCACGGTTAGTGAGACATGGCCCAAGCAGTGATGGTAGTCAGTGGCAATTCACCTCAGTAGTGAAATGTGATCTAAGAAAGGCTTAGGAAACCTTGTTGGAGGGTTAATAAGTTGCTAGTGAAAGTCTCGACAAAACCAAAAATGTACAGATGAAGCCAAGTTCAAAGGTATTTATAGTTAGCCATCAGGTTTCAGAGTGTGGATTCTTGATGTTTTTTCTAGTGCTTTCCTTTTACCCTTATCTGCCCCCCCCCCCCCGAACTGTGACTTACTCTTAGGTTACTTAAGGACAGGTAGCTAACCCTATTCTAAATGTGGTTGGTGGACCCGCAGCATCAGCATTACCTGTTAGTTTGTTGGAAATGCAGATTCATAGCCTCTCTCTGACTGATCAAATCAGAATCTCCATTTTAACAAGGTCGTCTGGTGATCTGCCAGCACATTAAAGTTTGACAAGTACCGCACTCACAGATTGGTAAGAGTGGAGGTAGATCTCAGTGAGAACAGTGTTTTCTCCTGTTTTCAGGAGAAGAAAAGTTGCAACTTTAAAGAAATAAACTTTAAAGAAATCAACAAAAACAAAGGTAAGCATCACTCAGCCATTTAGAGAATGTAGAGCAGAAATCGTAAACAGATTTTATTGGTGTGTTTACTCTAATCCTCTGGTAATGGCTGCCAAGAACACTGTATTATGAGACAGAGTGTGAGATTAACAGAGATAGCTGCCAAGGGCTTCAGCAGTGGAGTGATATGTATTTGCCATCTTTGGTTTTGAAGATTGTTGGATCATCATACATTCTTTTAAGACCCATCATGTATCCCCCCCCCCCCCCCCCCACCTCCTGTGTTTTGTTTTGGTATAGATGAATGCAGTTGTCCCTTGCTTCTCTAGGCATCTTCTGTTACAGTAGTTACATATATAAGTGGAAATTTCACTTTTTTCATTAAGGAAATCAGCCATATTTTCTAGAAATATAGTATATTCTCCCATTCCCGTTCCCTTAGCATTGGCTGGAGTTTCCCCAGACACTGTTATATTATTTTATAAGTAACATTTAATCCCCTCTTATCTATTATCTAGTTTTGTCATCTTAGATTGCTTAACCTTGCCACTTCTCAGTTTTCTCATCTGAAAAAAAAAAAAGAGAGAATGTTGGACTTGATCTCTGTCTCTTTCTGTTCTTACAATTCTGTGGATTTATATTTCCTTTTGCCATCTAAAAAAGGAATAGATCTATAGGGATTCTACCCAATTTAAACGCTGCATATAAGGAATACAGGATTTTTTATTGATGATTTTATTTCATGATCTTTCTTTGTTCATTTCTCTGATCTTAAACTTTTATAGACGGTGAAAGTGGAAAGAGAACTTTAATGGTCACTTTGCCTTTGGTCTTTCCCCATTACAATTTCACCATTCCCATCTTTGCAGAAGTAACCTTACTAAATCACTGTTTTCATTGGGTTGTTTCTCATACAAAAACTTGTTTTCTAGACTGTGGAGAATATGGTCCAGACCTGGCATTCAAGGCCTGTGAAAAGTGACTGGCCCTTAATGCATAATTTTATTTTCCTTTGTTCTACAATGTGAACAATTTTTTCCCCACCAGGCCAGTTCCCTTCCAATCCTATATATAATAATATCCTTTTCCTTATCCTAATTCCAACATAGCATTTAAAATCATCTTTAGTTCTACTTCTTTCTGAGACTACAGTTTCTCATATACAAACTAGTGACTTAATCTATTGTCTTGTATTTTTAAAAACTTTTGTTGTTATTTAAATTTTCATATATTTGGCTTATCCCCTCAAGTAAATTACAAACCCCTTGAAGCTAAGGGATCATGACTTTTGATGGTTTCTGTTCTTTTCAGTTATAATGCATATAATGGGCACATAGTCGTCATTCACTGAAAGGTACAGTGAGATTTTATAGTTTGCTGTCTTTGTTGTTGAGATTCCTACAGTGAACCAAAACCTTTCTTTGGAAACTGAAAGATCCAATGCTATCAGTTAGTAAGAAGGTATAACGTAGAAAAGGAGATAGAGGGCACCAGGGTGGCTCAGTCAGTTAAGTGTCTGACTCTTGATCCCAGGTTTGGTCTTGATCTCAGGGTTGTCAGTCAAGCCCTGTTTTGGGCCCTATGCTGGGTTGCTCAGTCAGTTAAGCATCCGACTTTTGATCTCAGCTCAGCTCTTGATCTTGGGGTCGTGAGATCAAGCCCTGCATTGGGCTCCACGCTGGGTGGCTCAGTCAGTTAAGTGTCGACTCTTGATCTCAGCTCAGGTGATGATCTCAGGGTCATGAGTTCAAGCCCTGCATTGGCATGGAGCCTACTTAAAAAAAATAAAATAAAAAAAAATAAATAGAAGATAGGCATGTTCGACTTATTTGGCCATATTTTTAAAGAGAAATGTAATGGATAAATTAATTGCTCTTGTCTCCATATAACTTTTCATTGATATTCCTCTTACAAAATTACAAGCAACTCTTACTCTTCCTTGATAATAGAGTAGGGGGAGATGAATTTTTAATGATTAGAATGTGTTGTGGAGTAGAATGATTGCAAGCAATATAGTAAGAAGTTGGAGCACACTGAAGTTAGTCCTTGCTTGCTAAACCTAAAAACAAACAAAAATCTAAAAGCAATTAGAGTTGCTGCTGTTAGAAAATTTTGCAAATGATAGTTTTCCGAGTTATAAATGACACCTCATTTATCTGTGTTATCTCCTCTCATTTTCCTCCCCTCTTCCTCCTTCTTCTGTTTTCCTCTCTCTTTCCAACTGACGCACCTAGGCACTGTATGAAGTTGAATGAGGTGTATTTCCTGTTCCCAGGGAGCTCTGTGTCTCGTGATACTGGTCTGCACAAGGACTGGAAGTATCAGAAGTGATATCTCAGTAACTGTTAATCATGACACCTCATTAACCAGGATACTTGTCTTCCATATTTTCCACAGGGAAAACAGTGTTTCCTGTATATTCTGATACATTTCTGACAACAAACAAGAGTGCTTTGAGGATACATTAAAGGCTTTGTGTCTCCAGTTGTCCTCTGCAACATTACTATTTTACTATACAGATTAGTATGACATTGCCTTCCTGTTGTAAATGCTAAATGGAGGTGTCGTTGGAGTTTATTTAGACTAAAGTCGTACTTCACTGACAGGGAAACACTAAGACCAATGGCTGGGAAGTTTGGATTATTCTTTTATTGTGCCTTACTCTGAAATATCCTTTCCAGTTTTCACTGATCTTTATCGTAGTTAGCAGACCAAGTTTTCCACAATACACATGTTCGTATATTTAAAAAAAAAAGTTGTCTTCTCCTGTAAATCCTCTCTAGTCTTAAACAACTTGATGTAACAATTACTGGTTATATGATGGAGTTTCTGGATTTATTTTTTTGTTAAAGATTTTATTTATTTATTTGTCAGAGAGAGTGAGCACAGGTAGACAGAGTGGCAAGTGGAAGCAGAGGGAGAAACAGGCTCCCCGCTGAGCAGGGAGCCCAATGTGGGACTCAATCCCAGGACGCTGGAATCATGACCTAAGCCAAAGGCAGCCGCTCAACCAACTGAGCCATCCAGGCGTCCCGAGTTTCTGCATTTCTCACAGTTATTGACAATTCTTCTGGTTAAACTTGAATCTGCCAGTTCTCTTAAAATGCATGGTATATATTTATAAAGTAACATTAAAGGACTATAGTTTCATGATGGGAGAATGACTTATGCTGCCTCTCTCCCCAGGTTTATCAATTATTACATTGTTTTTTAGTACTCCCCTTCTAAATTACTCTTGAGCCATCTGGGGTAAATATAAGGCTGTGATTGATGGTTGTTGGCTCAGTTTCCCATTTGTTACAATGTTTCATTATAGCTGTACAGTTTTGAATTGTATTATTGCTCTAGAAACTATACCAGCTCATTATTTTTTTTTTAAATTATTTTTTCAATGTTGTTATGATTTATTTACTTGCAACTTTTTTCTTGCTTTTTCTTTTTGATTTTCTTTCTTTTTGATTTTATTATTTTTTTTATTTTACATTACAGACAAACAGAAACTTCCTCCTTTCATCTTTCCATTCTCTGATTTATGATAAATTTAGTTTCCTTTGGCCTGGCATTTGCTTCAGCAGGCAGTCTTCCTTCAAGTACCTCCCTGATTGATGTATAATCTTTGATATCTTCCATTAGCCTCCAGGATCACTAAGTTCAAGGCCCCCTTGGAACCTAAGGAGCCCTGCCGAGGAGCTGAAGGCCTTCAGAGTCCTTGGGGTGATTGACAAGGTAATTCTTCAGTGTCTCTTCAAGAGTTCCGTCATAAATCGACTGCATGCTGACATTATGTCTTTGAAGCTTTGGATGTTAAGGATATGAAACAAAAGGAGAAAATGACTCAAATGCATCTGCACTTTAAAATAACAAAAGCTGAAGAGAAAAAGCTTTTATCTAAGCAATTCATGTAAGGTCATGCAAAATATATTTGAGCTAAAGAAGAAGGTGCATATTTGTTGGCATTCAAGTTGAGTAAGGGTTTGGTTTTATAAACTTGTTAGATACACTTTTGTTAGTTACAAAGACTTGTTAGTAATTTTCAATATTAACTGGAGTAGTCAGTCTAATGATCAAAAAGAAAATTGGCACTCTCCTAAGAACTACCATTTACTGAATACCTACTGTGTGTCACACTGTCTATTAGGCATTTCATGTAAAACAACTTACTTAGTCCTTCCCATAACCCTGCTTTTTCCATCATGGTAGGAAAGTGATAGATAGAACAGGGTGATAAGTAACTTGCCTAGAAGTCACATAACTAGTTTAGGGTAGTACTGGAATTCAAGGCTAGATCTTTGTGACTCCGAAAAGCATTTTTTTCCCCCAGCACACAAACCCCCCTCTTTATACACATATACTTTTGTATCTGGAATAAAAATAAAGAGGTAACAGGGGTGCTTGGGTGGCTCAGTGGATTAAAGCCTCTGCCTTCTGCTCAGGTCATGATCCCGGGGTCCTGGGATCCAGCCCTGCATGGGCTCTCTGCTCAGCAGGGAGCCTGTTTCACCCCTCTCCCTCTGCCTACTTGTGATCTCTGTCTGTCAAATAAATAAATAAAATCTTTTAAAAAAAATTAAAAAAATAAAGAGATAACAGATATTTGCTATTGAGTTTCCTCAAATTTGGTGACATCTCAGATACATCAAAAATTCACAGTGCTGGCTGAGAGCTTACAAGTGTAATTTTAAAAACTGTACACAGTAAATCATGTTTTAAATGTATTTATCAACCACCACCTCACCTTTTGGAATAAAAGAAAATACTTTGTTATTAAAGTATAAATTTAGCCCTTTTAAAAAATATTAACCACCTTTTATGAAGCACCTTAGTGTTCATTTGTAACTTACTGTTCATTGAGCAGTTCTTATGTTCTAAAGTATGCATGTGATTTGTTGCTAAAACTGAACAATAAGCAGTATATCTCAGGTAAGTTAGGAACTAATGGTTTGTGGAATTCTGAAGGGAGTGTCAGGTTGGATATTACATGAAGCTCTCAGTGTCTTATTAAATCTTATAAGCATAATTTTTCTCAAATAAATTCATATAACTGAATTTTGACTTAAAGAATGCTAAGCAGTAGTACTTTTCAACCTGAAATATTTCTTTAACCATGTTTTCCCTAGCTTTTTCAGTTTGGAGAACATTCTATTTGAGAGTGCAGAGAAGAAGCCAAGTTCGAACTGAATAGTTCCTAGTTTCTTGGATTTCTGTGCAAGCAAATACACTTTTTTGATGTACAATGTCTGTTCTCTCTCTTTGATGTATTTATTTTGATAAAGTAAGACCTTTCATTTCTGTGCTCTAATCATGAGCAAGTCACCTTGAAGTCCTGGTAATATCTGGTAATATCTATGAGTCTCACATGTTTATCCAAACGAAAGCTTTCAGCAGTGGAGGAATTCTTAAATTCTGTGCTGAGGCACAACTTGCCGCTGTCTTTATTCTGTTAACCTGGGAAGTGTGTTTGGTGTTGAGAAGGTGACATTTAAATTTCTAAGTAGAGATAAGGAAATACGTATTTGGGAATTAATAAGCTTTGCAAAGAATCTTTAAAAATTTGCAACAGAGTCACTCTTTGTATAAACATTATTAGATTTTTAAAAATTTGAATTATTTTAAAATAAATTCTTTTCAGTTTGGGTTTTAGAAACTAGAAGTTTGGAAGAACAGTGTTGAATACATTGAAATGGCTAGCAGATACACAGGATATATGAATCTAAGTCTATACAGATCACAGTTTCTCTGATTCTGTTTCATTACAGTATTTGTTCTTTATGAGTTATTTTGAATGTTATTGTCTATAAACTTAGGAAACGTCCCTAGCAATGGGATTTTAGACTTTTAAATAGAAAGTAAATCAGATCTTCTCATCAATATTTAGACTGTAAGCTCTATGAGAACAAGATCTTGTCTTTCTTGTTCTCTGTATTCTCAATGCCTAGAATCATGCTTGACACATAATGGGTCCTTAATAAGTATTTGTTGAAGGAATAAATTGAAACATTAATAATTTTAAACATATCGTAGGTAGAGTGACACCTGCTGGTATAATGTGAGACTGCTCTCTATTAACCATTGTTCAAGACATTCAGGTATCTGCACCCAGAGAGATACTCATTCCATAGCTGTATCCTGGTCTAGTATTTAAAGAGAAATAAATGACTTTTTCTTCAACTGGTCCTCCATTAACATATATATTCAATAAGGAATTTAAGCATTAGGATTCTTGGAATATAAATAAGCGGATGTACACTTAGAAGCAAGAATGACATAGTTAGTGCAGGGACCTTCAAAATCATATACAAAAAATAGCTGAAAAAATGAGGTATGGTTTACCTGAAAACATGTGTGTGCTTCCAGTTTTTGAGGGCTACCCAGGATAAGGTGATTAAATAATATTTTGTTCAAATTATTAGGATTAAAGGGGATATTATGTCCAGATCAAGAGGTGCAAACTATGATCACCTTAGGCAAACCAGGTTGTATGGCTTTTCTGGAAAAAAGATAGTGAAGGATAAAGTTTGCTTTTTAATATCCCTATAGGATACAACCAGAAGTACATGAATATAAGTTTTCAAATTTTAGGTAATGAGTAAAGATACCTTTTGAGAATTAAGATTGACCAAAGGCAGACTGGATTCCATTGTACTTGTTTTTTGTCATTAGAGATATTCAAGGCTCAAGGGTCATTGCTGGGAATGTTGTAGAAGGAATTCAAGCACTGGATGGGTTTTTACATTAGATAACTTCTAAAGATTTCTTTTAGCCCTCAGAGTCACTTACACATAGTCTTCATATAGTAATAGCAAGGGAAAGTAGAAATTGGTAGAAAACCAATACTTTGATGAGAAGGATGGGTTGCTGTTGTTTCCACAGAAGTTTGTGTATGTGTGCATGCAAACTTTTGTGTTTGTGTGCATGAGGTATCAGGGTATGTATATGATTGCATGTATGAGGATTGTTTATATACAGGTAATTTGCTGTTGAATTAGAAGTCTGGATGGGTCATTTGACTGCTAGTAGAATGCCCAAATGCAGGGAGAGTTTCTGAGAAAGTTCATTATTGAATAACTTACCTAAAAAAAGGATAAAGGTATCTGTAGTCTGGTAAATAGTAATATGCTAATGGCAGTTTCCTGGTCTTGATATTGTGCTATAGCTACTATATATGATATCAGCATTGGGAGAAGCTGGGTGAAGGGTACATGAGACTCTACTATTTTTGCAACTTCCTGTACATTTGAAAAAGGTTAAAAAAAAAGACTTGGAGGACACTGACTTAAACAGCAGAGTAGTAATACCAAGATATGTCTCTTCATGTCCAGTTGTTTGTAGCCAGAGTCGTCCTGCATATGGGTGTGTGTCTAGTGTTTACAAGGTCAATCAGTGAAGATAACTGGATTGCTCATATTCATTCCAGCTTCTTAAAAAACAACTTTAGTAGGATGCTTGATAAATCATTGTTATAATAGATGCCACGTACTTTGTAAAAATGATCACTATTACATTAAATGCCTTGGCATTTTGTAATCAAGATGCTTCTCAACTTCATCTCAAGTTTGGCAGGCAGAATCTTAGTTTGTCTTGTCATTGGAAAAATACAATTTTAGTTTAAATATTTTTTGAGAAAATTTGTGTAGATTGTTCACATTGAGTAGATGTTAAGAGAACCTTAAAAAAATAAGTACAGGGGTGCCTGGGTGGCTCAGTTGGTTAAGCTTCTGACTCTTAATTTCAGCTCAGGTCATGATCTCAGGATTGTGAGATCAAGGCCCACATTGGGCTTCATGGGGCATGGAGCCTGCTTGGGATTCTCTTTCTCCCTCTCTCTCTGCCCTGCCTGTCCCTCAACTCACATACGTACTGTTTCTCTCTCTCTCTCAAAAAAAAAAGTACTTATTTTTTAAGTTTCCTAAATAATATTTTCTATGATGATATACAGATAAAGTGTCCTTATTGGGAGCACAGAAGCATCAGTATTTGCATATTTGCTCATTGAGAGAACATTGGGTTAAACTGGATTAAGAGGAATTTGCCCTTTCATTTAAACACTGGGACAAAAGTATTACCTAAATGATATCAAATTACAAGTGTTGCACTTTTGCTTCTGGAAAGATGGAGTTGCTTATAGAAAGAGGTCCTTTTCTATATGTTTTTCTGCTAAGTATAGCTAAAACTCTGGATGTTATAAAGAAAACAAACAATAAGAAGATTGGAAACTGGAGAGTAAAAGGAAGACTGACTAAGGACCGTGGGATCCAATGACTGTGTAGTGGTGAATTCCCTGTACTTGGTTTTCCTCACATACTCCAGGTTGGATGTTGGAGAAATGGCCTCCGCAGCAACGCTAACAGGAACAGACCAAAAACAAACAACAAAACCCTGTTCTTTTTAGCCAAAGGGCTATGAAATGGGAAGCTTAGTGAGACAGAAAACTTTTAGACAATAACCACTCTACTCCAGCCAACACCACAGAAAAAACTTTGGCTTATAATACATCCGAAATATCCAGGTTTCTGTAGAAAATCATTGAGAATCAGGGCACCCGGGTGGCTCAGTTAGTTAAGCATCTGCCTTTGGGTCCTGGGATCAAGCCCTCTGTCAGACTTCCTTCTCAGCAGGGAGTCTGCTGCTCCCTCTCCATCTGCCTCACCCCCAGCTTATGCTCTCCCTCTTCCTCCCTCTCTCTCTCTCTCAAATAAAATCTTAAAAATTATTGAGAAAAGACACTGAGATGACACAGATAGCCGTAATAAAAATGTTTTGGTGAGCAATTACAAAAATATACGAAACAAACAAAAAATAGGAAGTCTCAACAAAGAAATGGAAGATATAAAGAAAAGCCAAATGGAAGCTTTAGAACTAAAAATTACAATGAGAAAGAGAGGCAAAACCAAACCTCAGTGGACTCAACAACAGAATGATAGAACAGAGGAAATAGTGAGTTTGAAGATAGGGCATTAGGAATTACCTAATCTAAGGAGAAAATAAAATGGCGGGGGTAGGGGAGGGATGAACAGAGACAGGAACCTGTGAGACTAAATGGAAAGTTCTAACTTGCATTTCATTAGGATCAGAGATGAAGAGGAGAATGAGGGTGAAGCTGAAAAGTATTTGAAGAGATAATGGCCAGACATAAACCTACGGATTCAAGAAGGTGAATCCAAAAAAGGATAAATCCAAAGCAGTTCATGGCAAGGCACCTCATAGTCAAACTTCTTAAAAACTAGACAAAAAAAAAAAAAAAGCAATGCAAGGGAAACACTTCACCTATAGAGGAAAAACAGTTTGAATGACAATGGATTTCTCATCACAAACCATTGAGTCCATAAAAAATGGCACACCATTTTTAAAGTCCTGAAAGAAAAGAACTGTGTCAACCCAGAATTCTGTATCCTGTGAAAATACTCTTAAAAAATGAAGGGGAAATCGGTCATTCTCAGATAAATGAACACTAAGAAAATTTGCCACTAGTTAATTTATCCTAAAAGAATAGCTAAAGTAAATTCTCTAAACACAATGGAAATATTAAAAGTTGGAATCTTAGAATAATAGGAAGGAAGAATGAACAGTGAAAAGGGTAAATATGAGTAAATACTTTCCTTTTCCTCTTGAGTGTTCTAAAATATGTTTTATGTAACTGTTTTATTGTAACTGACCTATTTCTAAGTGTATGTAGAGAAAAAATTTAAGACAATTATGTTATAAATAAGGGAGTATAAAGGGATATAAAGAGATAATTTCTCTACACTTCATTTGAAATCGTAAAATGATGACATGAGAAGACAGTGGTCTTATATAAATATAATAAGTAGAGAAAACACTGAAAATGCTATAAAAAGAGAAACACTAAAAAAAACACTACAGATAAACAAAATGAAATTCTAAGAAATGTTAAAGTAATGCACAGTAAGGCAGGCAAATGAAAACACACAAAAAACAGAGCAAACAGAAAACTTAAAGGAGGTTCCAGAGCAAAGAAAATGATCAGAGCCAGAGAGGAATATCATGTGATGATAAGAGTTAGTCCACCAAGAGCACATAGCAGTCCTGGGTACGTATACACAAGACATTGGTTTGTTGAATATATAGTTGAATAAATACAAAAGAACATACTAGAATTGATTGGGGGGAAAAGTCGATGGGACACAGCCAAAGCATGCTGACAGGAATTTTTCTAGCACTAAATGCTTACATTAGAAAAGAAGAAAAGTTCCAAATCAATAAAGACTGTAACTCCCCCTCCAAGAAACTGAAAAAGAACAAAATATTCCTTAAGCAAGCAGAAGGAAATAAAAAGAGTAGTGGTCAGTGAAATTGCAAATAAAAATCATAGAGAAAAATCAGTGAAACACAAAGTTGGTTCTTTGCAAAGTAAAATTAATAAACCTTTAGCAAGACTGACAGAAAAATAAATGGGAAGACAGAAATTATTTGTCAGTAATGAAATAAAATAGTATTCCAGGTCCCACAGATATTAAAAAGAAACAAAGGAACAGTACAGACAACCCTGTACATGTCAATTTGATGATTTAGATGAAATGGACCAATTCGGGATGCCTGGGTTGCTCAGTCGTTAAGCCGCTGCTTTCGGCTCAGGCCATGATCCCAGGGTCCTGGGATTAAGTCCCGCATCGGGTTCCTTGCTCTGTAGGGAGCCTACTGCTCTCTCCGCTTCTGCCTGCCACTCTGCCTGCGTGTGCGTGCTCTCTCTTTCTGACAAATAAATAAAAACTTAAAAAAAAAAATGGACCAATTTGTAAAAGAGCATAAACTATCATCCAGTATGAAGTGGATAATTTGGATAGTCCTATTACTATTAAGAGCATTGTATTTACAATTAAAATACTCCTAAAGTGAAATCATGAGGCTCAAATGATTTTACTGGAGACTTTTACTGAATTTTTAAAGAATTAACACCAATTATGCATATTCTTTTCTAGAAAATAGAAGAAGGTGAAGTAGTTCCCAGTTCATTTTATGAGGTCAGTGTTGCCCTAATACCAAAATCAGGAAGTACAAAAAAAAAATTTACAGGCCATTATTTCTCATGAATGTAGGTACAGAAATCCTCAAAATATTAGCAAATAGAAATCAGCAGTATCTAAAAGGAATTATGTACTGTGACCAAGTAGGGTTGATTCCAGGGATACAAAGTTGGTATAGTGTTTGAAAACCAGTCCGTGTGGACATTAAGGAGGGCATGTAATGTGATGAGCCCTGGGTGTTATACGCAACTGATGAATTATAGAATAGTACATCTGAAACTAATGATGGCTAATTGAATTCAAATAAAATCAATCAGTGTAATCCAACTACAGTAATAGAATAAAGAAGAAAAATCACGTGATCATAGAATTGATGCAGAAAACATTTAAAAAACTCAACACCAGTTCATGGGGGATTAAAAAAAAACTCTAAAAACTAGGAATAGAGGGTAACTTCTTCAACTTGGTAAAGATTAGCTTCAGAAAACTTAGAGCTAATGGCATGCTTCATGGTGAACAACTAAATGCTTTACCCCTTAAGATCAGGAACAAGGCAGATTCTTAGCACTTCTATTTAACATAGTATTAGAAGTTCTAGAAAGTGCTATTCAAGAAGACAAGGAAATAAAAGGCATATAGATTGGAAAGGAAGAAATAGAATTGTCTGTATTTGAAGATGACATAATGGTTTACACATAAAAAATCATTGGAATCTACCAAAAAAATCAGAACTAAGAAGTGAATTCAGCAAGGTTGCAAAACATAAAATCAGCATACAAAAATGTTATATTTCTGCATACTAACAGTGGACACATAGAAACTGGAATTAAAAATACGGTACTCTTTATAGTCATAAGTGATACACAGTTTTAACAGAATTCCTATCAGATTTTCAAGAAGGTATTTTTGTATGTGTATTGATGTGGGCAATATTATTAAAACATTTATATGGGAAGGTATAGGAACTATAATTGCTAAAACAATTTTGTAAAAAGAATAAAGTGGGTATAATCACTTGACTTGATTTCAGGAGGTGCATAGCTACAACAGTCAAGACTGTGGTATTGGTGTACAGAGGCACACATAAATCAGTGGGACAGAATAGAGAATGTATGGCCAGCCGACTTTCGACAAAGGTGCAAAAGCAGTTCAATGTAGGAAGGATAGTTTTTTTTTAACATAGAGTACTGAAGCAATTGGATATCCATGGCCAAACAACAATAACAAAACCCCCCAAACCAAACCTTTGGCCAGTATCTCACACCTATACAAAAATTAGCTCAAAATGGATCACACATTTAAATGCAAAACATAAAACTTTTAGAAGTAAACATAGGAAAATCTTTAGGACCCAAGTGTTGGTTTATAAGAGGTTTTAGACATGTTGCTGAAAGCATGATCCATAAAAGGAAAAAGTGACATATTAGACTATCAAGATTAAAAACTTTGGGTCTGCAAGAAGTTTATTAAGAGACTGAAAAGATAAGCTACAGACTGGGAGAAATTATTTGCAAATTGCATATATTACAAAAAACTCATTTAGAATTTATATAGAATCTTGAAACTCAATATTAAAAACCCAAACAATCCAACTAGAAAATTACCAAAAGATATGAAAAACCATTTCACCAATTGAAATTATGGTAAATTAGCACATGAAAAGATGTTCAACATCAATAGTCATTAGAGAAATGCAAAATAAGATCACAGATATCACTATAAACCTATTAGAAACCTTTCTTTGTAATAGCCCCAGTGTGGAAACAACCAAGGTATTTTACAGTAAGTGAACAGTTAAACTGTGGTGCATTAATACCATGTAATAATACACACCTCTGCTGGGGTGAATGCATGAAGTTCATTATCCTGAGTACAAAAAAACCACTCTCAAAAATAATTATACCTTTATGATTCCGTATATATACATTTTCAAAGTGATGAATCTATCTAATATTTCTCTTCTTTCATTTTCCATAGTTCATTCTTTTTTAAAAGGTTTTATTTATTTATTTGACACAGAGAGTGAGAGCACAAGCAGGGGCCCAGCAGGCAGAGGGAAAGGGAGAAGCAGGCTTCCCACTGAGCGGAGAGCCTGATGCAGGACTCGATCCCAGGACCCTGGGGTCATGACCTGAGCCAAAGGCAGACACTTAACTGACTGAGCCACCCAGGTGGCGCTCCCATAGTTCATTCTATTTAAGAATTGAGGTAGTATAGGACAAAGACATATAAAAGAAATTACTAATAAGGCACATATGGGTTAATAATTATTGCTACAATTTATTGCTTATATATTACAGTGAAAGTGAGCTGATTTAATATGGTTCCCTATGTTTTGAAAAATTATATTCTGTTGTAATCTTTAAGAAATCATCCCTGTGAATATTACTTTATAATAAATGTATGTTATTTTGTCATATATGTAAGAAAAGAATATATCCTACTATGTTGTTAGTATTTAGTTTAAATATGTAAATATATTGTCAGAATAGTAGTTTACGTAAAAATTCTCAAGTTAGAACCTGCGAATACAATATAACTGTAGTGTGAATACATTATAGTATATTCAGCTGTACTATAGATGTAGATATATTTAAATGAAGTTGTCTGTTACTGTGGTTTTGTGTATAACATGCTACTAATAATTCTGGTGCTGAAAACCTAGGTTTACAAATATTTAAAAATACATTTAAGAATTGGGGCATCTGAGTGGCTCAATTGGTTAAGCATCCAACTCTTGATCTTAGCTCAGGTCTTGATCTCAGAGTTATGAATTCAAGCCCTGCATTGGGCTCCGCACTGGGCATGGAGCCTACTTAGAAAAAAAATACATTTAAATACCAGTGTAAATTCCTTCTGGTTTCTGGTCTGGCATGGAAAGAACTTGGAAGGCTCTACTCCATCCTAACAAGAAGTAAAAAGCTGAACAAACTGGAAAATCGACAACTCTTCTGAGATACATAAGAGAGGTGAAGTCATAGGGCAAATGGCTGCCCCTAAATTAGAGAGACAGACATACAGATACAGGGAATCACTGCTTACTAGAGCAGAAACCTACATGGGAACTGGTGCCAAACTGTTATTGACAAATTGCTGGAGGCTTAATGGGACAAGTCTGAGAGTTAAAAACTGCAGGGTTGCTTCCATACTTCTGTGAGTTTTACCTTTTGGGGCTCTACCAGGTTCTCACAGTGAGTATTGGAGAAAAATCCCCTCAAGCTTTCATTGAGAGAAGGGGAAAGTAGCCACAACCATTTTGAAATATACCAGGGCATTCTATTCATAACAAGATTTGTCTTCAAGAGAAATGTTTTTTTTTTTTTTTTTAAGATTTTATTTATTTGTCAGAGAGAGAGCACGAGCGAAAGTGAGCACAGGCAGACAGAGTGGAAGGCAGAGTCAGAGGGAGAAGCAGGCTCCCTGCGGAGCAAGGAGCCGGATGTGGGACTCGATCCCAGGACGCTGGGATCATGACCTGAGCCGAAGGCAGCTGCTTAACCAACTGAGCCACCCAGGCGTCCCAAGAGAAATGTTTTTACCAGAGCCTAACCAGTGAGGCTTTATGAGAGCCTAACTGGCTTTGGGGAAGGGAAATACCCAGTTCTGGGCAGCTTTAGTCTTGGGTGCAGGGGAAGGAGAGTGCCCAACTTTAATCCCCGTCTGACCTTCTGGTGGGAGGAAAGAGAAATACCCAACTCCAGTCCCCTACAGCCATTTAGTTCTACCTATAGCTGGGGAAAATCTGATAGGAATTTGTGAATTTCACAGCACAGGGCCACAGGCTTACTAAACGACTGAGACTTAATCATAGGTCTGTAGAAGTCTTTCCTTCCTCCAACATCTATCTTACCACATTACTAAAGGCCTATTTATTGGAGTTCCTTTTACCTAGTACATCACATTCAACTTCCAACGAAAAATTACAATGTATGCTAAGTGGCAAAATGAGCAAACAAGCAAACCCTCCCCCCACAAATAAACAATAAAAACAAACCCACAATGGTTTGAAGTGACAGCAAGAATCAGAACCAGACTCCGATATGGAGGGATATTGGAATTTATCAGACCAGCAATGATTAATATGCTATGTGCTGTGCCAGAAAAAGTAGACAACATATAAGAACAGATGGATAGTATAAGCATAGAGATGGAATTTCTAGAAAGAATTTTAAAAAATGCCAGAGATAAAAAATACTATAACATAGATGAAAAATGCTTTTGATTGGCTCATTGATAGACTGGACAGAGCTGAAGAAAGAATCTCTTGGCTTGAGGATATGTCAGTTGAAACTTCCAAAACTAAAAAGCAAAGAGAATAAAGACTAAAAAAAAATGGAATATCCAAGAACAGCAGGATAACTGCAAAGGGCATAATATACATGTATGGGAATACCAGAAGATGAAGAAAGAGAGAGGAACAGTCTTTTAAAAATAATAATGACAATGTGTTCAATTATGTATGCTTATGTATGTGTATGTATATACTTATGTATACTTATGTGTAAGTGAAATGAATAAGAGCAACCATACAAGAGATAGGAGAGATGAATTCGGGGTATTTTGCTATTATAAAGTACTTGCACTACCTGAGAGGCAGTATAGTGTTATTTGAAAGTGGACTTGGATAAGCTATAAGTGTGTATTGCAAAACTCTAGGGCAACCAATAAGAAAAGTGAGGAAAAAAAAGTATAATTGATATGCTGAAAAAGGAAAGAAAACGGAATCATATAAAATGCTCAGTTAAAGCCACAAATGGCAGAAAATGAATGGGAGGGGTGCCTGGGTGGCTCAGTGGGTTAAAGCCTCTGCCTGCAGCTCAGGTCATGATCCCAGGGTCCTGGGATCGAGCCCTACATCGGGATCTCTGCTCAGTGGGGAGCCTGCTTCCTCCTCTCTCTCTGCCTGCCTCTCTGCCTACTTGTGATCTCTGTCAAATAAATAAATAAAATCTTTAATTAAAAAAAAAAAAAAGAAAATGAATGGGAGAAAAAAATAGGAACAAGAACCAGGGCAATGATTATCAGGAAAAAATGTGTTAGGTATCCAACTTTATCAATAATTGTAAACATGAGTGCTCCAAATGCACCAATTAAGAGACAGTAATTGCCAGAATTGATTAAAAAAAATAAAAAGAACCAACTCACCCAAGAAGAAACTTACAATCTGAATAGGCCTATATCTATTAAAGAAATCAAATCAGTAATTAAGATTCTTCCAAAACAGAAAACATCAGCCTGGATGAGTTCACTGGTGAACTCTACTAGACTTCTAAGGAAGAGATTATACCAATTTCCCAAAATCTCTTTCAGAATATAGAAGCAGAGGGAATACTTCCTAACTCAATTTTATGTGGCTAGCATTATCCTAACACTAAAATAAAAGCTATTATAAGAAATAAAGTTTATAGATCAACATCTCTTATGAACATAGGTGCAAAAACTCTAATCAGATTATTAGCAAAATGAATCCAATATAGAAAAAGCTATACACAATGAATTAAATGGGATTTATCCCAAGTATGCAAGGCTGGTTTAACATTTAGAAGTCAATTAATGTAATTCAGCATACCAACAGAGTAAAAACAAAACAAAAAATCCCACATTGTGATCAATCAGTTCTGAAGAAGCATTTGAAGTAGTCTAGCACTCATTCATGACAAAAACTCTCAGCAAATAGAATAGAAACTTCCTCATCTTAATAAAGAACATTTACCAAAAAACCTACAGCTAACATTCTTTACAGTGAAAAACTTTAAGCTTTTCCACTAAGATCAGGAACAAAGCAAGAATCTTCCCTCTCAGCGTTCCTTTTCTCAGCCCTTCTCTATCCTAGGCATCCTCACTGATAAATAAGACAATAAAAAGAAAAAAAGATACGCAGATTGGAAAGGCAGAAAGAAAATTTGTAGATGACATAATCGTCTATGTAAAGAATCTACAAAAAATCTTCTGGTACTAAGTGATTATGGCAAGGTTGCTGCATGTAAGGTTAATGTACAAAAGTCAGTCATTTTCTTATGTGCCAAAAATGAGTAAGGGGAATTTGAAATTAAATATACATACACAAAAACACAGTATCATTTATAGTAGCTCCCTCAAAAAATGAAATACTGGGGTGTATGGCTGGCTTAGTGAGTAGAGCATGCAATTCTTGATCTCAGGGTCTTGACTTGAAGCCCCATGTTGGGCATGGAGACTACTTTTTTTTTTTAATTTAAAGATTTTATTTATTTATTTGACAGAGAGCACAAGTAGACAGAGAGGCAGGCAGAGAGAGAGAGAGAGAGGGAAGCAGGCTCCCTGCTGAGCAGAGAGCCCGATGCAGGACTCGATCCCAGGACCCTGAGATCATGACCTGAGCCAAAGGCAGGGGCTTAACCCACTGAGCCACCCAGGCGCACCCTGGAGACTACTTTAAAAAAAAAATACTTAGTTATGAACCTGACAAACTGTGTATACCATCTATATGAAGAAAACTACAAAACTCTAAGGAAACAAATCAAAGAAGAACTAAATAAATGGAGAGGTATTCTATGTTCATGGATAGGAAGACTACTCATGTCAAGATGTCAGCTCTTCCAATTTGATTTATGTATTGAGTTCAATCCCAATCAAAATCACTGCAGATAATTTTTTGGATATTGAGAAAATGATTGTAAAGTTCTTATTGAGTGACAAAAGTCCAACATAGTTTTGAGGAAAATCCAATACAGTATTTAAGGAAAAGAACAAACTCAAAGGACTAACTCTACCCAACTTCAAGACTTTCTGTAAAGCTACAGTAACTAAGACAATTATAAAGAATAGACAGATTCATGGAACAGAATAGAGTACTCAGAAATAGATACATGAATAGAGTTTAGGGATCTTTGACAAAGCAATAAAAGCAATAACCTGGAGAAAAGATAATCTCTCAAACAAATGGTGCTGGAACTCTACACTCAGTGGACATCCACATGAAAAAAAGGACTTAGACACAGACCATAAATCATTCAACAAAACGAACTCAAAAGTAGATCATAGACCTAAAGGAAAACACAAAACCATAAAACTCATAGAAGATAAAACAGGAAAAAATCTAGATGACCTTGTGTATGGCAGTGACTTTTCAGATCACCAAAGGCATAATCCATGAAAGAAATAATTGGTAAGCTGTACTTCCATTAAAATTAAAAAAATGTATGTTCTACAGAAGACTGTCAAGAGAATAAGCCAAGGTACAGATTGGGAAAGAATATCTCTAAAAGACATATTTATATAAGGATTATCCAAAATATGTTAAAAACAAAAACCTCTTAAAACCTAACTATAAGAAAATGAACAACTTGGGCGCCTGGGTGGCTCAGTGGGTTAAGCCGCTGCCTTCAGCTCAGGTCATGATCTCAGGGTCCTGGGATTGAGTCCCGCATCAGGCTCTCTGCTCAGCAGGGAGCCTGCTTCCTCCTCTCTCTCTCTGCCTGCCTCTCTTCCTACTTGTAATCTCTCTCTGTCAAATAAATAAATAAAATCTTAAAAAAAAAAAAAGAAAGAAAATGAACAACTTGTTTTAAAAAAAAAAGCGCAAAAGTTCTGAATAGGTGTTCCCCAAAGAAAATACATAGATGACAAATAGACATTCGAAAAGATACCCCACATCATTTGTCATCAGATATATTCAAACTTAAACACAATGAGATACCACTATATACTTATTAGAATGGCCATAATTGGAACCTTGACAGCACCAAATGCTGACAAGGATGTGGAATAACAGGAATTCTTTAATTGCTGGTGGGATTGTAAAATAGTATAGCTATTTTGGGAGATAGTTTGGTGGTTTCTTACAAAACTAAACATAGCTTCAGCATATGATCCAGCATATCCCTTCTTGGCATTTGCCTTAAATGAATTCAGAGTTTTATGTCCACACCAAAGCCTGCGCATGGATGCTTATAGTAGCTTTATTTGTAATTGCCAAAAATTGGAAACAACTGAGATGCTCTTTTGTAGGTGAATGGATGAATATACTGGGTTATATCTAGGTGATGGAATATTATTCAGTGTTACAGGAAATGAGCTATCAAGTTATGAAAAGACATGGAGGAAACTTAAATGCATATAAGTGTAAAATGATGATTGGAAAAGGTTGCATGTATTATTTTAACTATATGACATTCTGGAAAAGGTGAAATAATGGAGACTGTAAAGAAATCAGTGGTTTCAGGACACCTGGGTGGCTGAGTAGGTTAAGGCCTCTGCCTTTGGCTCAGGTCATGATCCCAGGGACCTGGGATCGAGTCCCGAATGGGGCTTTCTGCTCAGCAGGGAGCCTCCTTCCCCACCCCTCTCTGCCTCTCTGCCTACTTGTGATCTGTGTCTGCCAAGTAAATAAATTAAATCTTAAAAAAAAAAAAGAAGAAATCAGTGGTTACAAGCAATTGGGAGAAGAGAGATGAATAGTGGAGACAGGATTTGGGGGGCAATGATGATGTTATAATGGAGGATGCATGTCATACATTGTTAAAAACCATAGAACGTACAACAACGTGAGTGAACCCTAATGTAAACTGTGGGATTTGAGTGATGATAATGCATCACTGTAGGTTCATCACTTTCAACAAATATACCAGTCTTGTGCAAGATGTTCATACTAGTGGAGGCTGTGGTTGTTTGGGGTGGATATATATGGACACTACACTTTCTGCTCAGTTTTGTTGTGAACCTAAAACTGTTCTAAAATATGAAGTCTAGGGCGCCTGGGTGGCTCAGTGGGTTAAGCCGCTGCCTTCGGCTCAGGTCATGATCTCAGGGTCCTGGGATCGAGTCCCGCATCGGGCTCTCTGCTCAGCAGGGAGCTTGCTTCCCTCTCTCTCTCTCTGCCTGCCTCTCCGTCTACTTGTGATTTCTCTCTGTCAAATAAATAAATAAAATCTTTAAAAAAAAATAAAATAAAATATGAAGTCTAGGGGCTCCTGGGTGGCTCAGTGGGTTAAGGCCTCTGCTTTCATCTCAGGTCATGATCCCAGAGTCCTGGGATTGAGCCCCACGTCGGGCTCTCTGCTCCGCAGAGAGCCTGCTTCCTCCTCTCTCTCCCTGCCTGCCTCTCTTGCCTACTTGTAATCTCTGTCTGTCAAATAAATAAATTAAATCTTAAAAAAAATAAATAAAAATAAAATATGAAGTCTACTAAAAAAAACGTCAGTGCAGTAATTTCTATGTTTGGCGAAAGCTTATGGGACCTTCAACAATGGCTTCACCTAAAATTATCATGTAATAGTTGATGTTAAAATTGTAAAAGATACAGGAAAAAATTGTGATTGTGAGCACACTGGTTCTGACAGCCAGTTAACCATTACAAATGTCTTCAGATCACTATAGCTTTTTATACTTTTCATTTTCCAGAGACCAAACTCTTAGGATTATATAGTACCTCCATACCACACACTATTCTGACCTCTCTACGAAAACTATTTAATGCTCTCAAACTTCTTACAAGTAAGGAACCTGAACTCAGAGAGGTTAAGTATCTTGTCTAGAGACACTAAGCAGAGCTAGGGTTTGGCCCAAGATCATCTCTTTAAAAAACCGGAGATCTCTAATTATTCAGAACTGCATTTTATGTGATGATTATAACATTTATGTCCCTTATCAACTTCTTATATTTCAGTACATTATTCTTTTGGTTTTGCGTTTTAAAAAAATCAGGGTATCCTTATTAATAGAAGTGAATAATAACATTTTTAAAAACTATGGCAGTCAAAAACCTACATAGTGACTAATAGGGTTTTGCTGTAACTAATTGAATGTCTGAGTCAGGGTCTCATTTGAGCCTTACTAACCACCATGCATGGTTTATTTTATAAACACTTTGATGCTTTCAAACTGTATTAGCTTAAAGGTAAAAATATTGAAATAATTATTATATTTATTGATTGAAACATTAGATATTGAAATATACACCATTACCACCTTGAAGTGTGAATCTCAGAAATTCTGTGTGATCCAGTTGGGAAATGTTGTTCTGAATTATTCTCTTTAATGGTTTCATACTATTCTACCATATACTGTAATTTATTTAATCAGTTCCCTATTGTTTGGCTCTTCTTGTTTTCCCATTTTTCTCTGCCTGTGATGAATATTCTTAGAGGTAAATTATCTCCTACTATGATTTGCTTAATATACTTTTTCAGAGTTGGAGATCATGAGTCAAAGAGTATCCACGTGTGTATTAACATCCAGAAATATTGTACTATTATACTTCTACTAGTAGTATATAAGAAGACTTATTTCCTAACATCCTTACCAACAAATGGCATTTGCTGGATGAAAATTTGGATTTCATTATCATTTTAATATGCAATTTTAATTGCTAATGAGGATGAATTTTTAAAAACATTTATTGGCTGTTTGTGTTTCTCCTTTTATGAAATGACTGTTTCATTTCCTTTTTCCATATATTTTTTATTAGAGGATTATGTTTTCTTAGTGATTTTTAAGACTTCTTTATTTAAAGGTTTGTAAACCTTTGTTTTGAATATGCAGGAGTTTTTTTTTTATGTTTTTTCAACACAAAAATATTCTCATTATGTATATTGTTTATTGTAGAAAAGAAAGAATAAATAAGCTAAAATAAAGAAGATGCAGTTTACCCATAACTCTCCACCTGGTGAGAATCCTTTTTACATTTTAATGTATATTTCTAGGTCTTTTTTTGTGTGTGTTTATACATACACCTAGGCCTCATTAGCTTATGGTTTCAAATGAAGTCATAAAGACATAAACAACTAAATTATACTGACTTTTAGCTCTTACCATCATAGTGGGACCTCCCTCTCTTTCTTCCCCACCCCAGAAATATTTTTGAGATTCTTCATGGCCTCATATGAATTAAGAATGAGTATATATCTTTCTACCAGAAACTCCTGTGTTCTTCTACCAGCCTTGTAGTTCTCCAGGACTTCCCTATGGTCCTGCATCTGAATTAGACATTTTCCTACATTCCAGTTGGACTTGTAGTGCTCTAGCAGAGTACTTATTGAAGTGTCTGTATTTGCCCCTCTCCCATGTTAAAACCTAAGTTCCTGTAGGGTGGGGTCCATATTTGGTGTGTTTATTACACTTTTATCCATGGCTTGTACAGTGCTCGCACATAACAGGTATCCAGTAAATATATGTCAATTTGTTACGATAGTGGTGGGAAAAGACACTTGCCCATCAATTAACTTTTTAACTTCATGTATGATGTTAAATTTTTTAATCTTCTCATTCCTTTTCTTCATGATTTGCCTTTAGTGGTGTTGATTTGTTTCTTTTTAATAATTAGAGAACTTTTTGTATCCTTTGTGTTTTCATAGCACAACCGTCAAAAGTTGGTTTTAGTTTTCAGTGCTAGTGATTCTGTGTAATTCCATTTTAGCATTGTTAGAATATATTGGAATAGATGACATCAACATCTTTGAACTCCCTCTTCTAGCAGCCTGAATCTGCTAATCTTCAAAGAAAAACAGTTTTTCACAACTTGCTCTGAAACAAATTTTTAATGTAATTTTTATAATAGTCTTGAAGGGGTGCCTTGATTTTGCAAGTATTTCCACTTTCAGCGCCTAGTATCTGATGCCACATGTCAGAGTATAAACCTCTTGTCTCCTGTCAGGAAGGGGGGCAGCTGCCTGGCTGGGTGTGCAGCAGCAGAGAGGATGTGGATTTTTTCCCCACTCTTGTTTTCAGGAAAAGCTGGTACCTCTCATTTCTGGATTTCTGCAGCAGGAATCGGCTTGTGTTTTGTTCCTTTTTCCACCTAGAGACATTTAGCATGTTTTTTGTGTTGTAAAATTGTGCCATCTGTTCTTATGTCAGTGATGCCTAAACGGGGTGTCTCCCGTTTGGATAGGAGGCCCCAAATGTGGAGCGACGGGTAGGTGGAAGCCAGTGATATGGGTGGTGAAAGGATTCACTTGAGGCAGAATAACGGAGAGAGAAGTTGATTGAGTCCACCGCAAGGGAGCCATTGGCCGGGCAGCAGAGGAGAGGCTGTCTGCGGCGGGGCAGTGGGTGGAGGCTGTTTTTAAAGAGGCAAGATGAGGACGTATGGTCACGGATGGACTCTTACCTTTTTTGGTAACTGTGCCTAGTTGTAAGTAGCCCATGGTCAGTTAGGGCCTATAGCTGTTTTAAGGTGTGTCATCTGATGGGCCAGCCAGGGGCTCACTGTGGCCCTTTCTGCATTCCATTCATCCAGACTGCCTAAGAGTGGCCTCTGCAGTCCCCTCTCATGTTTGCTTTGTAGTCATCATTGTGTGTCTTTTATAAATGTCTTTACTCTTATTTAGTGACATTTGTATAGCCGATGCTGACCTATATTTAACAGTGTTACATTTAACACATTATATAGCCCTTCTCACACCTCATAACATCCATTATTTGGACCAGCATGTCTTTGTTGAACTTTTTTACGTTGTTAACAAATTTTTTCAAAAAAAAAAAAAAATAGGACAAAGAGTCCTGGGGTGACATACAGCTAAAGTAATCATTTGAGGTTGACCCAGTACCCCCTGGGTGCAGCTGTTTACATCTAACCCATCTTTCCTTCAGCTGTGTTTCAAATTAAAATTTAGGCATCCCAAATTATTTGTGAATTTAAAGGTTTACATTATTTTCTTTATCTCCCTTTTAAGACAGACTGTCATTTACCTCTAGTCTGATTTTCTTCCAGTTCATCGTAAACACTGCTGCCAGAATAATTCATAAAACTGATCTTGAGAAAAATGATCTTTCTAAAGGTAAAAACTCTCTTGCTTAAAAATCCTTAATACCTTCACATAGTTTTTAGGAGAAAGTTTTAACTTCCTAGCTAAGCATTCAAAGACCTTTGTGATTTGATCTAGCCCATATTTTCTTTCTTTCTTTCTTTCTTTTTTTTTTTTTTTTAAAGATTTTGTTTATTTGACAGACAGAGATCACAAGTAGGTAGAGAGGCAGGCAGAGAGAGAGGGAAGCAGGGTCCCTGCTGAGCAGAGTGCCTGATACCGGGCTCGATCCCAGGACCCTGGGACCCTGGGACCATGACCTGAGCCAAAGGCAGAGGTTTAACCCATTGAGCCACCCAGGTGCCCCCAAGTACTTTCTCTGTTGATTGTCAGATTGTCCACCACTGCCCCCTAGTCTGCCCCCAGACCACCAGGACGTGCTCTCCTGGTTACAGCACGGTGGACCCTGCAGGGTAGACAAGGCATCCTGTTTCACTCATGATGTACCTGTCTGCCTAGAGAGACTTTTGCTTTTCTTCCTCACTTTATTTCATCTCATCATGATTACTGTTTTCTTTTGGAAGGCTCCCTTGGTTACCTGTACTGTCCAATTTAAATATCTTTTGCTGTGTCTTTTTAATGTCTTGAACTTACTTGTCGTAGCATTTGTTTGTACTGTATGATAGCGTTTGATACTACTTCTGTGCCTCCAGTGGCCCTTCATATGCCTCACATGAACAAGAATTTTTCTTCTTTTTTTAAAAATAAGTTAACATTTTTATTTTGGCACAGTATTTACAGACATCTGTTAGACAGAAAATATAGCCTAAATACTGTGTTTGAGATACATGTCTTTGGAGAATCAATCTCTATAACATGTCAAACACCAGCTTAGTAACTGTATCTTATTTAATTTTGTATTTTGGGCCTTAGTGTAATAACTTGCAGATTACAGATACTCAGTATATTAAATTGTTGAGAAAAATCAATGAATGAATGATACCTTCCTATTACCATTACCTCAAAAAAAAAAGGAGATCATTTATTCTAATTGGCCTGCCTCCTCAGCATATCTCTGCATTTTTTTTCCATTTCTGTTTCCTTATTTATTTATTTATTTAGCAAATATTTACCGAGCTCCTGCTCTGTGTCACATGTGGTATTAGCCACCAGAGATACAGTGCTAAACAAAACACGCCTTTTCTCTACCATTTCAGAGTTTATAATCCGGTGGGAAATATAAATAAATAAACTGGCAGTTACGACCCAGTGTGGAAAGTGCTTTGGGTGAAGGAAGTCCATTAAGGGAATGGTAACAGTATACAGAAGGGCCCCCTGTCTTGGGGCTCTCTGGAGGCTTCTTTCAGTAAGTAGAACAAAGCAGGAGGGAGGAGTCAGGCTTAGCTCAAAGAAGAGTGTTCGAGTCCAGGGGTGCCTGGGTGGCTCAGTGGGTTAAACCTCTGCCTTTGGCTCAGGTCATGATCCTAGGGTCCTGGGATTGAGCCCCGCATGGGGCTCTCTGCTCAGCAAGGAGCCTGCCTCCCTACCTCCTCCCTCCTCTCTGTCTGCCTCTCTGCCTACTTGTGATCTCTGCCAAATATATATATATATAGATATAGATATATATATCTATATCTATCTATCTATCTATCTATCTATCTTAAAAAAAGAAGAAGAGTGTTCCAGTCTGAAGGCGTAGCATATGCATGGTTGTGGGAGTCTCCGAGAGCATGCTTTCTCTTTAACTTCCCTTCAGCCCTTTGAATTCTTCCTTTTTGTCCGTGCGCATTTAGTCCATTTTTCAACACTTAGCGGAAGCTTACCTCCATAAAGCTGTGCTCATCTTTTCTGCCTTTGAATTAAGCTCAGAGTTCAGTTCTATATTATTTTTCTCCTCTATGACTTATTTGTCTTAAATATATTGTTAACCTGTGCTGGAGCGCAGGGACTCTCTTATCCCTTTGTTTTCTCTGATCATGCCTAACTACATACAACATTGTCCATGCAGTAAGGATATAGTAAACACTTGTTGAATAGTGGTAAAGGGGGGAAAAAAAGGAAGAATTGATGTGTTTTAAGATTTCAGATACTCTCTGAGTCTGCACCTCACAATATACTATACCTGCAGGATCACAGCAAGAAGGTAGTTTGAACTGAAAATCACCAAAATACTCTGCTTTGTGCTCCCTTCCGCCTTCCCTTCTCTCGCAGTGTACACTGTAGATGATTGTCAGGGTACTTTGTTGTAGTCCAGGAAATTGTCAGTTTCAGAATGAGTGTTGTATCTTTGTATTTCATAGGTGCTGTAAAACATTTTGGAATTTTTCAGAGCATGGATGCCTTGTATTCTTACAGTAAATAAATTTCCTGTGTCATATGAAAATACTGTTAAATTTTAATCAGTACTAGAAGTTCAGCTCCATCTGCTACAGAAGTACAAAGCTCATTTAAAACATTTAAAGGGGCATTCAGGTGGCTCAGTCATTTAAGCATCTGACTCTTGATTTGGGCTCAGGTCATGATCTCAGGGTCCTTAGATTGAACCCTGGGTTCTTTCAATGCTGGGCGCACATCTTGCTTAAGATTCTCTCTCCCTCGGTCTCCTCCACCCCACCCCACCCCCATTTAAAAATAATAGCATTTAAAGCTTTCTTGAGGCATTTTCTTCTGAATTGGAGTCAGACTACCTTTGACATTGGCAATTTAGTTGGATATGTATTGATTGACTTGAAGATGTAGCCTCTGTGTCGTTGCCATCATAAGATTGCCTCTGTTAACTTTCTCGGTACATACTGCACCGATTCTGAACACTTTGTAAAAACTATGTAGACATGTTTCCTTTTTTAATTGCAGTTTTCAGGGCCTGTAAATTGATTTGAGTGTATTTATAGAGCCTATCTGGCAGTAGAATGGAAATACTAAAGCAGAGTATGAATGGATATAGTTAATAGCAGCACTCGAGTATTAGGTTTTTCTAGCAAATGGAAATGGAAGGATCTACAGCTAAACACAACAGACTGTACTTTTAATTGAATTTTCATCTAAATTTAACAGTGTCCTATCATTATCCCAGGTGAACTTAAGAATTCAAACCAGAGAAATAGAATAAATGGTTTCATTATGAAATTGAATGGCACAAGCTGAACTTGGGCCTGAAAACCCAGAAGTTTAGAGTTTTAACCTCTCTTTTGCATAATCTCTTTGTGGCCTTGGGCAAGTCACTTCACAAAAACAGAAAACAGACAATCACAATGAGAATGACAAAGGTGTAGAGATCCAGCTTTTAAAGCATTTGGATCTGAGAAGAGCCTTCTAAGTGGATGTTTTTCCTAGCTCTTCAACGTGTCTGTTTTAAACCCAATTTTTTTATCTTTTATATTCTGCATTCTGCTATATTTATATCCAGTTTTCTTACAAAGACACCTGTCCTTTGGAAACAGGTTTTCTGAAGTGATAGATATATAGGCCTAGGATTTGAAAAATTATACAAAGTAAAACTTTTTTCATATATATATGCAAAAGATACTTTGTGATAACTTTATTGTTCACTAAACCTCACATTCCTGTTAGGAGACATAATTGAGGAATGGCTTATATTCATTGACATTTAACTGATAGGAATATAAAAGAGTTTATGTTTGTGGTTGAAGTAGTTACTCCCTGGATTATTTTCTAGAGACTAACGCATATTTTGCATTGCGTTAGGGTAGGACCAGAGTTAGCTATTTGCTAAAGATGAATAATCCTGGGGTTTGGCCAAGTGACTTCTGGATGGGAAATGGAGAAACATGTTTTGAGTCCTTTTTAATCTTTTCTGATCCTTACAATAGTCTATCAAAGAAAGTAAGCTTTGCCACCCCTATTTCAGTTCCTCTTGAAGAAATGAAACTATATGGGAATGAGTGGCCTTTGCATTTTGAATAAATTAACTTATATTTGCAAATCTGTTTTAGCACCACCAAAATGTGCTTATTTTCTTTTTCTAATATTATGATTCATAATATATTCATAACATACCTTCCAAGACAAAGTTATTCTGGTAGCATTTATTTTTAGCTATCACAATGGCAAGCTATGATTCTTTAAAAAATCACCATGATTATTATTGAAGTTACTAAGTATACAAAGGTCTAAGATGAGTTCACGGTGGGGGTGGGCATTCCACAATACAGTGTTGTATTAGGTTATGGAGACCACAGATAGTTGCACCCAACATATGAGGGCCATATTCAGTTTAAATAGAGGGCAGGACAAATGGGCCTCATTATGACAGTTCTTGTGGTACATAAATACTTAATAATGTCCTAGTTTTAAATTAATTTATAACTAATTCCCGACAGAAGCTTTGAAGAATTTTTAAAAATCTGGATTACGATTAGAATTACTATAAACCAGATGCATCTGTTGCCATTTTAAAGCCAAGAATTAAAAGATGCTTTTGGTATTATTTTCTAAAAAATATTTTCTGTATCGATTTTTCTGACTGAATTTAAAATGTGGAAAAAAATCCTCACAAACTCCAGAAAGCAAAGACAATGTACAGGAAAACTTCTATTGGTCCATTTGTTTCAAGATGAATATATGCTGGTTATCCACTATCATGATTGAATATAGCCAGATTCTTGAGATTATCTGTTTTTCATATATTTTTTTAAAGATTTTATTTATTTATTTGACAGACAGAGATCACAGGTAGGCAGAGAGGCGAGGAAGCAGGCTCCTTGCTGAGCAGAGAGCCCGACGTGGGGCTCGATCCCACGACCCTGGGATCATGACCTGAGCCGAAGGCAGAGGCTTTAACCCACTGAGCCACCCAGGCGCCCCTGTTTTTCATATTCTAAAAGATGCTACAGTATTTTGTTTGTGTGTGGAATATTGTGGCAAACAGTGATTGATGGGGTTTTGGAATATTAGGGAGGTTCGGTGGGGTGAGGTCCGGAGCTGACGACTGAGAAAGAATACTTGAGCCGTCTGTGGTGCAGAATGGTGGTTTATTCAAGCAGGGGGACAGGGCCCGTGGGCAGAAAGAGCTGCTGCACGGGGGGCTGTGAGGGGTGGCTGATAACTTACATCCTTACATCGGGGTTGGCGGAGGTAAGGAAAATGGGAGGTTTCTAGAGAACTTTCATATGCTAAAGAGGACCTACAAGATGCTGGAGGCCTTGCCCTAGTCAAGTTAAGGTTGTTTTTCCCTCTCTAGCAAGGCATGAACATGGAAGACAGGTGGGATGAATGTCACACAGGTCCCACCCTGGAGTGTGTGTGTGTGGGGGGGGGGGCGGTTGCAGGGTGTCAGCTTTGTCTTCAGCCAGCCTTCTGCTCCCTCATCAGTAGAATCAAAATAAACGCCCTTTTTGGGTAGCCAGAAATCAGGGTTTTTAATTGCTATTTTGTAGATATTATTAAACCACATCTCAAAAAGTACATTTTCCCTGAGTAAATTTGGAGTATGTATATGATGGTACCTAGAAAGCAAACTTTTCAGAACAAAGTCCCTTATTTTATGACTGCTTAAAAAAAACCTTTATTATTATTTGTAAACTGATTAAAACACCTTAGTTCTTATATTTCATTTTATTCATTGTATGCTTATTTTGAATAGAATTATGGGTGACTTTAAATATGACTAACCCACCACCACCCCCTCCTTTTAAGGGAAAAAGTCACATTTACTTAATTTTCTTAAGTCAGTCCTATTAAGAGAAGTATTTCCCTTGTCTTTTTGTTCACCCACTAGAGTCCCCTGTGACCTTGGGTACGTATTCTAAGAGGTGACTGATGGTTCATGATGTTCTGTATTTTCTGGTAGCGTGCCTGTTGCCTGCCTCTGGGTTCGTCATCCCCCTTATGCTGACTTAGGCAGTATTAGGCCGTCTCTTATCTTCAGGCTTTGATGCATATGTTCTGAAGGTGGCCACAGTGACTTTGGGTAGCAGCAGATGGTAAACCTTCAGGCTGCCACCGGCTATACTGGTGTTAAGTTGGAAAGTTAGCGTTTGATGAAGAATCAGTAGTGCATATGAAAGAGCTTTCACTGCTGAAATATCTTTTAATTAAAAAATTAGCATACTAAAACCTTTGCAAATGTCTGGGCATTTAAAGAAATCTAAAATTAGTTGTTTTCTTATAGAGAAATTAGTTATTTACCAGCTTAGTTGTGTCGCTTGCATTTCCTAATGTGGTTCTTTTCTCCCTTTTCCTGCCCCAATTTGCCTGTAGTTAAGACAGATACTAGATAAACTGAAATAGGTGTTTTTAGGAGTTAAATGTGATCCTATAAACACTTAAGTATACTTTGAATTATGGTATTTTGGATTTTAACAGTGAGAAATGTGAATCTTCAGTACTATCTCTATACAATCCTAGCAGATTTGGTTTTTCCCACCGTTGAAGAGATTTCTAGGTTATACAGAAGCCTCAAGAACGCAGTCTGCCTCAAAAAAATATTTCAGTGTGTTCTGATTGGTTGGTGATTTTTTTTTAACTTTGCCATCAGTCCACAAAGCAAAATCTTCTTTGGATTTGTTTGTTCACTTACTTCATGATAATGTGCCATGTTGAAAGTTCTAGCACAATTAAATCACAGGTAAGACCCGTAAGGATTTGTTTTCCTTAAATCTTAGGGGTACCTTTTATGCTTTGTTAAACATAGATCCTTTAGAGTAGTAAAATAAAAACACTCTGTAGACCAAAGTTGTAAGTATCCATGTCAAATTTTACTCTTCATGTTGGGATTCTCATCAGTGAAATACTTCTGTGAGCATATAACCATCAAGAGTAGATTGGGTTTAATGGCATAGCACGAGAGAAGTCCTTCTGTTGGGTCCATGGTCAAAGGAACGAGACTGATACAAAGTGAAGGTCAAGCAAAGCTTTATTTCTCACCAAGCATCGAGAATCAAACTGACTGGCCAGGGCCGTCTCTTACAAAGAGGCAACCCCTCCCAGCCTCACAGATTAATTTTCATAGAGTAAAGGCCATGTGGTTGAGCCTGGCCACACACAGGTGGCCAATGAGATTGTAACACACAGAGAAAGCTGCACAATCGTGCTAGGTCACACATGGGTGGCTAATTGAATTACAATTTACCCTAGTAGATATTTGAACTAGCCTATCACCTTGGTCAGAATTGGCACCCAAAGGGCGGGGCCCTTACTCCTTGGTAGCAAGGGAGACTATGCACCCCCACTGATTGGATACGTCCACCCAGCTTGACCCACCCTTGTATTTGGGCTTTGTTACCTGGGACTGGTTTCTAGGACTTGTTTTTAAGTAAGTTCCCTGCGGAGGGGGGTGCAGGGTCAGTTTAAGTTTTGCTGCATAAACAACAAAATCACTGTTTAACCGGATGGAGCTGCTCTGGCTCAATAGGCCCTTACACTTCTATGTGGTCTCTTCATGTTGATGCTCTTGTCACCGTAACTTCTGATGGACAAAAGCTGTAGGTTCAACATCTTGTGCTTTTGGAGTTGCTGGACAGTGGTACAAGGAATGTTGCTTGCCTTCTGGTATCAAGGAAAGAGAAAGTTAGGGCCCAGTGTGGGGGGTTGTTGGTATTAAAGGTCACCTAGGACTATTTCTTGTTTTCAGTAGTTGGAATTTTATGAGCTCTCTCATGAGAAAAAGGTGTGGAATTAAGTAAGTGGAATATTACGAAATGAGATGGGTTTTTAGCAGTAAATATAAATAACTTGATTATCATCACATGCTATTGGTGAGAGTGGGGGAGAAGCAAAGATTCAGTGCTCTGGGTTTGTTGCTTAAAACCATTTTTGCAGAAGAGTAACGTTATTAGTTCCGGTAATGCTGCCAAGATGAGTTTAGTTAATAACTTAATGGTTAAGTTCTTTTTTTTAACAGAATACAGTGAGTATAATCTTATCTATCTGAAACTCTGTCGAGAAAAGCTGTCTAATTTGCAGAATTGGGCTTCTGTATTTTCTCTGGCTTCTTTATTATGTTTTTCCCATTCTTTGCTGTTACATTTATTTATGTCTGAATTCCCAATAGTATGGCTTGCATAACTGAAGTCCATTCAGATTATATCTAGCAAACATGAATAGTACTGTGGTATCATTAAGGAAAAGGCTTGGTTTATCCAATGTGATGACCTCTGTAGACTTCTTCTTCTTTTTTTTTTTTTTTAAACCTTTATTGTTCCGGAATCCTGTGAAGTACTTGGCATCAAATTAGAGATAGATGTTCCCTCAAATTACTCATGCAGTCTTTCTTTTTAAAGGAATCGGAGCTAAAGTTATTTTTAGAGACTTTCATATTTTGGATGTCAGCGTTTAAAGATGTACAGACGCCTGGGTGACTCAGTTGGTTAAGCGGCTGCCTTTGGCTCAGGTCTTGATCCCAGGATCAGGGTCCTGGGATCGAGTCCTACATCGAGCTCCTTGCTTGGCGGGGAGCCGGCCTTCTCTCTCTCTCTCTGCCTGCTTGTGCACTCTCTCTCTGTCTGTTAAAAAAAGAAAATGTAAAAAGTTTCAAGAGTGACACTTAATCCTCACCAGAGGGAAGTCTTCGCTCTTCATTACCACAAGGACAGTATAGTGTCTTTATAGTAGCATCTCTCCCTTTTCTCCAAATTTATCCTTCATATGTTTAAAAGAAATCATCATTTGATGTCTTTGATATACTTTCCCACCCCTCCTATCTTTCCTAAAGTGGTACCTCGTTAAGTATCAGGCTTCCTTATTCTATCATCAGAAAAAACCCCAGACTACCATCAGTTGGCGTTTTTCCTGCCACCTTTAGAAAGAAGAGTGGACAAGTCTCATTGTGCTGGTAGAAGTGAAGAACAGATGAGGCTAATTCTTAAGGGATAAGTTGTCTGCTTTTTTCCCTCCAGTTAGAGGCAGTCATTCTATATATTACTATGGGCAAAGATGGAATAATCTTTTCTGTTGGACCATATGCTAATAGAGTGCTGATAACTGAGTGTGAAAAATGAAAGGGAGAAATACATTAATTGTGTTCTCTCAATAAGGTATGCTATCTAAGGTAATTATTTCATGACAGTTTTAGTTATAGTACTTGTTTTATCATGAAGTAAAAGATGGTTTTAGGAGCCTTTTATTGGAAAGACAATTGTATCAAATTAGTACCAAATTAGATTTTTGTCTTTATAAAGGTGAGCAAACCCATGAGCAGTTTTTAAATTGATGTGTTCGAGTCCACAAATGAACAAATTCTGTTTGAGGGTTAAAGAAGCTATTATTTTGTCCTTTATGCTGACAGCTTCATTACAGACTAGCCTACTGTTGGCATTAAAAAATGTTTGGCTTCTTATGATCTTTGTGCATGCAACTATAATATTAATGCAGTGCCATAGCACTGTTCATTAAGAAATGACTTTAAATGAGGTTGAAGCGTGTAAATTTGGAAAGCTACAGATGTTAAATGCAGTCGTTTCTCTTTGTATACAGCCGTATGGCTAATAATTTCCAAGTGGCTAAAGCTCTTGTTAGCAGGAGTGCTGGTGTGTTAAGAATGGCTCTATAAATAACTTTAAGAACTGAAGTTGAAGGTGCTTCTTTTAAAGACTATTGTTAACTAAACATTATTGCCAAACAGATGGAAAGCATTCACCAGCCTGATGTTTTTAGGTCTAATTATATTATCACCAGCCCTGTACGGCTCAGTTGAAGAGGTGTATCCAGAGGCCAATTTATAATCATTTAGCCAACACCTGTTTGGGAGAAATTGACAGTCAAAGGGCACATTTAAAAAAAAAATCACATATGTTCTTGTGTTTATTGCCTCAATGTGAACGTTGTCTAGTTGCAAACAAACTTGGTAGGAGAAGAAAGTAAATGTAAATAGAGCAGTACTTCCAAGCCATGTTTATCGATCTCAATTTGGCCTTTTTATCTGATCCACTTCATGCTTCATGGCGAAGTAAGATCAACAAAGAGATATCACTCCTAATTTATGTAGGTGTATTCTGGTAAGCCAGCTAAGAGGTTTCTGTTAGGAAGAAGAAATTCTTTCCTTTGTACATCTTCCATACCTTTTACCTGGTGAAGTGTTTTCTATTTCGTATAGATGTATCTTATTTAAGTAGGACTGGCATTCTGGTGAGTGGTTTAAAAGTCACAACTTGATATAAAAAACAAAGAAGATTTAAGGAGCACTACTTTTCTTCGCAGGCTCAATTGAGGTTCGTTGAACCCTCTTTTTCAGAGAGAGGGCTGAAGTGCCTCTTTTTGCACAGATGATATGTTAATTTAAATCTCAAGGTTCACATTCTTTGAATGTGTTTCCTTGCTTTGGAGGTTCAACATTGGTGATGAATATAGCTCAAAGGGAAGTTATGGGGAGAATTGATCTATTCTATCTGAAAATAGTTGGAACCTGCTTATCCTATTAACTCTTTCATTTTAATGTTTTACCTTCTTTTGGCATACTTTTCTGTTGAAAGATTTATATGTTATCTCCATTTTCTTATCACCCATTATTAATGCAGAGCAGGCTAGCTTTGATTGCACTAGTTCACAGCATAATACAGTACTGGAAGTTACAGACAGTTTCCTAACTGCCTTCAGCAGTAGTGGATTCTCAGTCCTCCTTCGTGGCTTCTCTTCGTGGTTTAGGACAGATGATAACTGTCATCTTAAGTCTTCTCTTTCCCTGACACCTGAACCATTTTATATTTTCTGGTTTTCTTTGTACTTTTCTCCCTCCACTTTTATTTGTTGTCTTATGTACCCTTGATATTACAGCTATGTCTAATTTTCAAATTCAAACATAAATTCAAATTCAAACAAATTCAAGCTTAACAGTTACAGAGGAAGAACCCTGGCGCCAGACTGCTGGGGTTTAAAGTTTTAAAGGATTTAAAGGGGACAAGTTAACCGTTTCATGTTTGTTTCCTCATCTATAAAATTGGTGAATAAAAATATACCAACTTCTCAAAAATTATTTGACAAAATTCAGCATCCATTCATGATAAAACAAAACAAAACAAAAAAATTTCTCAACATACTGGGTATAGAGGGAAAGTACCTCAACATGATAAAGGTTGTGTATGACAAGAACCCAAAGCTGCCCTCATACACAGTGGTGAAAAGCTGAGAGCTTTACCTCTAAGGGCACAAAAAAGACAACTATGTCTACTCTTACCATTTTAATTCAACCTACTACTAGATGGCCACAGTAATCAGACAAGAAAAAGAAATAAAAGGCATCAAAATTGGTAAAGAAGAAGTAAAAATCATTATTTGCAGATAACATGATATTGCATATAGGAAATGCTAGTGACTCCACCAAGAAACTATTAGAACTAATAAATGAATTTAGTAAAGTTGCAGGATACAAAATCAGTATAGAGAAGTCTGTTGTGTTTTTATACACTAATAAACAACCGACAGAAAGAGAGATTGAGAAAACAATCTCATTTACAGTTGCATCAAAATGAGTAAAATACCTATGGGTAAATTTAACCAAAGAACTGAAAGACCTCTACTCTGAAAACTTTAAGACATTGATGAAAGAGTTTGAAGATGACACAAATAAATGGAAAGATAGATACACTGTGCCCATGGATTACAAGAATTAGTATTATTAAATTGTTCCTACTACCCAAAGAAATCTATAGTTTCAATTCAGTCCTTATGAAAATACGTATATCTCACAGAACTAGAGCAAATAATTATAAAGTATGTATGGAATCCCAGAAGACCCTAAATAATCAAAGAAATCTTGAGAAAGAAGAATAAAACTAGAGGTATAACAATCTTAGATTTCAAACTATACTTCCAAGCTCTTATAATCAAAATGGTAAAGTTCTGGCACAAAAATAGACAATCATTAGAACAACAGATCAATAGGACACAATAGAGAGCCCAGAAATAAACTCATGCTTATATGGTCCATAAATCCATGACAAAGGAAGCAAGAATATGCAATAGGGAAAAGAAAGTCTATTAATAAATGGTGTTGGGAAAACTGGACAGCCACATGCAAAAGAAAGAAACTGGACCACTTTCTTATACCATACATGAAAATAAACTCAAAATGGATTAAAGACCTAAATCTAAGACCTGAAACCATAAAACTCATAAAAGAAAATGTAGGTAGCAAATTATTGGACATCAGCCTTAGCAATATTTTTTTGGATCGTCTCCTCAGGCAATGGAAACAAAAGTAAAAATAAACGAAAATGGGACAACATAAAACTAAAAAAGCTCAAGCACGAGAAGAGGACCATGAATAAAATGAAAAGGCAGCCTACTGAATAGAAGAAGATATTTATAAATGATATATCTGATTAAGGGGTTAATATCCTAATACATAAGGAACTCATACAACTGAACACTGAAAAAAAAATCTGATTAAGAAATGGGAGAGGACCCGAATAGACATATTCCCCAAGGTGTACAGGGGGCCAACAGACATAAGAAAACATGCTCAGTGGCACTTCTCATCATGAAAATGGAAATCAAAATGACAAGAAGTATCCCCTCATTCCAGTTAGAATGGCTAATACCCAAAAGATAAGAAGTACAAAGTGTTGGTGAGCATGTGGAGAAAAAGGAACACTGATGAGCTGTTGTGGAAATGTAAATTGGTACATCTACTGTGGAAAACAGCATGGAGGTTCCTCAAAAAATTAAAAATAGAAATACTATACAATCTAGTAATTCCATTGCTGGGTATTTACCTGAAGAAAATGGAAACACTGAGAGATTAACATGTACCCTGTATGTTTATTGCAACATTATTTATGATAACCAAGATAGGGGGGCACCTGGGTGGCTCAGTGGGTTAAAGCCTCTGCCTTCAGCTCAGGTCATCATCCCAGGGTCCTGGGATCGAGCTCCACATCAGGCTCTCTGCTCTGCAGGGAGCCTGCTAACTCCTCTCTCTCTCTCTCTGCCTGCCTCTCTGCCTACTTGTGATCTCTGTCAAATAAATAAATAAAATCTTAAAAAAAAAAAAAAGATAGGGAGGCAAACTTAGTGTCTATCTATAGATGAATGGATAAAGAAAATGTGCTGCATATAAACAATGGACTATTACTCAGCCACAAAAAGAACGAAATCTTGCCACTCATGACAACATGGATGATCTATTATGCTAATTGAAATAAATCAGATAGAGAAAGACAAATACCATTTGATTTCACTTGTATGTGGAATCTAAAAAACAAAACAAATGAACAAACAAAAAAATAACGGACTCCTAATTACAGAGATACAAACTTGTGGTTGCCAGAGAGGAGGTCTGATTGGGGTGGAGAGGGATATAGGCGAAATAGCTGAAGGGAACTAAGACATACAGACTTCCTGTAATAAAATAAATTATAGGAATAGAAAGGACAGCATAGAGAGTATAGTCAATAATATTGTAATAACTTTTTATGGTGACATATGGTAACTACACGTATTGTAGTAAGCATTTCGTAGTGTTTATGATTGTTGAATCACTATGTTGTGTGCCTGAAACTAATATAATCTTGTGTAAGCTATATTTTAATTTAAAAAAAAGCCAGTCACAAAAGGTAAAAAATATATACCTATCTCATTATATGATTTAGTTCTTTGAAACCCAGCATCGTGCCAGATATAAAGTAATTTGCACAACATCAGAGGTATGGTTTCATGTTTTTAGATGTTATCGTGATGGAGGATGCCCCAATATAAGTGCTTAGTTCCGACTTATTTCTAAGCTCTATTCACGTATTGACATGTGTCTTCTAAACATTTACATCTAGATTTGTTCACATGTGTTTATTGAATATTTACCATGGGAGAGGGATGTGTTGTGTGTTGGAAAAAATATAGTTTCTGCCCTGTATTAGTTTTCTATTCCTGTCATAACAAATGACCACAAATGTAGCATCTTAAAACAACTAAATGTATTATGTTGAAGTTCTTTTTTTTTTTTTAGATTTTCTTAAAAATTCAAGTTAGTTAACATATAGCGCATTATTAGTTTCAGGGGTAGAATTCAGTGATTGATCAGTTGCATATAACACCCAATGCTCATTACGTCATGTTCATCACCCTGTTACCTCCTCCGCTCACACCCTTCCCCTCTGGCAACCCTCAGTTTGTTCCATATAGTTAAGAGTCTCTTATGGTTAGCCTCCCTTTCCGTTTTTGTATTATTTTACTTTTCCTTCCCTTCCCCCATGTTCATCAGTTTTGTTTCTTAAATTACACATCTGAGTGAAGTCATGTATTTGTCTTTCTCTATGTCAAAGTTCTCTGGACCAGAGGACTGACATGGGTCACCTTGGACTATAATCAAGGTGCCGGCAGGGCTGTGTTCCTTACTGGGGAAAAATCCACTCCATTGGATTGGTTGAATTCTTTGTAGTTGTAGGACTAACCCTTCCTTACTGGTTATCAGCCAAGAACTGGTTCTTTGCTTCTAGAAGCTGTCTGCTACTTCTCATGCCTATGAGGTCCCAGAAGCCCATCCCCAGTGCTGACATGTGGGTGTCTATATCTTAGCGCCAGCAACTGTGTATCCCTCTCATACTTCAAATCTCTCTGATTTCCCCTTCTGCCGTATCATTTCTGTGTTTCCACTTCTGGCCAGAGGTAGTACTCTGCTTTTCAGGGTTGATGGGATTTGATTGAGCCTACTCAGATAATCCAACATAATCTGTTTTAAGGTCTGTACCTTAATTACATCTGCAAAGTCCTTTTTTGCCAGGAACATAACATATTCATAGGTTCTGGAGATTAAGGTATGAACATCCTTGGCGACCATTATTCTGCCTACAGTATGCCCATGAAAAACTTGAAACTTGGTTGGGAAATAGGCACGTGAACAAAAAATCAAATGGAAGGGGTTGGTACTGTATACAGTGGGAGAACAAAGAACGGAGAGAATCAGTGTTTCTTGTGCTGAATATGGAAGGATGAGTACATGTTTGATAAGGGGCAGAGGTTGAGGGTGGGGTGGGGTGGGTGGAGGGGAACATGTCAGGAGGAGCAGCAGTAACAGCCATAGCAATAATAGTAACAGTGGCTATCGCAAACACTTTTATAAAGGTGACTTCACTGAAATTCTCACAAATGATAGATGCTGTTACTATCTTCCATTATAGCTTCTGCAGATGAAGTTTTAATGTCTTCACTTTTAGAGTAGAAAGGGCAGAAATATGGTATCAGGTAGTTGAGAGAATTAACATTGATGGCTAAAGTATAGAACATGGTGAGTAAACAGAACAAGATAGATAGAAATACTTAGCTAGTAGACTTGGTCACTGGTTATGAAGGTAGGAGACAGGGGAAATTCATAGTGACTGAGGGAGCTTTTTGGTGGTGGAGGTGTTACATGGTTGATGGTGTTACTCAGTACTGTAGGAGGAGAAACAGGGTTTGGTTTTATTTCTAGTGGGGACAGGGCTTTGACAAGAGGAAGGGGTGGGTTCAGAAGGCAACTGTGGGAATATTCAGCTGAATTTAAATGAAGACTTACATAGTGTAGGTCAAACACTTATTAAGGAAGTTCAAAGATGAGGTGGTCACCATCGCTTCAAATTCATCATATCCAACATGGTATTTACCGTCTTCTCCTCAGGCTGGTCCCCCATCTTCTCACCATTCTTTTATTTTCCCAAGCTTGACATCTTTTTTTCATCCTTGACTCTCAGCAATCTGGAGGGGAACCCGAAAGCCCTCTTTACAATGTTTGTAGGTGTTTTTGATGTAAATACTCTGGACATGGCCCATTGCAGACAGTGGCTACTTTTGTGCTGCTGTGGCAGAGATGAAGAGCTCCAGCAGAGACCACGTGGGCCAGCAAAGCCAAAAATCTTTACTGTCTGGATCTCTATAGAAAAAGTTTGCCAACTGCTATTGTGTCTCCAAAATAGTAAAATAATAACATGGTAGAATAATTATCTCTAGTCATTCCTTCTATCCATCAAGATGGGTTCGGGGAAGAGGTAGTCTGAGGGGGCAGTGTGTGAGATCATGCATGGTCTTGAGGTAATTTTTTGGACTTGGGTTTTTTTTTTTCTGAATGAGAGGAGTGGTGTGATGTAACTTACGTTTTTAAAAGAAAACACTGGCTGCTATTTAGAGAATAGACCATAGAGCAGAAAATAAGGAAGCAGAGAAATCTGTTGGGAGGCCAGTGTTACAATCCAGGTAAATCTTCGAATCAGGGTAGTAGCTGTGAAAGTGAGTTCACATTTTGGATACATTTTGAACATGGAGCTGACAGGATTTGCTGATGGAAAAAGAGGAGCTCAGATGAGTCTTGGATGAATAAGCAGTACCAAAAGGGGGTCTTAAGTTGGAGCTTGAGTTATTGAGATCACATTATACCACGTTGCTACATAAGGGATTTTAAGAAGAAAATTGAGACTTTAGCAATGTCTGTAAATTTTTTTTTACTTCTTCTTAACCATATATGTTCCATGAGGAAAAATTCTTTGTGTAAAATAATTTTTCCACTTAAGCAATGTATTTCATTTTTTTTTTTTTAAGAATTTATTTATTTGAGAGAGAGAGAGAACATGCACACACGCAGGGGTAGGGAGAGGCAGAGGCAGAGGGAGAGGGAGATGCAGACTCTGTACTGAGCAGGGAGCCAACATGGGGCTTGATCCTAGGACCCTGAGATCATGACCTGAGCCAAAGGCAGATGCTTAACCGACTGAACCACCCAGGTGCCCCTTAAGCAATATATTTTAAAATAAATCTAGGAAAACATAGAAATGTTTCTAAAATAGGGAATTTTTAGAAAAGGAAACTATAATAAAACCTTAGATAAGACTGTTAATCCTGTGATTTGGTGGCTTAAAAAACGAAACACAAAACACCTATTCAAAAATTAATTTTGGTGGAGTCAGTTCCAGCATTTATCCCCAAACCCTTAAAGTATAGTTTCAAAAGTGTACAAGTCAATGTTTCATTGTACTGTGAATAAATTATTACTCATATCTTTTGTGTAGGTTTTACTTGTAATGGACACAAGGACAGAACAGACATTCATTTTAAAAGTAAGTAGAATTTGTATGTTTAATGAATTTAGGCATTTATCTTTAAATTATGCTTTTGAAAGAAAAAAAGTTTAATATTTTTTCCTGGGTGTTTGGGTGTTATATTATATTTGGGTGTTATATTTGTGGTGATCTATATTTATTTTACTTTCTGTTCTTTATCAGAGTTGATAAATACAGCATACATTTAAAAAGAGTTGTAGGTCATAGAGTATGGAGGTAATAGTTTGAATAAGTTGAAGACTCTTCCCCTGCTGTTTAAATATATAGTGTGTACTTTAAACACATCTCTAATACATTTTGTATTATTTGTGAAGATTGCGCACAACTGTACCTTTGATTATGATTATATCCCAAAGAGCTGTAATTTTGCCTGTAAGTCTCTGTTTCAGGTATTTGGGAAAGTTATCTATATCCCTGGTCCTCTCTCTCTCTCTCTCTTTTTTTAAACTAAATTGAATTTTATTTCTTTGTATAACAATTTCTAACTAAATGAACAAGGAGAGAAAAAACCCTGGATTTGTAATTTCAAAATTGAAATGGATTGTGACAGGACCTATTCTAAAATATCCTAATTGAACAATTCCCACAGCATCTAGAAATAATCATTCAGATGAGTTTTATATTTCTTTTTCAGATACTTTTTCTTTTACTAACCGCATGGCAATAAGTCACATTGACATATACTGAAATGAATTTCTTTGCACGTCTCCTTTATCACTGGCATTTCCCCGGATCTTTAAACCAGGCTTTGACACCAGACGCTACCCACATCTTGTTCCTTTGGAGAAACTTAAAGTAGTCTTTATACTTTTTTGACATTAAATTTTCAAATCGCCTGTTTAATCTAGGAATACCTTTGTGTCTCAGAAATTTGAATCATCTCACAGTGTCTACTGCTTTAAAGGTAGAGATAGATAATATATGTAAAATAAAACTTAAGAAAAGGTCATAGAGAAATAACTGTGTGTCATCCTGATGACTTAGTTTGAGAGCATCTCTAATAAAAACACTGACCCACGTAATTGATTTTAATGGCAGCTTTGTGGCATCTTCCGTTCTCTGGATTCACGCCAGATGCCATCAGCAGAGCCTCCAGGGACTGAGGGGCATAGAGCAGCAGATGAGTGGTTTCTCTGAAGCCCAGAGTAACTCGGATAGATTAGTTTGGTTGATAAACACAGAGCACAGCAGGCTCCAAAGGCAACTGAGGGTACAACTGACCTTTTTGTTCTCTGTCAGGGTCTAAGGAAAAGCAGTGAATACAGCAGGAACAGAAAGACCATCATCCCCCGCTGCGTGCCCAACATGGTGTGTCTGCACAAGTACATCATTTCTGAGGAGTCCGTGTTTCTTGTGCTGCAGCACGCAGAAGGTTAGTTTGTGGTTTAAAATTGTTTACAGAGCGAAGAGTGTCATCTCCTTAGTTTTTCAGTGTCTGTAATGTCCTTTTTTTACTTCTGTCATTGCATGGGCAGATAAAACATACGAAACCCATGTAAGAAACCGTCCTCTGTCCTCCATTCTCTTTGAGTTGTCAGGGAAAATGACAACCCCAGGTGAACAGGAGGTTTTATTTGAACTACAGTAACATTCTTAGATACACATAACGACTTACTTTCTCCTAGAATTGAGCTACTGTGATGAGCACGTTAAGGTGAATGTGTGCTAAAGAGCTAGGTTTTATTTTAGGGATTTTATTTTGTTCTCTGTTCTCTGCTAAAAGGATACATTAATGTTAGATAACGAAAATAAAAAGCATCCCCTGAAGAATTAATTAATTACCTCCTTTTTTAGAATGCATGGGTATTTGCTTAACATTTGACATTACCTAGTTATTCTGATCTGGGTTTTTACGAATACAGCCATTGGCATCACATATGGGTACAAAGCAGAGGCCTGGTGCTCTGCCGTCAAACTATTGATGAAATTTCAGCTCATGGCAGAGGGAACAGGTGGCAAAAAAGTACTGTTTTGATTTGGTTTTGCCCCTTAATACCTGAATTTAAATAAATAGTCTTTTATTTAGAATGACTGAATACAGCATATAAATATAAATCCACATAATGAATATAGGCTTTGGCCTTAAGAGGTATTTTTAAAATAGTGAAAAAATTTCAGTTATTTCTCATGTTTCACGAAGGTGTTATTTTTATTTTTACATTACTGAGAATAAAGAACTGTTGTGTTTTACTAATAGGCATGACATTTGAATTTAATGCATTTTTCCCAGGAAAATGAGTCATTGCTTCGTGGAATGAGGTCTTTATGATAACTAATGCAAGATTTTTGACGGGGGCAATAAACTATTAATATTGTTTATTATGAAGTACAGCACAAGATAACTACAGATGGAGGGAAGACCTCCATATGTAGTATTTAATAGGAAATTCAGAAGGGGCTCCATGGTCTCTCAGGTATTAAGAGAGTTAATTGCGTGTGTGAATTGGATAACTAATTCACCTTTGTTCAGACATTATAGACAGCTTTTATCTGAGGATACCAGTGCATTACAGACATTATTGAATTAGAGGTCATGTCATCTGATAGCGAAATACAGCCACCTCTGGTGTGGAACAAAATAACTTGCGTAGTAATAATCCATAATAATTTAGAACAAGGTCAGTAGGATGAATGTAATTATAGTCAATATTCTATTACCCAGTGTGGATTATTCATGTTGGAGATTATCTGTGGCAAATTTTCGATTCTAGTTTGCCTCTGCTGTTGGCAGCTTCTTCCTGCTCATTCTCTTCCTTCTCCAGAACACACTTCAGTTTCTCTTCTGCCATCTTCTCACTTTCTCTGATACCCCTTAAAGCTGATATTTCAACTGATTTTACTTTAATATTGAGAAAATCTTTATAATCTTTTTGAAAGCCATGTGTCTAGATTTAGATTATCTTTACCAAGCTTCTTTTCCTTTATTGTTGGCCTCAGCTGGCTTTGAATGGCTACATGATTTTGAATTTCTCTTGGATTATTTAAACTTGGGGGAGGATCTCTTTTTGACTATTGATTTCAGGTGTCTGCTGCTCGATTTTAAGATTTTATAACACAAAGATATTATATGACAGTGCAAGTAGTAACTGTACATTCATTTAATATTCAGCAAATTTATTGAGCATGTATTATGTACTAGACTCTCTCTTTGGTGAACAAGACAGCAAGAGAGCTTGCCCCTTTGAATCTTACATTCTTTATTTATTTATTTATTTATTTATTTATTTGACAGAGAGAAATCACAAGTAGATGGAGAGGCAGGTAGAGAGAGAGAGAGAGGGAAGCAGGCTCCCTGCTGAGCAGAGAGCCCGATGTGGGACTCGATCCCAGGACCCCAAGATCATGACCTGAGCCGAAGGCAGCGGCTTAACCCACTGAGCCACCCAGGCGCCCCTGAATCTTACATTCTTGTGATGAGTTTTCAAACAGAAAACCAAAAGCTTGATAATACTGATGAATAATAGGGAGTGCACTGGTCTCTAACAAAGTAAGCTTTAAAAAAATGAACACCTGGGGAACTACTTTAGATGAGGTAGTCAAGGAAGCCTGCTCCAAAAAGGCAACATTTAAGAGGAGTTTTGAATGACAGAAGAAATAACCATTTGGATGAAATTGGGAAGCACATTCTAGGTACAGGCATCAGTGTAAGAAACCAAAAGCAAAAAGGCAAAAACATGAACAAGAAAGGAGACCATTTGGTTGGAGTGTAGTAGGTGAGGGCAGTCGTGATCTCTAAGACTCTAGAAATAGGCAGGAGTCTTCTACTGCAGGGAAAGGACTTTGACTTTTATTCAAGTACATTGGGAAACCAGTGGATCTCTAAAGCAGTGGCGAGATCTGATTTATGTTTTAAGAAAGATCGCTCTGACTTTTGTATAAAGGGCAAGGAATAGTAATCAGTCAGTGCATGGTCTAGACAAGAGCTGATGATGGCATGGCGTTCTGGAGTTCTAGCTGCTATGCTTTGAGGGTAGGCTCTGGGATCTGTGATAGATTCTAAGTCAGGGAGAGAAGAATATAGGCAACTTTTTTGGCTTTACCGTGAGCAATCAGGTGAACTTTATCATGGGCGGTGTGCTATGTTTTACATAGTGGTGTTTGTTACTAATGTGAATTAGAAGTCGTGCATATATCATACACACATTGCTTTTATATGTGTAAATAGCTGTTCCTAAAAATCAGTGTTGAACAGTTGTTTTCTCTTATGAATGCTTGAATATTTATGATGTGTGACTTTAGCTTCCTTATGGTTACAGGACTATTCAAGATTCAGGTAAATCTCTCAGACTCATTTTCCTTCCACTTTTAATTCATTTAGTCAGAAATATATTGGTGCTTACTGGGATACAGGCTCAGTTCTAACATGGCAGTGAACAAAACTGATGGAGACTTTGCCCACGTAGAGCTTAGCATCGAGACGCAAAACCAACAATAAGCAAATACGTGTCAGATGGAGATAAGTTCTGTGGTGAAAGTTAAATAAAAGAAGGGGAAAGGGGATGCTGAAGGGGTGAGGTGGGAGTTCCTGTTTTATCTAGAGTGGTCACTTCATTAAGAAAGGGATGTTTGGCCAGTGACCTGAAGAAAGTGAGGGGGAAGCATTGTGGGTATGTGAGGGAATAGCATCTCAGCAAGGGAGAACAATTCGACTTGGAGCCAAGAGTGTGGGTGACATATAAGAAATAGCAAGGTTACTATGGCTGGAGCAGAATGGGAAGAGCTTGGAGGTAGGGAGGCAGGTTGGAAAATCCTCTGTGGTCTTAATAGGCCACTTTAGGAACTTGACTGTTTTTTTTTTTTTTAAGCACGATCATGGAAGGAGGGATTCAGGGGCAGAGGGAGAGAGAGAATCTCAAGTAGGCTCCATGCCCCAGTGTGGAGTCCAATACGGGGCTTGTTCTCACAACCCCAAGATCATGACCTGAGCCAGAATCAAGAGTCAGACCCTTAACTGATTGAGCCACTCAGGTGCTCCAAGAACTTGCTTTTTCTTCTGACTAGATAGGAGGTGGTTGAGGGATATTGAGCAAAGGAATGACAAGATAGGGATCGCTCTGGCTGCTTTGTGGAAAATGTAGTCTAGGAGGGCAAAGGCAAAAGCAGGAGGCCAGTATGAACATTTTTGCAGCAATCCAGTTGAAAATAATTGTGGCTTGCACAAAGTGTTAGTGGTAGAGGTGGTGAGAAATGGTCATTAGATTCTGAATCTATTTTGAAGTTAGAACTGACATGATTCTGCTTTACATGCCTGCAAGGTTTTCGGCTCACAGAACTGAAAGAATGGAATTCCCATTTACTAAGATGGGGAAAGCTATCGGAGGGGTGGATTTAGAGGAAAAAATCAGGGATTCAGTTTTGGACCTGTGAGTATGAGATGCTTCTGAAATATCCGGGTGGCACTGAGTAGGCATTTGGATATACCAGGCAGGATTTTAGGAGAGAGATTGAAAATGTTTATTGTTCCTATTAATGAATCCCTTATTTTAACTCTGGAGAAGACAAGGTGAGAAAAGAATTGTATTTAGTGCAGGCCACATGCATTATTAAAACTTTGACTTCCTAAGAATAAGAATAAGGGATTATGTCATTTTCATCATCTGTATCCCAGCATTTAGGAGAATACTTGGTACATAGGCTACATAGAAGATGCTCAGTGTATAATTGCCTGATACTGAGGAGGTCAGAGAAAAGGTGAAATGCCTAGTTGGAAGGAAGGAATGCCTGCAAGTGTGGATCCACCAGATAGGCAGGGGATGGGAAAGAGTTTTGCACCAAGTCACTTGGGGACTCGAGGGGTGAAATGATTCTCTTTTTATTAACTGTTTTTTTTTTTTTTCAAAAAAATTTATGAAACTAATATATAAAGTAATATTTTTGAACTACGTATAGAAGAATATAAAGTAAAAATAAAAATTCTTCCTTCTTAGTCACTTTAATGCCCAGTTCCACTCTCTAGAAATAGGGGAAATTTTCCAATGTGTATAAACATATACTTTCCACCTGTCTGGTTAAATAAAATAGATCTTACAAATTGTTCTGTGACTTGTTTTCTTCCCCATCTTAACAATGTACCTTCGACAGCTTTCCTTGTCAGTACATATAGGTCTGCATTAAGACCAGTGTAGTAGTTAGAAACAAGGATTCTAGAGCCAGACTACATTAGTTTGTGTGACATTGGGCAAGGTGTTTAATGTTTTTGTGCCTCCATTTCCTTATCTATAAAATAGGGATGATAATTATCTACCTCATACAGTTGATGGGAGGATTAAGTAGTTGATCTATGTAAAGCACTTAGTGCCTGGCACCTGGTAAACTGTGTGTATTTCCAAATGTTGCTCTTGCTGTTTTGAATAAAGAATATTTGGTTGTACTGATACTATAATTTATTTAACTCCTCCCTTAATAATTGGTATTTAAATTGTTTCTAGTACTTTTTCCTGTATATCTTTGTGTATTTTTGTTTTCTTTTTTGAGAACTATTTATAGCATGCATTTCTTGACGTAGAATTGCTGGTTCAAAAAGTGATTTTGATCATTGTTCCAGCAGTATTTTATCGTACATATTAAAGTCAAGTCCTAATTCTGGTCAAGCAAATTTAACAAATATTCTTTGCAGTCTTTCAGAAAACCAATAAATTAAAATTTAATAAGAGTTTTTATTAAACTTTATGAATTGTGGATTTCATTAGCTTAAAATAGCTAATAGCTCTAAGTTTTATGTGCTTCAGTGAGGCTTATAAAGGTGCCATTCATATTTCTGAAGTGTTAAAAATTATAAATATGGGGGCTCCTGGGTGACTCAGTGGGTTAAAGCCTCTGCCTTCGGCTCAGGTCATGATTCCAGGGTTCTGGGATCGAGCCCCACATCGGGCTCTCTGCTCAGCAGGGAGCCTGCTTACTTCTCTCTCTCTGCCTGCCACTCTACCTACTTGTGATCTCTGTCTGTCAAATTAAAAAAAAAAAATTATAACTATGTTAGGTATTTTCTACTTATATTTTGAGAGATTTTTTTAAAGGATAATGTTTTTAATGTTATAATTATAATTGTAATAATAATTACAATTATACTGTTGACATTTGTGTAAGTTTGTCTATTAGGCCTGATCTTAATTGATAGAAAGTAAAACACACTCAGCTTTTGTGGGTGAGAAATGTCAAAGTAAACAACGTGTCCTTAGAAGTGTTGTGGTTTTCATGATTTTGTCATTGAAAAAAAGTACGGGATAGGATCAAAATTTTATTTCCATAGTTCCATATCAAACCTTAAATTTAACTGGGCACCCAGCAAAGAATGGAGAAGGGCTAAAACAGTTTCAGTTTTTGAAAAATGCAGTTTTTATAATTCATTCTAGGGTACTTGTTTAGGTTAGGAACAAATGTCATGAAGATAGTGCCAACCATCACATTTAAGAATTCTATGTAATAATGAGAAGAATAGAAATTAAGGGAGATGACATATTTGACTAAACAAATTGGTCAGCTTGCTATCATTCAATAAAAGCAAGTTGCTGTGAAGATGGCATTACACAGGCTTATAGGAGAAGATTCTGGGATAGCCTATCGCTAAAGGAGTTTCACAACATGTATCAGAAGCATTAAACATATTCATGCTTTTTGATCTAGTCTTTTCATTTCTGGAATTCTGTCCTGACGAAATTATCAAGGATGTCAAGTACTTCATGTAAAAGTACATATTATTTTAGTTATAAAATAGTAAAAGATTGGAAACAGTGTAAATGTCCAACAGTAGATGAACATGTAAATACCTCCTAATGTCTGTCACCATGGTTATGCTATATAGCCACTGAAGTTCATGGTCTCATGAAAATTAGAAAATGTTTATGATGTGATGTTAGTCACAAATAAAAAGTCTGGAAATAAATGTACAAATAGTTAATAGTGTTTTTTAAAAAAGATTTATCCATTTATTAGAGAGGGAGGGAGAGTGCTTGCGTGTACTCTCATGAATGGGGGTAGGACAGAGGGAAGAGAGAGACACCCAAGTGGATTTCCTGCTGAGCATGGAGCCCAGTGTGCGGCTATATCCCATGACCCATGAGATCATGACCTGAGCCAAAATCAAGAGTCAAATGCCTAACTAACTGAACCACCCAGGCACCTGTAGTTAGTTTTGTGTTATTATTGTATTTGTATTCTATTATTATAAATAGATTTGTATTATTTTGAATTTTTCTCTTCTGTTCTTTTTTGTATTTAATTTTTTTGAGACCATATATTTGTTTTAAAGCAGAAAGGAAGCATGACCCAAAATAATGATACTAATATTTATAGACTCTTATTCTTAAAAGATTTTCAAACTACTGGGAAAGATGTCATCTTTTTATAACCCGATTTAATAACTATTTATTTAATACCTATTATTTTACATGCTAGGCAGAATCCTCTCCTTGTAGTTTTGAAGACCCTGTAGTCTGGTATAGGAAATGGTAAAAGTATAGAAGTATGAAAGTAATATTACCGTGAAACAACATTTTAAATGTTGTAAGAGGGACTGAGTGATATAAAAGATTCAGAGAATCTGAATCCACTGAGGGCATGTCAGGAAATTGGTAAAAGAAACCAAATTCCTGAGGAACCATCAAGAATGGTTAGGATTTTCACAAGTAGATATTGGAGAAACTAGTAAGAAAAAAAAATTCTTTAAGTGGTAGGTATAGTTCGAGCAAAAGCCCAGCATTGGTTATATTTGGAGGAATCCAGTTCAGATGAATTATTTGGTGAGTTGAAGGGGAGGACCGGATCATAGCTTGACACATTGTATTACTGAGGGGTTCAGTGCCTCTGTAGAGTTGGTACATACATTATTTAGTAGGTGGAGGGAATTTGGGTTCTTGAATGGAGAAATCATACAAGTCTGTGCTAAAATGGAAGATTAGTGGGCAGCAATTAGTATGGTAGAATGATACACAATGATACAGAAAGGAATTAAAGCAGGGATCTAGTTGTAGCTATAAAGTTATTCCAAGAAGCAGATTGACTAGAGGAATCAGTAGAAGAGGAAGACGGTGTAAAATATTATGGACACGTGCTGTAGGACTTGGAAACTTGCCCAAAAGAACAAGGGAGGAAAAATAATCTAAGATTGGCTTGAAGGTCAAAAAGAGGAAGTGATGGGGGAGAAGGAGGAGAAAGAACTTAAGGACATTGAATTTTAGATTTCAGCAGTTCATCCAGGTGAACTTGGCCTAAGAATGTATGCAACTTCTCTTAGAACTTTACTGGGTACTGTTTCTTGCTGTTATTGGAGCTTTGCAACTGCAAAGACTATCTACTTTATGTTGGCACATCTCATTCTGATGAGTTATCATTTCAGTTAAAGCAGCACTGACTGAGTGCCCGTCACGTCGTGCACACTGTTTAGGCAGTAGATACAGAAAGATAAAAAAGATGGTCCTGTCCTCACAGTCGTCCCCATCTAGGAGAATGGAAAACAACACACATTGTTTCAGTTGGACTGCTTACAAGAATCCCAGCTCCGGGTTCAGGCTTTATTGTTAGTGTGTCACAACAGACATATTTGTGATAAGAGGAATGTGGCTATTGTTGTCAAATGATGAAGAAAATGATGGAATCAATGCATAGCTTCTTTTGTGAGTTTCAAAGCTATATATGAACCTTAAATTTTATTTGAATATGGGGAAATAGGAAACACTAAGTATAATCTAGTCAGGACAGAAAGTTAGCTAAGAAAAAGAGGGAAAAGTTAAACACCATAATGTCCAATACTCCTAATTATTGTCAAAATGGGAGAAGATTATTAACTGGGTCACAGGGAGAGATGTCTCAGTATCTTAGGATTAATTTTATGACAGTTATCCTTTATTATACATTTACTTTATAGTAGGCACAGTACTGGGGCTATTTACTGAGTTCCTCTAAATGAAATGAAATGCCAAGTACAAAAGGATTTTTTTGGATGCTTCCACTAACCTTTTTATACATATAATTGACTGTCAGAGATTATTTCTCTTAAGATTGTTACCCTTGGTATAGGATGCTTAATAAGGACATTAAAAAGGTGCTGGGGAAAAAAAGTTGCCTTCTCCATGTTAATAGAGGGATTTATTTTTAACACATTATTTCCCATTTTTGGAAGCTACAGTTAACATCGTCACAAAGTATGCATCTGCAATTATCGTTTATAAGATTTCTAGATCAAATTTAACTAATATAATACAGTGAAGCTTTGGTAGGTTTTTGATACTTAGAGTTATTTGTTCAAAGATTCTAATGAGCAAAACAGGTGGAGTTTTTAATGGTTAACATAACACAAAAAGAAAAGTAAGGGGAAATAACTAATAAGTATTCCTGGTAAAGCATTGGCTTCCTTTATGTTTATTTGATTTCTGTGAAATTGATTTTTTAAAAGATTTTATTTATTTATTTGACACAGAGAGAGATCACAAGTAGGCAGAGAGGCAGGCAGAGAGAGAGGGAGAAGCAGGCTCCCTGATGAGCAGAGAGCCTGATGTGGGGCTTGATCCCAGGATCCTGAGTCATGACCTGAGCTGAAAGCAGAGGCTTTAACCCACTGAGCCACCCAGATGCCCCTGAAATTGATTTTTACGATTTTACTTTTCCATAGGTTTCTTGTATATCTCAGAATACAGAACCAGAATTACAATAGTTGGCCACATTAATGGCTGCCCAATCAATTTTCCTCAATTGCTTTACTTGGTCTTCTACATATATGATGTATATGGGGGGGATGGGAAAAATGTTATTAATATGTCATTTACAATGGCATAATTATATACCTGATGCTGTATCTCCCCTCTGATCTTGGACTAGGTATAATATAGAATATTATGGAATAATATTGTTGATTTTTACCCCCTATAGTCTATACAATTTTAAGAGGACTTATTTATGTATTTCCACTTGGCCAAGGGGCCATGCTTCAAAAAATTATTACATAAACAGCTCAGAACGTAATCAGATGTTTCAGCAGCTAAATCATATTTAAAGCAGTGTTCTACTGTGGGATTTCATATTAGTATTTGTTAAACTAATTTCAAAGGGAAAGACAGGTTGTCATTTAAAAGATAATTGGTATCAGGAGATATGTTTAAAACTATACTCAACAGTCAGCAATAATAAGAAAGCATTTCATTAAAATGCTTGTTTTACAGCATACTTGATATTAATGGGTATCATTGTCTTGCGTTTGGTTGATTATTGGAATGCTCTTTGTTTTTCTGAGGGCTTCAATAGGTAACTATTACTTTGGGGATCTTAAAAATTTTTTTGGTTATACTTGTTCACAGGTGGCAAACTCTGGTCATATATCAGTAAGTTTCTAAACAGAAGCCCTGAAGAAAGCTTTGACATCGGGGAAGTGAAAAAATCTACACTTACCAAAGTTCACCTTCAACAGCCAACTTCTAGTCCTCAGGACAGCAGCAGCTTTGACTCCAGAGGAAGTGACAGTGGAACCATGCTCAAAGTTCTGCCGTTGAAGACTAGTCTTACTCCAAGCTCTCAAGATGATAGTAACCAAGATGAAGAAGGCCAGGATAGCTCTCCAAAATGGCCAGATTCTGGCTCAAGTTCAGAAGAAGAATGTACTACTAGTTATTTGACATTATGCAATGAATATGGGCAAGAAAAGATTGAACCAGGGTCATTGAATGAGGAGCCTTTCATGAAGATTGGAGGGAGTGGTGTTGATACCAAAGTTACTGAAAGCTTCCCGGCACACCTTGCCGCTGGCAGTGACAGCCCCAGCACCCAGCAGATAGCTCGTGAGCTGAAGTTCTTTGCTGGAGATGATGATGTAGAAGCAGTTAGTTCTCCAAGAACGTCAGATTCCCTTAGTAGATCTAAAAACAGCCCCATGGAATTCTTTAGGATAGACAGTAAGGATAGCACTAGTGAACTGCTAGGCCTTGATTTTGGAGAAAAACTGTATAGTCTAAAGTCAGAGCCTCTGAAACCATTTTTCACTCTTCCAGACGGAGACAGCACTTCCAGGAGTTCCGGTGGTAGTGAAAGCAAGGTAGAGTTTCTAGCTCAGGACACCATTAGCAGGGGCTCAGATGACTCTGTCCCAGTCATTTCTTTTAAAGATGCTGCTTTCGATGATGTCATTGGCACTGAGGAGGGAAGGCCTGATCTTCTTGTAAATCTCCCTGGTGAACTGGAGCCAACCAGAGATGGTGCAGCAGTGGGAACGACGAAGTGTCTGCAGACCGACATAGGCATAACTGAAAGTAAACTGTTGGAAGCCCCCGATGTTTTATGCCTTCGACTTAGTACTGAAAAACGCCAAGCAAGAGAAGAAGAAGGCACGGAGGAATTGAGTGATTCCTCTGGCCCTACATCCCAGAGTCTAGCCGAGAAACACAATGCCCAGGGGGATCTTGGGATGTTATTTGTAGCAGCTGCTGATCATAGTAGTTCAGGAGACATGTCTTTGTTACACACCGATTCTAAGTTCCAAGGACTTGGAGTGGTGGAGTCGGCAGTAACTGCAGACAACACAGAAGAAAGCTTATTCCATATTCCTAACCCACTCTCAGGTGCTAATGAATATAATGTAAACACAGACACTTTAAAAACTGAAGAAGTATTGCTGTTTACAGATCAAACGGAGGATTTGGCTAAAGAGGAACTGACTTTATTTCAGAGAGATCCAGAGACTAAGGGAGAGAGTGGATTAGCCCTAGAAGGAGACAAGGAAATACATCAGATTTTTGAGGACCTTGATAAAAAATTAGCACTAAACTCCAGGTTTTACATCCCCGAGGGCTGCATTCAAAGATGGGCAGCTGAAATGGTGGTAGCCCTTGATGCTTTACATAGAGAGGGAATTGTGTGCCGCGATTTGAACCCAAACAACATCTTATTGAATGATAGAGGTCAGGAACTTTTGCAAATGCATTTCTTTTTATTCGCTGTTGCTTCCAATTAACTGAGTAGGCGTTTTATCTTGTAATTAGTATCTTCATTTCCTGTCTAGAGCTTCATTATCAGTGCGGCAAATTCACCCCCAGTAATAGCTTCTAGTACTTAATGATGCCATTATTCTTAATGATACTGTTTTTAGCTACAAAAGGAGTAATTACAGTTCACTTCTGCAGAAAATGGAAGAGAAAAATGTTTTGATTTCTCCTGTCGTTTTGTTTTTAGGACACATTCAGCTAACGTATTTTAGCAGGTGGAGTGAGGTTGAAGATTCCTGTGACAGCGATGCCATAGAGAGAATGTACTGTGCCCCAGGTTAGAGCAATCTCCTAAAATGTTTCACTTGAAAAAGTAGTTCAGCAGCTCTCTTTTCTTTGCAGAAGTTGTGTTTTTCACTCACAGTTCACATATGTATTGGATTTGAGTATCTCTTTAATCCTCCAAAAAAGAAAATTTGGAAATTAAAGCATTGTGTATTCCAATAGAGGGGTGTGTGTGTGTGTGTGTGTGTGTGTGTGTGTGTGTGTTGTTGTTGTTAAACAGGTTTGTACTTTAGAACTGACAGTGCAGTCTTGTCTTAGACATGTCGTAACTTCTTAGTGTTTAGAAGGACGTTTAAATACCCCAAACCTCTTTAACTGCATGGTTTTATTAAGATAAGAGTGGTAGCCGACAAAGGGGGTAAAATTCCCAAGGGTAAAATGGATAATAAAAAAAAGTAGAATTAAAAAAATGCAATATTGTGACTTCAATGGTAAGCCAAGCTGGGTTTGTAGAGCAGATTTTAGAGTTCTTTTCTGTATCTGAGACATTTTAGGAAGCGTGTTCTTCTTGGTTTAAAATAGCCAGTTTAGCCAAATATTTGACACAGTAGGTTACTGTATTGTCTTTGTTTCTTAAAAATTAGAGATTTATTTCTGGGGTGTGTTAGATCCTTTGCTGGTAATGATAGGTGATTTAAGCATCTGAATTGGATTTGAGTTAGTGTCTCTGTCAGTGCAGATGGGGCTATATCTGAACCCAAAGTTTGTTCACCTTTTGCCTACCTTTTAGCCTCTTTGGATGGTCTCAGTTGCTTCACTTGTCACCCCAATAGCTTTCAAAGGAGGTTCAAACTGATTATGTTGACATGATCTGCTTAGTTGTTGATTAATACAGTATTTAATGCTTCCTAGCTAACCAGCGTATTATTGATGCTAACATTACTTCCCTGCATAATGGGAAATGATTATAATTAGGATCGAAAGAGCTATATTGTTTTTAGTTACAACCTTCATTGTTAAGAATTATTTCTGTATTGGGGAATAGCAAAGTTTTTCAAGCTGCAAAAGCATATAGCCTAAAACTATTTCCTGAAAACAATGATTTGGATTTTTTTCTTACTGTTATTATATCTTTTCTTTTCTACTTCCTTCCCTCAAGTTAGGGGTGTTTGATTTTATTTTTTTCTTAGGGGCAATAGAGCATGAATATATTTTTGTTTCTCTCAAGTAGATAATATTATGCTGTTTCTTTTGAAGCCTTAGTATGATTTAGTTAATGGGATAACAAAAATAATTTCATAGTGTAATCACTTTATAATGGTTATCTGGTTCTTTTTTTTTATACTTCACCCCCTTTTCTAATTTGATAAATAACATTTTAGGTACCAGTGTACACAAGTACATATGTTAATTGTAATGAATTTGGAGGTTTTAGAATCAAAATTAAATCTGAGAGTTCTTTGACATGAAACCTGTTAAATCCAGAAGTGAAGTGCAGTATAAATGTCACATCAAAACCAAATGTTTGTGAGACATTGTATAATATTTATAACTGACTCCTTATTTCCTATTTTTATTTTCACTCTCTTATTGAAAACTATCGGGTCATCCTTTGGCATTCCAGCAGATTGTTTCTTCAGCGTATAGTCCTATACTTTAATATTCATAGCATGTTGACATCCTGAGAATTTTAATATATGTGGAACAAAGCTATACTGCATTCATCAACTAATACATACTTTTAATTTTGTGTACTGAAATGCTGAGTTTAATCCAGATCAGTTTCCAGATTTTCCTTTAAAGCCTTTCCCTGGAAATCACAATTCTAATAGTTTACCAGCAGGTGGCAGTCTACCATTAATGGATTTTACTGTCATCTTCCAGGTTGCCCTTCACTAACATTTGAAAAAAGCTGTCATCTGAAGAAGGGCTTTGTTTTAATTATTTGCATGAAAGAATTGTACTTTCAAGCTTTGTGAGTTGCAGAAGTGTTCTAGCATTATGGCATGCACTGAACAATGTGAAAAGTCTCTTCTATTCTTTGGGCCTACTAATTTGTTTTATCAGTTGTGGGGGGAAACAAAACCAGCAGTGGCCTTCACTGAAAAGTAAAGCTAGTGTTGTAATGTAGATGATCATAAACCCAGAGAGTTACAGAACACAGTTAAGTCCGTGTTCTCCTAACCCCTTGCTTATAATATAAAGGAACTGGGACAAAAAATTGTAAATTACTGTTTATTTCAAGAGTGAATAGTGGTGCCACTGATAAAAACTGTTAAGTAGGTTTTCCTCCTCTTCTCAAAGGGTGGGTGCAATGCTAATATGCTAATATTTCAGTGCTTAAAAGTCACGAATCCATTAATACATGGGGACAGAGAGTATTAGTCATCTTCTGGTCTGCCCTTAGAAACACTGTAGGGTTGCAGTCATTCTCTCCCACATTCCCTCTGCCTTTCCGTTTTCCAACTCTAACCTTAGTATTATTGTCCAAGTAACTCTAAAGCATGTTAAGCTGCTGATGTTTGGTTAGAAAGTAAAGTTGTCATAAGATTGGATGAGAATGATCCAGTTCTGTTTAAACAGCATGCAGCCTCTACCCCGACCCCTCCTCCCTCCTGGGAATCCTTATCACGTATTTGTCCTAAAAACATGATCCACCTGCCCTGTACTTTATAATATCAGCAGTGTATCTTTTCATCTTGTGGATGATGTGCCTTTATATTTTGAGAAAAATTTCCAGTAACAGATTCGATTTACATGGACAGAAACTTGAGCACATGCCAAACTAGCAGGGGGGCCATTATTCTGCTCTATAAATAAGTTTAAAAAAGAAACAACACACACACAGAAACCTGTGAATCAACATGTTTTGGTCTAATTGAGGGGAAAAGCAAGATAGATAAATTTTGAAATGCAAATGATCACCTTCTGTTATTGAAGTATAGTTTCTGCCAACTTTGCGATCTCAGATTTTAAAAAGTCATAGTCATTTTAACAGTGTGTACTACCAAGGATATCTGATGTTCACCAGTTTCTACAACAACATGAAGAACTTTTTTAAAAAGTTGCCACTTTTTTATGTTAAAGAAAACAAGTCCGTAACAAAAAGACAAAACCCATGGTGCTTTCTCTGTCTACATCTGTGAAAAAGCAGGCAAATAAATGGCCGCAGCTGCAGGCCGATCAAGAGGGTCTTGAGAATACGAATTCACTGATCAAACCCAGCCCTGTTTTCAAAGTCGAAGCCATTCCTTTTAGGTTCACTTTGTATCCTTAGATTACCTACGATGATTCTCTAGAAAGGTTTTATTTTAAATAAACATCATTCATGGTAAATGGGTTCCTTTCATACCAGAGAAACACAGGACAGAGTTCAGGAAGAGAAAGAGCAAAGAAATAGACTCCAAAGTAGAAATAGGTTGTATAGCGTGACAATATAAACATAATACTGTCTAGTTTCCACGTTAGGAAACTTTTAGATACTTTATTAAGAGACTTGTGGACAGGTTGCCCTATTTTTGGTGGTGAGCCGTTACAGAATAAAAACTAGAGTAAATTGATTATTCTTCTCTAGAGGACTTCTTTGTAGTTACTCTGATTTTGTTTTTGTTTTTTTTTTTTTAAAGATTTTATTTATTTTATTTGACAGACAGAGATCACAAGTAAGCAGAGAGGCAGGCAGAGAGAGAGGAAGGGAAGCAGGCCCCCCACCGAGCAGAGAGCCTGATGTGGGGCTCCATCTCAGGGCCCTGAGATCATAACCTGAGCTGAAGGCAGTGGCTTTAACCCACTGAGCCAGGCACCCAGGCACCCCTTTGATTTTATTTCTATATTTGTGTACACACACGCACACACACACACACACACACAGGATTTTATGTGCGCTATCATCATAAGTATTAATTTATCATAACACAGAATAAATTTTTGTTATAGCATTTTAAGTGTAAATGAAGAATAAAGTGTCAAGAAAGTATTTTTTTACCAGTATTTTTCCCCTTAACAGTCTTGACCCTTCATTATAAAAAAGCAGCTAGAACCTGTAATAGCATATAAAGTACAAAAGACTATATTTGAAAGTTTAATAAGCAATCTAAGGCAAGTGAGTAAGATTGTTTACATGTTCATTATCATGCTAATATAATCACTTCAGTTTCTTACTCTGGTCTTCACAGGTTGATGCGGTATCCTCTCCCTGGGTGTCCTTCACCTTTATTTTCCACTCCATGATGGGCCTTTATAAATGCTTGAAATTTACATTGATATTTCTCATTGAATACTTTTCAGACTTTAGAATTTATAGGTGAATATGTGTGTAATTGAAGAAGTCCAAACTGCTTTTTACTGCAGTCCGATCTCCACGCTCCCAGATGTCAAATGACAGCTTTGCTTCCTCTCTTAGGCGATTTCACACTTGGAAACAGCTCACAGCTGACAGTGAAAAGTGAAACATAGAAAAATCATGCTGAAAACTATCGGCAAAATTCAGTTTTAGAGCATAACATTTATTTACTACCACCCTTTGCTCTTCTAGTCGGACTTTATCAAATAGTCCATGAATATATTTTTTGAGGGTAGTCTCTTCTGCCCTTTTTCATAAATGTATCTTACATGTTATTTGTTGCCTTTTTAAACATGGGGCTCCACGTGATAGTTTTGTATTTGATATATAGATCTAGGACTCAGCCCATGGATGGTTTAAAATACCATGAGGATGTCATAAGTTTAAGATTTAGAATCATAAAGTGGAATTAAGAATTAACAACCTTCGGGGCACCTGGGTGGCTCAGTCATTAGCCGTCTGCCTTTGGCTCGGGTCATGGTCCCAGGGTCCTGGGATGGAGCCCTGCATTGGGCTCCCAGCTCAGCGGGAGGCCAGCTTCTCCCTCTCCCGCCCCGCCCCTGCATGTGTTCCCTCTCTCACTGTCTCTCTTTCTCTCTCTCTGTGTCAAATAAATAAAGTCTTAAAAAAAAAATTACCAACCTTAAATTTTTTTCCATAACCATTAACTCATAGGTTGGCCTTGAGCATGTTAAGACTTTCTAAACCTTAAAAAAAAAAAAAGGCTTTCTAAACCTTAATTTTCCACTAGTAAAACAGATTTGTTGAGTATAAAAAAAGATCACAACAGATATCAAATCACCTAATACCTTTCTTACACAAAATGTAGTCCAAATTGAAATTCATTTTATTAAGGCAAGAATCCCCCCCACCCCCTGCCAAGGATAAATACTGATTTCTTGTCTGCTGTTTAGTAGGGTGAAAATCATTATTTCACTTGAGGACTTTCTTTTCTTTTTTTTTTTTTTTAAGATTTTTTATTTATTTGTCAGGGAGAGAGAGTACACACAAGCAGGCAGAGAGGCAGGCAGAGAGAGAGGAGGAAGCAGGCTCCCCGCTGAGCAAGGACCCTGATGCGGGACTCAATTCCAGGACCCCAGGATCATGACCTGAGCCCAAGGCAGCGGCTTAACCAACTGAGCCACTCAGGCGTCCCTCACTTGAGGACTTTCAAAGTGTATGTGTATGTATACACACACACACACACACACACACACACACATTAACTTATTTGAGAGAGAGAAGGAGAGCACAAGTAGGCAGAGAGGCAGGCAGAGGGAGAGGGAGAAGCAGTCTCCTTGCTGAACAGAGAGCCGGATGTGGGGCCCGATCTCAGGACCCTGGGATCATGACCCAAGCCCAAGGCAGATGCTTAACCAACTAAGCCACCCAGGCGCCCCTCCAAGTATATATTTTTACTCATTTATAGAGTATTTACATAATATATATGATGTGAAAATGAAGGATTTATGGATAGTATTTTCATTCGGAAGAGAAAAGCCAAGACACCTTTTGAGTAGGGTGAAATTTGATTGTCAAGATTCTCAAAAAACAAAATTGTTTAAAGAAGAATCATTTTGTATATGAGAATTTGGGGATCTTAGGTAACTTCACCAAACATGAGGGAATGCGAAGTTAAGAGAGAAACCATATGAATATAGATGTATATATTTTTTTAAAAATTTTTTTTAAAGGTTTATTTATTTATTTATTTGAGAGAGAGAGAGAGAGACAGAGACAGAGGGAACACAGGCAGGGGGTGATGGGAGAGGGATAAGCAGGCTTCCTACCTAGCAGGGAGCCCGATATGGGCCTCGGTCCCAGGACTCTGGGATCATGACCTGAGCCAAAGGCAGACACTTAACGACTGAGCCACCCAGGCACCCTAGATGTACATTTTGTCTTTTTTTTTTTTTAAGCTGTCCCACCTCCGGTCAGCCCGTATCTCCCCTCCACCCCTGTAGTTCTTAGATGTACATTTTGAAATAATAATGATATAGCCAGGAAATACGGATATATCTCTGGGGAGGCTTTAATTTTTCCCCCAAAGGAGAAAGAAGAAAAAAGCAAGAGGGAGCTATAGAAATAATTTTTAAAGAGTACAGTATTTGTGGTTAATATTTAAACATTATCTTTTAAACAGTAACTCTTTTGTTTGATTTACTCTTAAGCAAAACTTCACCAGTAACTCTCTTGTACATAGTGGATGCTCTAATGTTTTCCTTGAACAATTAGCAAGTACTTTTAGTCCTTTGCCTTTAGTTTTTATTGTCATAAAGATCAAATCTCTGTCTTCTTTGGGGGAACCAGTAACTTTTCCAGTTTGCCATAGAACAGTGAAAATTTTACACTGATGAATATTCCCTGATGTACTTTACCCCTGTCTTTTGATGATGCTTGTGCCATGAGTATAGAGTCATATTAAGACAAGCAAAAGAGCTTGCAGTCAACCCAAATCTTACCTAGTCCAGGGAAGCCCCTCCTGACAGAAAGATTAAAGAGTTGCTTTATACTGTTTTGAAAAGTCTGGAACCTTGGGATCCCTCCCTAGGTAAGGTGTATCTTGGATCTCTCACAAATCCCCCCAGTGATGGGCCAGTCACCTTCACCTCTGCGTTAAGGTCACTCCATGTTGAAATAGACCCTTTCTGAAATCATACTTCTCATCAGGACAAAATATGATTTGTCTCCACTGATGGGAATGAGGCAGAATAATAGCAAAGTGTCCCATCCTTGTGATTTGGCACCTTAGAGGATAACATATTAGCTCTTCTCAGGAGAAGAAACTCTTCGGCCATTAGAACTAGAGAATTTTTAAGAGTCATTAGTAATGTTTTCATACGGAAGAGGTGAAGTACAAGATCTCTGTATGTTTCATAAGACTACCTGTTATACCGGGGGTGGGGGGTTACCTCAAACTTTAGATTATTAAGAGGATATTAGTTTTAACCTCTTATTTACTCAAAATGATTTTCTTTCTGATCTGGGACAGATTCTTTTTTTTAGAAGAGGAACACGAGACAAGATACTTGCAGTTTTAAGTAGTAGCTGCATTGTAATGCTTCTTGATGTTCAGGTCTAAGTTGATTTTTGGCAACTATTTGGTTACTTAGCCTCACTACCATATTATTGTAAAAAGGAAAATGGCTGTCTTTTACCTCTGATCTTTAATGCAGAAGAGATAATAGTCTTAAATATTACGTACCAGAGCTACTGGCTAGCTACTTTGACCAAAGCATCCGTTTCCATAGTATATAAAATTTTGTCAGTTTGTGTATGTTGCTGCCAAAGTGAGCACAAAATTTTGTCAGTTTGCATCTCCATGAAGTAGCCAGGGCTTACTCCTTCCGAGCAATTATTCACAAATGCTTCCTTCAAATAAATGTTTAAAAATGCTAAGATTTTAAAAAATTGATGACAAAGCAAATGGGATTCCTTAAGCTCCTTTAATAGCAGTGCATGGAGCTCGGGCTGCCTAACACGGTGACAGCGGTGCGGGGCGGGTTGGGGGGGGGAGCTGCGTCTGTCATTTTCACAATTTTCAGTTAGCCTTTTTCTCATCAATCAACTTTAATGGCTTTGGTTGGGTAACAGTGTGACACCCGATGGCTATTCAGAATGGAGTTGTTGTGATATGATCAATGGAAAATGGAGCATGCTGTTGGTTGGTTTATTTTTTCCTACTAGAAATGCAGGGTGGGAGAGTAAGCAAGATTGTATAGAGCTCAGAATTATAATTGTAATCAGTCAACCAGAAGTCATCTGGTAGTTATCCATTTCTTATTTTAAATCACAAGAAATATAATAATGATACCTATAAACTCCCTTGAACAGGTAATTCTTGGTTCTGGAATGCTGAATCAAGTTAAATCAAGGAGTTTGGTGCAACTTATGCAGATAAGTGCAGGAAAGCTCAGAACATGGTTGCCAGGTCATCCCCGCAATGAGAAACTCCAAGCTAGGTAGCGAGAAAAAAGCAGATTTAAGTATTTGGTCAAGCCCAACTTGAATTCTCTGAGTGCAGTGTGTCCTTATGTCCAAGGCCCCACAATACAGCTGGCCCAGGGTTTCAGGTAATTAAAGTTTTTGAAAAACCACTGGATTAATAAGGTGGTGGCAGGCAGCAAGGCTAGAGCCTGGGTTGAACCAAGAAAACAAGTGTGTGAAAGGTAGAGGCGCACACTTTTCCCATCGCCCTGTGGTGCAGTGAAGTGTGGAGCTCTGGCTGCTGCACGCTTCTCTCTGGAAAGTGCTAGCCTCTGTCATCGGCCCTCTCTGGATAATACTCTAATGGATGAGAGGAATGTGATACTGATAATTTTTAAGTAGTTCATACACGCTACTCAACAAATAAGGCGTTTGAATAATCAAGAGTACAGAATTGGAGGATTTTATGGAATGGGGAATGGAGGAGTAGGCAGCCAGCATTTTCTAAAGTAGGATCAAATACGGAGAGAGGGGAGCAAAGTGCTAATTCCAGGCTCTAGTTAGTTTATCACTCTGAGAATTAAGATCTGCCTAAGAGATGTGAGACCTTGGGCAAGTACATTTCTTCTGTCCAAATTATTTCATTTAAAATACACGTTCTCTTGAACACTTGTGTACCTTCAGACTTTGAAACTTTAAATGTCTCAACTTTGATTATTTAGTTTATAGGTATTAGAGAAACAGATCATCCCTGGACTTAAAGTGAAATTTTATTCTCCTAGTTGATATGACTTTTAGTTTTGCTTTTAGTTGCGACATTTTTGGGAAACTTTTCAAAAAATTGTCTCTACATCTAAAATAATTCCCTTGGGAAACTAAGAGGTATAGTTGTCCTCTTGTTTACTTAAGTGAGGTTTTTTGGGGGGACATTAAGAGAATACTAACATACTGATTATCTCACCAGACTAGGAGCCCAGTATCATAGGCAGTTTACGCACTGATAACACCTTTCACGGGACTGGGTGCCTGGACTGCCACATTGAACAGGGGCACGGCAAACCCCAAGTCACCTCCCCGTCCTGTCTTCTTCCTGCTCCTGGGGCTTGTCAGCTTTTTCCTTTGCAACACGCTGTCCCCTCAGAACAAACCAAGGCAGTCACTGCACTCTGCAGAGGGGAGCCCTGGAAGGCGCCCACCGCACCCCGATCTTTAAGCCAGCAGCATCACTTGGCTGGACTACCGCCCTCATCAACTGACTGACCTCCCTTCTCACCTGACTTCAGTCTGCGTTTCATCCAGCAGCCAGGGTGTGCTTTAGATAATGTTTGGAACTTTCTAGCCTAACACATATAAAAGTGTGAAAGGACTTGACATAGATCTCTATGCTTGATGGGACTTAAGGAAAATGAATGCAATGAGGCTTTTGTAGATGCTCTGAATCCTGGAATGAACTGTGCTACAGAACACAAGATGGATATATTTATTCAACAAACACTTATTAAGTGCCTCCTGTGCCTAGGAGCTAGAAATAAAAGACATAATTGGTATAGGATTGACAGTTGATTTTGAAAGCTTACGTAAAAAAAATAAAAGAGAGAGAGACTACCCAAACAGAAGACATATACAATTGGTTACCTAGAATGTCAATAGACCTTTATTGGTGAATAGTTGCATTTACAGAATAGTAATTTACCACACCAATAAAAGATGTGCTTAGCTGTTTCTCTACTCAATATTTAGTTCCATATATTGTTGGATTAAAAAAAAATTCTTTCTTCTGTGTTTCTTTCTCTTTGTTCTTTAGTCATCAGCTGTAGTGGAAGACTAATGCTCAGCCCCTGCATAGAAAATCTTTATACACAGCAAGAACTGGTGAGAGAAATTGACTAGAATTTTGTAATTCTAGTCCCTTTCAATTAGCAACAGATGCTGCAGGGAAGGACTGTCTGGAGGAACACAGTACTAATGTTTGCATGCTCTAGCTGACATGGCATGCTCATTGCAGAAGAAACATGTTCTTTTCCTTGGTCCAAGTATGTCACTAATGATAGACCAGATTTTTTTTCCATTTTTTTTTTCTTTTTTCTATTCCTATCTAACTAAGGCCATGGTGGCTTAATTCTTATATTGTTTTATTCAGCAAAGATCTCTCTTTTTTTCTAAAAGCTAATGTATTTGTGTTACTTATGCTTTTTTCCCAGAAGCAAGAATTGCAATCCTTAAAGTCAGATACCTAAAATCAATTTTTTAAAAACTCTGTGGCATTAGAAAACTGTATCTCCCCTTCTCTCCCAAGGTATACTTACTACAGATTATCATTTTAATTTATTGCATAGATCTGTGCCTTTAGAATTGTTCCATCATTTCGATATTTGGATAAAGTGCTGTATCATTTCTGTGACAAATTCTTCTACCATCTAAATGTTGGTTTAATTTGACTATTACATAAATCCTTTATTTGCAACAATTGTTGCCATTTCATTGAGTTTTATATGCTCTCTTAATAGTTCCACAGTTACTAGAACTTTGAGAATGAAAAGAAATGAGGCTTCTAAGATTCTATTTATTAAAAAGGTATTAAAACAGTTTGGGAGAAATATTTAAAAACTTGTTCTAAATGAAAATAGAGTTTCTCTATATTTGAAATTCTCTTCTAAGAAAATTCTGAACTTACTTTATTTCCTATCATATCCTATGAGGAAGATAACAGCAACAAAGCATACTGCCAGAGAGAGGTTATGGAATTGTCTGGAGATTTTTGCAATGGGCTTGGGCAGCTGTGCGGTTAGGAAGGGTTAGGGGGAAGGATGAGATGGACCCTGTGTGCGTCTCCCTTGGTGAAAAACCAGGGAACAGAGTCAAGTGGTGTCATCAGTCTGAAACCGTGTCTTATCAAATCCATCCATCAAAGAACTAAACGTAGACTTTCAGATTCCCTTATTTATCAAGCAATACAGTAGTGACAAACTCTTAAAGAAAAGTAAATTCTGAATTTGGGATGTTGAGGGTACCAAATTGCCTAAAATGTAAGATCATTTGTCTTTGTCAAGCTTTGTGGAAAGGTTAGTCTTTATGTAAAACTCGAGTTTAACGTGCATTTTCTAGCTTTTTCAGTTCTGTAGTTTCCAGCGCTGTATTGTTATATTTGGTTAGTTTTGAGTCATGTCTCTGGCAAACCCATGGTTTAAACTGCATAATTAGTCCCAAGGGGCCGTGTGCCTGTTCTTAAGTATATGTCGTGATTTCGGTAATACTGGGGACCACATGGTCTCTCCATGGTCCTAAAAGAGAGTGTATACTTCTGTTCCTTCACTTTTCATGTAGGTGTTGGACATTTTATGATTTCTTAAGTCCAAGCTTTCTGCTTTTTTGCTCCTGTATTTTCAGGAGCGATGATTATTATAGCTACAGTTTTGGGGTCAGGTTAGCATTATTATTTTTGACTATAAGAGGGAGACTTAGTAAATTGATTATCATAAGGACTGTAAAACTCTCTTATTCTATGTTTTTGCAAACCCTTTGACAGTATGGGTTACCAAGGCAGCATTATTTTTCTGAAAAATATCTTGGCTTGTTGAAGAGTGTTCTATGAGGTGTTAAACATGAGTAAAACAAAGGTAGGCAAAGCACATTTTATGTTGTGATATCTTTATTGTTTTATTGAAACATGTTTATTCACTTGTGAAATATGATGGTTTGAATCATTAGTATGAATCAGTAAGGTCCTATATGGTGTTAAGAATGTTAGAATTGATAGTGCTAAAATGTGAATTCGAGAATTTTACTAAACTGTTCTCACATATTTGATGTCATTAAAAAATTTTGGATGGATTGAAATCTTATCTGGGGCCAGTTCTGTGTCTCCATTACATTAAAAGATGATAATGATTAGATTGACACTGATTCATTTTGTTTATCACCAGGTCTGTTAGGGAAATGGAGTAGTGCTGTGGATAGAAAGGAGAAAAAGGAAGTTTGAGGAACGTTAATCATTTTAGCATAGTCCTGTTCTTTGGGGATGGTAGGTAATGGAGGGAGAAGTTGTTTTGAGAAAGGCTCACGAGTGCTTTTGAAAACACTTTCAGGATCGTAAAACTACAGGTAGAAAGAATGCTAGAGATCTGGCTTCCCTCATTTTCAGAGTAAGCTTAGTATGACGTACTCAGCCAGGGTCAAACGGTAGCGTGTCCAGAGCCCTGTCCATATGTTTCTTTGATTCAAAGACAAAAATCCAGGATTCTTTGATAACACCATCTCTTTTTGCGTTTTGTGGGAATAGCCTTGAGAATTTGTTTTTTTTCTTAGGGAATAGTTCATTTTTCCCCTCCATCACTTTGTTTAATGCCTATACTATAGGAAGTATTGCTGCATTTGTGGAGAATAGAGATAATATTTTGCCACCTGGCAAGGCAAATACAGAGTAGAGCAGCGAGGGATGGGCATGTAGAAGCTATACACAGTGGTTTTTGTAGGAAAAATATGAAAATCGCCAAAACAGTGGTAAATTTATCCTTTGAAATATTTTTCTTTTTTTTCAGATTTAAAAAATTCAAGATAGGAGTTTAATGGGATTTCTTAGCTTTACTGTGTTACACTTTTAAAGTAGTCTCACAGATTTATTTAGTATTTCTTCATATTCTCTGCTTTTGACATTAGATACATATACGTGTGGTAGTCGTCTTGTTGCTTTATGTATAAATCAGTACTCTTGGTTTATGCGTCAAATTTTGTATAGGTTTTGCAAGTAAAGCAGTTTTAAACAGTTGTTTTGGCAGTCATACAGCCTCACGCTTCTTGTTGGCAGTTCAGAGTCTATCTGTTTTTTAAGTAAGCTCCAACCCTAGTGCGGAGCCCAATGTGGGGCTTGGTTGTGATCAAGACCTGAGCCGAGACTGAGTCGGACGCATAATCAGTTGAGCCACTCAGGAGCCCTATATTATTACTTTTTAATATAAGAATGATTAGTCCTTAAACAGTTTAAAGAGACAGCCCAAATCCTTCATTCTGGTTATTAAAAGAAAAAGGAAATTCTGTTTGAAAATCCTAAAGAAGAAATTCCACAAGTACTTACTCCAGTTGTAACATTTTTTTTTTAAAGATTTTACTTATTTATTTGATAGAGAGAGATCACAAGTAGATGGAGAGGCAGGCAGAGAGAGAGAGAGAGAGATGGAAACAGGCTCCCTGTTTCCCCGATGCGGGACTCGATGCCTGGACCCTGAGATCATGACCTGAGCCGAAGGCAGCAACTTAACCCAGTGAGCCACCCAGGCGCCCTCCAGTTGTAACATTTAAAATTTTTTTTTAAAGGTTTTATTTATTTATTTGACAGAGAGAGAGAGAAACAGAGATCATAAGCAGGCAGAGAGGCAGGCAGAGGCAGAGAGAGAAGCAGGCTCCCCGCCGAGCGAGGAGCCCGATGCGGGGCTCGATCCCAGGACCCTGATCATGACCTGAGCCGAAGGCAGTGGCTCAACCCACTGAGCCACCCAGGCGCCCCCCGTTGTAACATTTAAATCTCCTAGCCATTAAGAAGTTCCTCTTTCTGTCTTACCTAAATACAAACTCTTTGTTGTATTTTTGAGTCATCTGTGAAAATCAAGTTGGTCAGTTGGTCATGATGTCAGTTTCACATTAATTAAGGAATCCCTGCTTAATACAAAGTCATTTTCAAAAGCTTTAAGCTGCATTCTAAGAGGATGGCTCCAAAACTTGTTTAGTGTCTTTTTCCCAGATTTTTGTAAAAAAAAAAAAAAAATAAAAATAAAAATTACCTTTTCAGAGGTGTTCTCCTCCTTTACCAGCCCAATCAGAATAAAGATGGCATTCAGCCTAGGCACCTTCGTACTTTCAGAAGCAGTTTTTCTTAGATTAGGATCAACAGTCCCTTTCGGCCTGAGTAACATCAGAAAGTGTAAGCAAGTGACATCTAAGAAGAGGGAAGAAAGAGAAAGTCAGGGGAGAGGAAAAGAAGCTGGCTGTCGCTGGAAAAAAAAGATGAGGGGAAGATCAAGGAAAGATGGAAAGAGAAATGAGGAGCACCAGAAGTAGACTGAAGTCAGAAGTGCTAGAGAAAAACCCACAGTGAAGTTGGATGCTGGTCGGTGCTTCCTGGAGCAGAGAGCAAGCCGCGGGCGGAGGGAGACACCATTGGCTATAGGGCCTCTTGGTCCTCTTGATACTGCCTGGGTTGCCTCCCTCACACTGGGGCCCAGCCACATTCGAAGCAGTATGTTGGTCATTATCTACCTGTTAAGGACTCTGGCAGAAGACTGTGAGGGCTTTTAGAACAGCATAGAACCAATGAACCTGTTCCTTGGACTCTTTTGTTGAGCCATTTCACAGAAACCAGTGACGGAGTACACGTTGTCTATCTCATGAAGTGCCTCAGACTTTTCTACCCAAGTAGAGGTGTAGGGGTGTCGAGGTGATACGAAATGGGTACCCTAGGGGACAAGTGAAATGTCATCCCGAAGTTTCTCAGAATTCTTTTTATCTTGTAAATCTAGGCAAATTGTGTATTCTGGCCCGTAATAGATCTGAGTTTCCTTTGCTAGCAAAACATTGTCCCACTCCCTCTCACAAGTATGAAAATCTTTGATGCCCAGGAAGATGGACTGTGCTTATCTGGTAGCTTTAAGGACCACCCAGCCATCACCCCCTTCCCCACCCCACCCCAGGGCCACAGTGATAAATGTCACCCCGTGCTGGTTCCCAGCAGTGAATACTGGAGAATGGGCATAACATGTAGCCTTGGATGGGCTGGGCTGCACCCGCAATGACACCTTGGATCTTTTGCTGAGTAAAACGATGCCTTTATAGATTATGTTGGCCACTGATTGTATTACATAGCCTTCTCTCAGCAGCCCTCTGCTCAAATCTAATAGGAAACTCTGAGTATGGCTCTAGTCTAGAGCTCCTCAGAGCATGTTTTTAGACCCTATAAAACCATCTAATAACTTTTCACAATTTTCTTTGGGTTGATGGGTCAAATGTTCCTCTTTCTTGGGCACAAACACGATATTCTTTCCCCTCCAAAGGCATCCTACCTAAGTAGGCTTTCCATAAGGTTGCTTGGAAATTTTAAAATATCATGTAAAATGTTAAATAGTTCTTGACATAGAGTAAGCTATCAATAAATGTTAGCTCTGACTTACTGTTGGAACTGTCATTGCAATGCATACCTTCTGTGAGCAGAGCAGCCGTCATATGTGGAGAGTGAGACTTCATGCTGGTCAGTCATTTTGGGTCTTGAGCTGTAAGCTGATACCTCCTTCATAAAACCAAGAAGTATATATGTATTACTATATGATTAAAGAAAATTGAATAGCAAATTCTTGAGCAAAAAGTTATTTAAAAAAAACAAACAAACCATTAACTATGCTAGCAGGAAAACTTGAACTTGGTTTCACATAATTTAGCGGTGTGGCCAGCTAATGGAGTTCCGTGGAGGAACAGGGACTAGCACTGTGCCCAGTTTGCACTGCTTATGTATGTTGGTTGAATGAATAAGATGGGTTGAGACCTGAATATACACATGCCCAAATAAGCGAGGCATTTAAACGTTATTTAATGCTCAGTGAGAAGCCATTTCAGAATTTTGAACAGGGAAATGATGTAATCCATTGCTTGCTTTAGATTGGACGGAAATGTTCAAGAAGTTATATTTGAGGACTGGACTATGGTCAGTTTTTTTTTACTTTTTTGAAGCTTCTAAGAACTTAGACTCTTCCTAAAGTTTTTAGAGCATATTTTTGAAGGTGACAGTGCCTCTCTATGGGGAGGTGGAGAAGGTGGTGGGGGCAGTGAATTTGAACCTGGGAAGGACAGCATAAGTACTTTGAATGAGAGCTCCCAAAGAGTTGTCCTTCAGGAGAATCACTATTTTAGGAAATCCTTGAGTATCAAAATCATAGAACTTAGAGCTAAAGTTAACCAACAGGCCCTCGGAGGTAACCCGCTTGCAGCCTTCCATTATACATGAGATCGAGTAGATTCCTCAGGGCCCTTCTTCACCCAGGCCTCTTGATTTCCAGTCTGTGTTGCGCTTTCTCATATGTAATACATTTACGCTGCGGAGAAAGGGTGGAGGCGGATTCTTAGGGAGGATTGGCCAGGATAGCTTCACCTTCCTGCTCCAGCACACCCGAATGTTTTCATGTTTTTTTGCTATCTGTTCAAAACGCACCGCTTAGCTATTCATGTAGGTTCCTAAGTATAGGGATGGAAATAAACATGTTATCCCCTCAGAGGCAAATCACTAAAATATTTTGTCATTTTTTTCCCACCAGTCTTTTTTAAAAATACATACTTCTAAAATTAGAATTCTCTTGTTTTATGCCTTGTTTTTTAATATCCATTTACTTACATACTTAAACTTTATATGAGTACATCATTTAAAATGCTTATGTAGTAATATTCCATCATACTGATGTGTGTGTGTATGCATACACACACACACCAATATATTTACAATGTGTATATAATTAAATCTCTGTTGTTCGATCTCAGTTTTTCAAACAAGGTGCTGCTTTATAAATGCAAATGACATCAACAGGCTTAGGAGACTTTTAGTCATTCACACAGTAGTTTGAGTGGTTAAGATCTATGTTTTCTTTTTACCACCTGGTTGAGAGCAGCTCATTAGGGAATGGAGGTTGTGATTTGACCCCGAGTGCATCCCGGGAAGAAAGACTGGGTAGGGGCTGGTGTGGAGAGAAGCACTTCTTCATAGGCCGCTTGAGTTCCAGAAGAGGGTAGGTACCAGGATCTGGAAGATAATACCGAATAGGAGGAATTTCAGTATTTCCATAGGAAGGGCTCTGTTTTCTTTTTCTGGTCCACCTGACCTTTGCTCCAAGGCTTAAACCTCAAGCTCTTTTCTGAGTTTTATGGTTCTTCTATGCAGTACTTGTACAAAGTATTGGTTAAAAGGCTGGGCACGTGAGCACCACTTCAGTTATTTCCAATTTCTGACCTAATTCCTTCAAAACTTTTGAGCTTTATTTGTATGAGTTGTGGGTTACCCTCCACCCAAATATTGAGTGTGTGGTGTCAGCCAAATGGAAGTGAAGGGTTAGACATTGACAGGCTTAGCGACTAATCGAATGCCGTTAGGGAAGAACAGGAAAGCATCACACAGACGTAGGGGCTAAAAGCCTCAGAAGTGGTAAAATGAGGAGTGTTGCTGATTTGCAGAGAAACCTGGAAAATGACACCTGAAAACTCATATTGCATTTCGGGAACTCAGGCTGGTGAAAGATAGGGCTAACGCAGATAAGACTGTAATTTGTAGATATTCTAAACACTCTTATCTTAGCCAGTAGTTTCAGTTAGGGCTTAAAACAACGTATCTGTACTTCTAAATATCAAAATGTGTAAATTTGCATTTCACATGCTCTTCCTTTAGTTGAAAATGATTATATAGGAGAGAGGTGGTATTATAAATCAGGTTTTAGTTCTGCTGCTGATTTACTGTATGACATTGGACAAGGCATTTCACTTCTGCCTCTAATCTGTAATTAAAAGGATAATTACTGGTTTAAATAATTTTTGAAGTTCCTTCTGAACCTAGAGTCTTTATTTCTAAAACAAAAAATGACCCAAGATAGCATTGGCTGTACTTTCTTGAATTTGAAAAATTAAGCAAAATGCTGATCTGGTAGATTCATAGAACTTTTAAGTGTAGCTTCTTGAAGGTGTCCCTCTATCAACTAAAGAACAAATGTCTCGGTTTAATATATGACTGCATAAAAAAAAAAAAATGCAACCACAGTAGGTGACCAAAGGGGATAAGTAACTTTCAGGAATTTTGAAAGCCCAGTAGTATTTAGTATATGCTCTCTCAGCATTAAAAAGGTCACCTTGCTAATACATGTTAATTTTGAAAGTTGGATTGACCTTTGGAATTTTAATATCAACCTTTTTTGGTGTGTTTAGAGGTTGGAGCAATCACAGAAGAAACAGAAGCCTGTGATTGGTGGAGTTTGGGTGCTGTCCTCTTTGAACTTCTCACTGGCAAGGTAAGCAGTGACCTGGACGTTTAATAAGTTTACCCAGATGCTACCTTGATTTCAAATTGAGAACATTTAGCCTTTGCCTTTAGTTTTTAGATCAGGGACTAAATAGGAAAACCTTTGATTTTTTTTTTTTTTAAGGCAGAAAAAGGCAAGTTTATTCCAGATGTTTAAAAAAAAAGTATTACATTGAATAATAAAATTCTGTTATGTCATAATGTTAGTACATAGACATATTACTAAACATTCTTTCTCTTCATTATCTGTGATTCAGTTTTAACAGTATTAAATCTGTAATGTTCATGTAAGGATGTATTAGAATTCTCTGGATGTTTTAAAAATCTTGCTGGGAAGCAGGAAGGAATTCTCATTTTAGAAAATTAATGTAGATATAAAAGGTAGCATTGCCTTTTTTCTCAATACTGTAAATTTTTCCTATTCTAGCTTAAGGACAGAATTTATACTCTTTCTGATCAATAACTTTTAAGTAGGATGGTTGTGTTCATAGACTCTAATAGTATTGTGCACATTGCTTCCTGGGATGATAACAGAGGAGATGAACAGTCCTACTTTTGTAAGTAGTCATCTACCTTGAATATGTAAGCACTACTGAACTCTTAAGATTGTTGTGGATTATTACAGATCACCTACATGTACAACTAAATCATGAAGTGCTATAAATATATAAAATTATTAACCAGTTCTAAACTTAGAAGGTTTTTAAGAACATTATAAAATTATAATGAATTATAAAATTCAGAGATACCAAGTCCTTTTTTAAATTTCTGTGTGCAATATAAGGTTTTTTATTATGAACCATTCCCTGTATAACTAAGGGGAAAGGGCCAGCAGCAGAAGCTTCTGATGTGATTTTGATGATTGCCTTCATTTCAGTTCGAACGAAGTCCTATACTCTCATGGCCCTTGGCCTAAACTGCTTAGGAGAGAGACACTGTATTGATTACTGCACCTCCAGTTAAGATGGTTTTGAGCTTTCTGTACTTGCTGTCCATAAATCTTGTGATAGAACAGCAAATGATGTTTTTGGGATAAGAAGTGTACCTGATTGATTATTTCAGAGTCTGGTTGAGTGCCATCCGGCAGGAATAAATACTCACACTACTTTGAACATGCCAGAATGTGTCTCTGAAGAGGCTCGCTCACTCATACAACAGGTAACTTAACTGACCCACTCGCCAAGTATATCAGCCATGCAAATTAGTGGAGTCCATAGTTATAAAACCTTAAAGAAATTAGTTTGGGGCAAGAAAGATTCATTACTAATTCAGAACTGATACTGTGTATGGTTAAGCTTCTGCTGTTATTTAAGTATTAGTGGGGTCAGAGAGAGCAGTTAAAGCTTATTGGTGTGTAAGTCTTCCCGCCCCCCCAAAAATGCAGGCTAATGTTTAGTCAATTTCATATATTTGTGTAGGTGTGAGATTTAAGTATCATTTTCAGTTTGTCTGGAGCTGCTTTGTTTCTGCTTTTACATTTTGTAACCATGTATGATGGCCTTTTTTTTTCCTTTTCTTTTTTTTTTTTTTTGACTAGATATTTTCAATCTTTAATTCCTATTCAAAAACTTGGGAATAGGTTACTCAGGTTGCTTTGGAGAAAAGTGGTCTTAGAAAACCTTGCCTAGTTAGATTACTCCTGGCTTCATCCATTGTTGGAACTTGGGCGCTGATATATTGATGTCAGTGCATTTTCTGTGGCTTTAAGAAAGAGACTATTGCTAATTAAAGTTCAGTATCCCAGAGGTAGGCTTGGAACTCCATTGAGCTTCTTAAATAGATTCCTCACATTTAAAATGCTCCTCTAGTTTTGAATAGTGAGTTTTGGTGAGTATACTGAGGGCTATCAGCATTGCGGTATGATAGGCTCACAGCAAATCAGCAGAATTGTCAGGCCGAAGATCCTTATAATTTTATGAGAAATATAAAGGGAAGGGTTATTTGAAAAAAGATCAAGAACTGACATTTTTGTTTCAAGAAACCTGATTTATTTTTTTTAATCAGAAAAAAACAAAATAAAAAAAATAGACAAAGGGGGAGAGGAGAACATATTATTAAGAAGAGAATTACCTAGTATTCCCTTGAAGAGTGATTTGGGTTTCATTCAACAAATACATGCACGAATATGTGTAAGACGTAGTGCTGTAAGCCATGCGCGTAACTGTATAATAGATGGATTGGATCAAAGACATCAGAGGCTAAAAAACTACTCTGGCAAGTCAAGGTAAGGAGGGGTTCTAGTTGGTGCAGTGATAGTATTAGGAAAGTTTTTGTGGAGCGGATGTTATTTTTGTGGAGCCCTAGAATTTTGGCACGACAAGGTGGGAGGTGGGGGGAATAACGAGGCGCAAGGAACAGCTTCAATGAGGGAAGGATCCCAAAGACTCCAATTGGGAAGTCAAGAGTTGGTTTATCTGGAGTGGAGGGATGAATATAGGAATGAGTAATAGTAGTGGCCGGGTGTGGAAAGGTAAGTTGGAGTTCTCTTACGGGGTTCTGTTATCAGTCACCAGGAAAGAGTGATCATGCTTAATTCAGTTAAAAAAAAAAAAAAAAAGGTGTTTGAAGTTTTTGTGCAGAAGAATGAAAGGATTAGAGTTGTGCTTTAGGAAGATTAAATTTTCCCAGAGAATGTAGAACATAAAGAAACATAACCAGGTTGGAAATAATGAGATGGGACTACCCTTGAGCACTTCGCAAAAGGATTAAGAGGTAATGCAAAGATATAGAACGTGTTTCATTCTAAGGGGAAAGAAGGACAGCTTCTCATTTGATTTCATCTTATTTGTTGTGGCACAACAAGGTAAATTCCAAGTATTTTTTTGGTAAATAATTTGAGGAAAGCTCGCAAATGCTTTTTGTTTGTTTGTTTCCCTCCTTAAAGTCCTTATTATGTAATACTGAGAATAGAATTCCCTGCATAATTTATAAAGGACTGCTGCTCTTGTCTTTATTAGAAATCATGTATAAAGGAATCTTGGCTGAAGGTATGTTAAATCCTCTGATACAGATATGTATATTATGTAGTAAATCAGCATTCTGTCATTGGCCTGCCTAAGGAAACTACCACTCATGTTGAGGAAACATCATCAGGAAAGGGAAAAGGGGTCTCTTGGCATGATTAGCAATTTGTCATTTTGACTTTCCTCTTCCACTACCTCACAGGCCATGGGGTCATTTAAAAAAAATCACAAAATGATTTATATGGAAATAATTATTCTGTTTTGGGGAGATTTCCCCCTCTTTGGTCTTTCATCTCCTTGCCTTCTTCCTAGATTTCATAATCCCTTGTACCCATGGTTCAGTCATCTCAGCCATATGTATGCTAAAGTAGACGTAGTTATATTTTAAATGCAATTCAAAGAAAGAGGCTTACATTTTACAACTCCTCAGAGCACGTATATCTGTACTTCACAGTGTACATTTAGTTAACTGTGACACAGTTGTTTTGTTAGTAGAAAAATACTATATGAGAAAAAAAACCTTTAAAACAAATTTTTTTGTCTTCATCGCTCAGCTTTATTACTTGAGTATTTTTCAGGAGAACGGAGGTTGGCAGTGACTGTTTTGGTTCTGTCACCGGCTGACACATTTGCTTAAGCCACAGAACCTTTGTGTGGTCTCTCTTGAGGCCTGGTATATTATTTAAAATGGCAGGATAAACAAGATCGTCATGGGTAAGGCAATTATACTTTTGCCTCTAGATAATATATTTACGGATTTGTAGCAAAGTCCATGAACTAATTAAGTTGACTTTAGTAAAAGTCCAAAATGGGAATCTTTATTGGAATTTCTTAATGAGGTCATGTTTTGGAAGGAATAGGGGTGGAGAAGCCAATTGTAACAAAGAAGAAAGAACTTTTCCACGTTCATTTGTTTGCTAAAATATTAAAAATATGCTATAGTTATATTTAATTTGCACCAATGTTTGATATTTTAAATTTATATTAAATTGTTTGATGCCTCCCCTATTTCAGTTGGTTAGATACGAGCTGTCAGATTTTGAAAATGGTTTTGATCCATTTGGGCTACTCTTAACAATGTTTTATAATAGCAGCTTTTCACTTAACACCTTTTAGCAATACCTAATATTAAAAATCTTTGAGCAGTTAGCTTTAGTAAACAGTAGTCATTTTGAATGCTAGATACAGTAATTTCAAGTGAGAAGATTGAGTACAGTCTTTTAAGTATGTGCTTCCCCCCTCTTATGTATTTGGTAATATGAAAGTGAAGTAGTAGATTCTTGGCATTTGGAAAAATTACATACTCACGAAGCAGTCTAATGTTATGTTGAAGAGCATGGATTCTGGAGCCATAGTGCTAAATTCACATCTTGTCTTTGCTACTTACTACTTGTATGATCTTAAATAAGTTACTTTATTTCTCTGAGTCTCTGTTTTCTCCTCTAGAGAGAGAATAGAATAGTAGCTATTAGTATAAAATTGTTGTGAATTACATCAATTAAACTATGCTAAGTACTTACAATAATGCCTGGCACACAGTGAGTATCACATAAATGTTTTATATTGTTATTGAAGGGCAGTGCTGAAGGTTCATAATATATAGTAATTTGATGAAGGATGTGTTGAATTGGGCTGCTGATGTAAGGGTGAGGCAACTGCTGATGATAGAGGTTGAAAAGGTCTAAAAAAGTAGTGGACTGGCACATAATAGGAAGTCAATTGATATTTTTCATATAAATAATTGAATTAATTATAAATGAACAAAAAAATAGAAATAAAGGTAAAAAGAGAAGAAACAGAAGTTTTGGTTGAATACATAGAAACATTAATATAAAGAAATCATTTAAATATTTCAGGTTACTATAGGAATATTCTCAAATTTGAATGGCTATAGCCATATGAGGAAGTTGGCACATTCTCTCTTGAGAAAGGAAGTTATAACATTGGACAGAATTGGCGAAAACAACCATCTCAGTGCTCTGGAAATTGATCAGAGGGATACAACAACCTGAAAAGTGTTTATACTTTAAAAACAGCCAAACCTAAGGAAAGAAGAGTTGGGACTCTGTGGCAGTATTGCCTGGACTGCTTCCATTCTCTTTTCTCCGCTTGGTCAGGTGTGAGGTTCCTTCCAGATTGAAGCAGGCCATGAGGACCAACTCTGAGGTTGCATGCCTGTGTATAGGAGCAGGGAAGGATCCCAACTGAAAGCAAGAAACCAGGGGAGATTTGTAAGTGGCCTAAAATTTTAATGTGTTCTCCTACGCATCGATAGAGGACAGAAGCTTTAGGGGCTGAGGTTTAATGTTCCCTCCTTTCAATCACAGATTGGCCACTAAGCTATGCACACACAGGGTGATCCTAGGAAGTGAAGCTCAAAAACAAAAACAAGGAAACAAGGATGAATAGAGATAGCAACAGCTGCTTGTCACAGAGATGGGAAGAGCAGATTTACAGATCTAGCTGAAATAAGTTACCAAACAACAAACGAACAACAGCAATGATAGTAGTCTTCTTGGGGAACAAAGTTGGGCTCTAGAGTTGCTAGAATATGTCATCCATATTCAGGTGTAAACCTGGTGATTCACAGACCTGTACCCCTGGACATAAAAATATATGTTTATAAAAAATAGAAAATTAAAAAGCTAAAAAAAAAAAAGAATATGTCATCCAAAATGTCCCATCTTCAGCAAATATATGGTATACACAGAAACAAAAAAATGTGACTCATATGCAGGGAAAAAAAGCAGTCAGTAGAAATTGACTCTGAATGTCCCCAGGTTGAATGAAATAGACTTCAAAGTGGTTATTGTAAATACGTTCAAAGAACTAAAGGAAACCATGTTTAAAGAATTAAAGGAAAGTACAACAATGAATCAGCAAATAGAAATTTTCAATAAGGAGATACAAATTATATTTTTTAAAAAGAACCAAATGGAATTCTCAAGTTGAAAAATACAATAATAACAATAATTATTGTTTTAATAATTGAAATTCAGTAGGGGGAAGAATTCATTAGAGCATCTCAATAGCAAATTTGAAATAAATTAGGGAAGAATCAATGAACTTGAAGATAGAATGATAGAAATGATCAAATCTGAGGGGAAAAAAAGACCAGAAAAAAGAAAAGTGAACAGGGCTACAGAAACCTGTATGATAATATCAGATGTACCAGAGAGTCCCAGAAGGAAAGAAAGAGAGGAAGGGGAAGCAAAAGTATTTGAAAAAGTAATGGCTGGAAACACCCTAAATGTGATGAAAAATGTTGATAGGCATCCAAGAAGCTCAATGGACTTTAATTAGGAAAATATACCTAGTTATATTGTTGCAAGACAAAAACAAAGAGGAAAATCTTGAAAGCAGCAAAAGAAAAACCACTCACTTTATACAGGGAAACCTTAGTGTCTGACTTCTCATCAAAAATGAAGGAAGACAGTGTACACTTCCAGCTATAAAATAAGTACACCGTGGAGATTAAAAGTACTAGGTAGGGAATGTAGTCAATAATATTGTAATAACACTGTATGGTGACAAACGTGATTACACCTACTGTGGTAAGCACTGAGTGAAGTACAGATTGTTGCATCAATATGTTGTACACCTGAAACTAATATAACATTGTATGTCAATTATATACTTTAATAATAATGATAAATGATAATAATAATACCAGTGGAAGACAGAAGACAGTGAAATGACCTATTCAGAGAGCCAAAAGGAAGTTAATCAACTAAGAATTCTATATCCAGCAAAATCATCCTTCAAAAATGAAGATAAAGGGGCACCTGGGTGGCTCAGCGGGTTAAAGCCTCTGCCTTAGGCTCAGGTCATGATCCCAGGGTCCTGGGATCGAGCCCCGTGTTGGGCTCTCTGCTCAGCAGGGAGCCTGCTTCCTCCTCTCTCTCTGTGCCTGCCTCTCTGCCTACTTGTGATCTCTGTCTGTCAAATAAATAAATAAAATCTTTTTAAAAAAATGAAGATAAAATAAAGAAATACCTGAATAAAGACAGAATTCTTTGCTAGACTTGCCTTGCAAGAAACAATGCAGGAAGTCCTTCAGGCTGAAAGGAAGTAATGACACCACATAGTAAATTGAATCTGTAGGAGGAAGTGAAGAAGACTGGAACGGTAAAATAGGAGTCGGTGAGAAAGACAATGAAAAAGACTATTTTTTTTCTCATTTTTCTTCTCAACTTCTTCTAAAAGACCTATGATTATATGAAACTAATTATAACATGCTGTTGAGTTTATAATATACAAATGTAATATCTTACATATATGACAATAATAGACAAAAGTAGAAGGAATGGAACTATAGTAGAGCAGAATTTCTGCATTTCACTGGAATTAACTTAGTCTTAATCTGAAGTAGATTGTGATAGGTTTTAATTTTTTTTAGAGAAAGGGGGGAGGGGCAAAAGAAGAGTGGGAGAGAAAGAATCCCAAATAGGCTTCATGCCCAGTGTAGAGCCCATCGTGGGGCTTGATCCTATAACCCCGAGATCATGACCTGAGTCGAAATCAAGAGTCAGATGCTCAACTGACTGAGCTACCCAGGTGCCCCATAGATTATGATAAAGTAAGATGCATATTGTAATCCTTACAGCAACCACTTAAAAAAAAATAGTGAAAGAGAATTAATAGAGGAACTGAAATAGTATAGTAAAAAGTATTGATACAAAAGAAAGCCATAAAAGAGGAACAAAAAAGATAGTAGATGTAGAAAACAAATAGCAAAATGGCAAATTTAAACCCACCACAACAATAATTAAAATTCAATATGGATGTCTAAATATGCAAAAACAAAAGGAATTTTGTTAAATATTATTATTAAACTGGATAAAAAGTAAGGTTCAGTTATCTTATATATAAGAGATACACCTGCAATTCAAAGACACAAATAGGTTGAAAGGAAAAAATGGGAAAAGGTAAATCATGCAGACAGTAACCCTAAGAGAGCTGAAGTGGCTGCATTAAATTCCTGACAAAACAGATGTGAAGACAAAAGACTTACTAGAAACTAAGATACTTCATTGTGACAAATGATCAGTACATAGAAAGATAGAACAATGAATGTATATGCTCTAATAACAGCCTCTATACATATGAAGCAAAATATGACTGAATTGAAGGGAAAATAGGCAATCCAATAATAATAAATGGAAGCTTCAATACCCTGTTCCCGATAAATGATAGAAAATCAGCAAGGATACTGAGAAGACTTCAACATTATCTAACATCTATGACATATATGGAACAATGATGGCAGAATACATTCTCATCACATGTATGTAGAACATTCTCCAAGATAGAACACCACACAAGCTCCAGTATTAAAGGTGGATTAAGATCATACAACATACTCTTATCATAACAGTTTAATTAGAAATCAGAAAGAGATCTGGTGAGTCCACAAATATTTGGAAATTAAACAACACATTTCTACATAACCTATGAGTCAAAGAAGAAGTATCAGGAGAAGCTAGAAAGTATTTTTAGTGGAATGAAAACACAGAATATATAAAAATTTTTCAGATGCAGCTGTCAGTTATGAGGGAAATTTATGGCTTATAAACACCTATACCATATCAGAAAAGAAGGAAGGTCTCAAATGAAAGTCTCACCAGCACCTTAGGAAACTAGAAAATTCTTGTGTTATTAGAGCAAAGATAGGCATATAGATCTTTGGGACGGAATTGAGTATCCAGAAATAAACCCTTATATTTATGGTCAGTTGATTTTCAGTAAAGGTGCTGGGAGAATTTGATGGTGAAAAAATAGTCTTTTCAACAAATGGTGCTGGGAAAATCAAATAAGTGCTGAAACCAAAATGAACTAAGACCCTTAACTTCGTACCATATCCAAAAATTAACTCAAAATAGCTCTTAGGCTTGTTTAGCTGGGAGCTAAAACTAAAAATTGTAGAAGAAACCATAGGAGAAAATCTTCTTGAGGGGTTAGGCAAAGAGTTATTAGATACGACACCAAAAATATCCATAAAAGAAAACAATTGATAATGTGGCCTTCATTAAAATTAAAAACTTTTATACTTCAAAAGATATCAGGAAATGAAAAGACAAGCCACAGTGTGGGAGAAAATATTTCAAATCATGTAACTAATAGGGACTTGATTTCAGAATGTGTAGAGAACTATTACAGGGCTAAGTTGGTAGAGCGTACAATTGTTGATCTTGGGGTTGTAATTTTGAGCCCCACATTGGGTGTAGGGATTACCTAAAATCAAGACTTTACCAAAAAAAAAAAAAAAAAAAAAAAGGAATTGTATAACTCAATAAGAAGACAATTCAGTATAAAATGGGCAAAGAGGGTGCCTGGGTGGCTCGGTGGGTTAAGCTTCTGCCTTCGGCTCAGGTCATGATCTCAGGGTCCTGGTATAGAGTCCTGCATGGGGCTCTCTGCTCATCAGGGAGCCTCTCCCTCTGTGCCTACTTGTGATCTCTCTCTCTGTCAAATAAATAAATAAAATATTAAAAAAGAGGGAGCCAAGATCCACCAAGGAAGCCCTATGAATGGCTTGGCCATGGAAGGATGCTCACCATCATTACTCCCTAGGGAATACAGATTCAAATCATAATAAGATGCCAGTAATACCCACCAAAAGGGCTTTCATCAAGATAGACAGTATCAGGTATTTGTGAGTTTTTCCTAAACTGGAACTCGCATACATTGCTGGTGGGAATGTATAATGGTGCAGCTGCTTTAGAAAGGTTTGGCAGTTTCTTAAAAAGCTAAACATAAATTTGCCACATGACCCAGCAGTTTGCTCTTAGGAATATCCTTAAGAGAAATGAAGACATATGTTTACACAAAGACATATATGTGAATGTTAATAGTATTCTCATTATGGCCTCAGTCTGGAAAGACTACATTCCTATTGACTGGTGCAGATTAACAAATATGTTCTCTCCGAAAAATGGAATACTATTTATTCAGAAGTAAAAGGTAACAAGCTGTTGGTACCTGCTACAACATGGGTGAATCTGAAGAACATTATGCTAAGCGAAAGAAGGCAGATACAAAAGGCAAACATCTTTTATGAGTCCATTTACATGAAATACCCAGGAAGGTCACATTTATAGAGACTAAAAGCAGATCAGTGTTTGCCTAGGGCTGGCGATAGAAGTCAGAATTAACGCAGACAGCATGAGGAGACTTTTTAGGGTGATTAAAGTATTCTGAAACTGGATTATGTGATGGTTCCACAACTTTTTACACTTACTGAGAATCACTGAATCATGTATTTACAGCAGATGAATTTTATGCTGTAGAAATCATCCCTCAGTAAAGCTGTTAAAACAAAATTTGAGGGTGCACGAACATCTCAAGACACATTATTTCAGCATGCCCGTGAAAGGAGTAACTGGACGTCCCAGATTTGGGCGCAATATCTAATTAATGTCATGATGTGCTTTGGAATAGGACTCTGATAGGTGTAACTGTCCTGTTATACTATGAGTTGGAGAGAACCGAAGTGAGTTACTCGAGGTTGTGTTTCAAATCAGTTGAAAAGCCATCTCAGATATCCCCCACCATCCCACAGCTACAGTGGTGTTAGCCATAGCTCCTTTCCTAGGCAGTCTCATGAGTTGGCAGTTTATCAAGTCCATTGTCAACTGGGGTTGAATCGAGCAGTTCTTTCCTTTCATCTATTTTTGTTTTCCTTTGATTCACCTTTGATTCCGATCACTCACTACATCCTTCCTTCGCAGCTCTTGCAGTTCAACCCTGTGGAGCGTCTTGGTGCTGGAGTTGCTGGTGTTGAAGATATCAAATCTCATCCATTTTTTACCCCTGTGGATTGGGCAGAACTGATGAGATGAGCATAAGACAGGGTTCTCGGCGCACATTCCGACCTTGTCTGTGACAGGCATCCCCATCACAGAGGCAGCCCTGCCTCGCACTCGCCGAGGGAGCACCGAGACCTTGGGATAAAGACCTTTAGAGGAAATGGAAGAAAAAAGGCTGAACGAGAACACTTTCTTTACTGTTATTTTCAGGACAGGATATTGGCTACATTTGCAAGGGGGAATTGATATACAAGCCTTTAAACAAGGTGTGATCTTTATTTTATCTGCATTTAGTGTTGCAGATGAGTTGTAAACCCAATGGAAGAAGGAATGCCCTTCAAGAACTTCCTCTGAAAGCTCCAAGTGTACATGTAGGTGTTACTTGAAAGGAGGACCTTTACATGGCAGCTAATAGTAGCTTTCTGCTAAGCAAGATTGGCTTATACGATCATAATTAATATTTGCTGAATAATACACTAAAAGTGCTTCATGAATAGTGTCATCTGTGGAGCTTAAAAAGTGAGAAAAAAAGAATATATACATCATGCCTGATAGAAAACATGTACCATGATACTTTATAATTAGGGTATGCTGAATGTGGTTCCATATTGTTTCATACTTTCAGAAGCCCACCGAGAAGAAAACACTCCCATTGCCAACTTCATATGCTTTGTTGGTTGATACTATGGAAGGGTTCATATAAACACTCACCGTCTCTCTTCAACTTCATCTTTCTGCTCCGTACACCTGTTGCCTTTTCTCTCCTATCTGTTGCCCCTTCCTCTACTAGTACATTTGCAACAAAAAGGGAAGGGAGTATTTATTTCCCCAAATTGTATCAACTTAATAAGAACTAAGAAATCATGATTATAAAATAAACGTGATAAAAATTGAAATCTCTCCTTCATTTAATGGCTTAAGTTTTTTGTTTTGCTTTGTTTTAGAAAGGCCTCTCCTTCTTTCCTCTTGGAATTTTAGCAATTTCTGCTGCTTCTTATGCTTAACTTCATTTTAAGTTTTTGGTTTGGTATAGTAAGAACCAAAGGATCTCATCTAAATAGAAGTGAATGGCAATCCTATTTTATTACTTAGTGATGGGATTTCCAGATCTGACCTCCTAATCTACGTGACATGATGTAGAAAGAATACGAGTACTTACAACTCTCCAAACATTTGTATTTGTTATTTCTGTATGTTGCTACGATAGCTCCTGCCTTTGTGCCTTGTTTATAACAACTTAAAAATGTTTTTGAAGCATTACTGTCTTTTTAAAACTTTACCCAAAGAAGAAAGAATAAGTCAGTTTTTCGGAGTTAGGAGCCATCAGAAATAATGAAGGTCTTCCATATATCTCAATCCTTTGGGCTTTTGAGTTCTGTGTGGGATCCCATTTCTTCTCCAAGAGCATCTCTCCAGCTTCCATCTGCCGTCAGCCGGGTCCTCCCACCAAAGTAAATGGAAGCAGAAAATGCTTTAGTGAAACAAAGGAAATGTGCAAGCATTTTTTTCTTTTTCTGTTTTCCTACCTCCCCCTTTTCCTTCTGGTTCCCTTATAACCTGAACGTCAGATGAAGGACTGCAACAACACCAGGATGGCGAGCAGGTCACCAGGATCAAAGCGCGATCACGATGACATCACTGCCTGGAACTGGGTTTCAGCTCACCAGCCCCCCGGCCTCATAACAGGAACTTGTGCAGGTGAGACCAAAGAATGACTTCCTGTGTGGGACCAGTAGGAAATCTGCAAGTACTTAGAGCTAGCCATGGCAGAGCTTCCTTCCAGAAGTGCCCTCTGACATGAAAGCAGGACTTCCCAGCTAAGGTGAAGCTCCCAGCCCCGCCACATGATTTTGGTTCCTTGGATTCAGGACAGTAATGTCGACAGATGGCTGCTGTGACTATGTGATGACAGTTCCATTGCTTCAGCTCCCTCTCTCTCTCTCTCTCTTTGGTTGGAACTTAATGTAAATACATCATCCATAATCATGATGGACACGAATTATTATCGTAAGAAACACATAAGCTATGGCTTTGGGGGTGGTGAACCCAAGTCTGTTTTTATTTGATGATGTTTATTAAAATATTAGTATTTCTAATGCTTTGGGTGATCCTGCTTTTTTGTTGTTGTTTTTAATTTTTATTTTTTTGAGCATATGGCCTGTGGGCCCAAACATAGCTTGCCACTTTGTATTTTTCATTTGATTTTTTTAGTGAAATAAAACACACGTAACATAAAACTGACCCTTTTAACCACTTTTAAGTTTACAGTTTAGTGGCATTAAGTACATTCCCATTTTGATCCAGCTATCACCTTTTCGTTATCCCAAACAGATCTGCACCCATTCAACAGTAACTTCCATTCCTCTTCCTCCCAGCCCTTAGTAACTACTCTTCTACTTTCTGTCTCTCTGAATTTCACTCTTCTAGGTCTCTCATGTAAGTGGAACCCTGTAATGTTTGTCTTTTTGTATCTGGCTTGTTTCACTTGGCATAATGTTTTCAAGGTTCATCCATATTAGAGCATATATCAGAATTTCATTCCTTTTTAAAAGCTGAATAATATTGCCCTGTATGTAGAGATCACATTTTGTTTAGCCATTCATCTGTCATAGGACATTTGAGTGTTTCCTACCTTTTGGCTGTTATGAACATGGATATATAAACATCTGTTCAAGTCCCTACTCTCATTTGATTTTTATATTTTTATATGAAATCGCCAATGTCATTGACTGTTATTTTACGGTGCTCTTTGTAAGACAGCTTTTCCACCAGGTGGTCAGTAACATGGTATAATGTCACCTATCGTAAGAAAGGATATGAAAGTCAATCATTTCTGTTTCACAGAAACAGACTTAAGCTCCCTAAGAGTTTAAAAAAAAAAAAAAAGTCATTTTATTTTAATTTTTTTTATTTTAAAGATTTTATTTACTTACCTGACAGAGAGAGCACAAGCAGGGGGAGAGGCAGGCAGAGGGAGAGGGAGAAGCAGGCTCCCCAAAGAGCAGGTGGAGCCCAATGTGGGACTCGATCGTGACCGGAGCTGAAGGCAGTCTCTTAACCAACTAGGTCCCCCCCCGGGCACCGAAGGATGCCATTATTTTAACAATTTAACTATTAGGTGAGTTAAGACTTTCTGAGACATAGAACTTTTCAACTTACTTGTTACAATAACTGAACTCTTGATAACATAAACTTGCCTTTTAAACATTTTAGAACAGCTACAAATTCTGCTGTATTTTGACCCTCAAGTTTTTTCTATCCTGTCTTATTTCAGTCATTGTGAACCATGATCGGGTTTTGCTTTCCTATGATGCATATATTGAAGAGCATAAAATTTATAAACAATACTTATGCTATAAACAATACTTATGCTATAAACAACACTTATGTGACCATCTACATGATTTTTGTTTAATTCGGTTGCCCATATTTATGAGTCCAAGCAGAGAAAAATCTGACTGTACTGGCTCTTGGCTTGTGCAAGGGACTCCTTACAGCATCTTCTTTGGACTCACTTAGGGAATGCTCTGTTGCAAAGGCCAAGGCATAAGCTGGATCATTCTTCTTCTGGAGAGTAGTTGGTTTAACCTCTGGTATAACTAAATAAACTATAATACCTCTGGTATTCTGCATGGTGAAGCGGGTATTTCAAGCTCTTTTTCTGAGGATGGTGGAAAATGAAAGCCGTAGAGTGGTGTCCTGGTCCTGGCTCTGTGATTAACCAGCACTTTACCTTAATCAAATAACAATATTCTAGACTCACTCCCTCCCCTACAGAATGAAGTAGTGGGTTAGTTCTAAGCTCCACAGCATATGATGGACTTTCTGTTTTTCAGAGTGAACTGAAATGTGATAAACTAGCATCATAGGAAGCCAAGGTTAGTGAAAATCTTAAATTGGTACTTAACTGTTTTCTTAAAATTTGTTTTCTAGTAATACCAGATACTTGGGTTGCTACCATGTACCCGTTCAGCAGCATAGCCCTTAGTGGTTTTGTGGCTATAAAAATTATAAATAGAACGAAATATTAAAAGGTTATTTCTCAGGCAGCTCTACACTGGAAAAGGAGAGTTGAAGGTCCAGAGAGAAGCACAGAGAGGTGAAAGGAGGTTAGGACACACCTACATTTGCTCACTTCTAGACCTTTCTCAACAACTATGGTGGTGTTTCTACCCTCTTGCCCTCATCTATCATATGTTATGTGGGGTTTGTGTTTTTTGTTGTTGTTTTTGGTTTTTTTGGACTCAGTTCTTTGGCAGGCATAATCAGAGTACAAAATTGATACTTTCTGTTCCTATTTAATGCAGAACATTAGCCTCTACCAGTCTAGGTAATTTGGACTTTGGAGTATTTGATGTCTTCTCCCTTCAGTTTAAGGATTTCATATTAAGTCCTTACGCTGAAGTGTTCCTAAATGAAAAAAGCTGTGAAGTCCGTTCTTTCTAAATAAAGTTGTAAACATAATAGCGGCGGGGGAATGGAAATCAGAGTACTCTAGGTTTGGGGGACTCACCATCATTCACTTTCTCAAGGACAGTACATAGGAAGCTGGAGAATAAGCTTCCTCTCTGGGAAGAGTTACAATAGTGGTGGCAGAGAGTCAGATGGTATGGCTTGGTATTTTTTTGGTCCCAATCACATGACTTCTTCCCTGGATCCAGATAGCTCACCTCAAGGAGAAAGAGAGGCAGAGAACATTTGTGGAGGTGTAAGAGAGAGAGTAACTTGAAGGAGGTGGTCTACGGAAATGGAACAGGCACTGGTCAGGCATGCTGACGAGTTGTCTGGAGGAATAGAGAGCCGGCTTTGTTGAGCTAGACTTAAAGGGCAGTTCTTTGTTCTGCTTCCAGGAAGAGGTAGGCCCACACTGAAGCAACTCCTACTCATCCAGGAAGAGAGATCCCCAACTGCCTTTTTGGAAAAGGATTAAATGACAGGCTTATCAGAGTCTGTTCTATCTCTTTCTCCTTGCTGAAGACAGCTGGTATGGCTGGTGGTAGAGGAAGAGGCAGGCCCTCAGTGTCTGCAAAGAGCGACTGTGCTTTCTTTGGGGGCAGAAGTAACCCCCACTGAATGTTGTGAGCAGGAGTGACAAACGAACCAGCTTTCGGTCACAGGGAAGAGTTGCTGCTATCCTGTTTTGGTGAACCCAAAAGAAATTTCATATCAGAAAGGTAACCCTTCTGGTCATGTTGATCAGATTCCTCCTAAAGTGAATTCACAAGGCAGGAGTTTGACCGAGCCACCAGGAAAGGCAGATGTCAAAGGGGATTCAAGCCTGTTTCAGCGGTAGTGATGGCAGGATGCTGCTGTCCCTTTCACGTGGGAGGGATACATGCAACTGAGTCAAGAGTGACAGAAAACAAGAAGAAAAGGGGGTGTAGGGTTGGCAAAACAAACGAAAACTCATAGTTACTCAGTCTCTTGGGATTGTCCTGGAGAGAAAATGTGTTAAATATTTGAAGAATCTGTCTTCAGCAAAAAGATCTGAATGACTAAGAAAACTTTAGAACTGAGTTTCCCCCTCACCATGCCCTCCTACTGTTTGCTCATTTCTTCCTTTTTCTCTCTTCATCTACCGTTCTTCCCTGTTCTGGACTTCTCTGGTCACTGAACAAAAGACATGGTGCCCGTCTTCAAGGGCCTTGTAAAACCCAGGGGAAAGAAAGCATAAATAACAAGTAGGGCAGGTTGTTGTGAGCGTTCTAGGGAACAAATAAGACTATGGTGAGCACACAGGGGAGAGATCTGAGGAACTGCGGGGAAGCTTCTTGTATTGGAACAGTAGCCTGAAGTTTGAATAGTATTTTTAAACATGAAGATTTAAAAAAAAAGATTTTGTTTGAGGAGAAGGAAGAAGAATTCCAGGGGAGCCAAAAACAAAACAGCAAAAACCACACATACAGTTGTGCACAAAGAACATGGAGATAGGGAAGTGTAAAGTCGTGCATGTTGTTTGGGGTTTGTGGGTACATGAATCTGAACGGGAGGTTGGGGCCAGATTAAATGCCATGCTGAGACATTTGGGTTTTGTTCTCTGTGTTGTAGGGAACTAGTGAAGGTTCTTAGCTGACCCTATTGCAGGCTGCCGTTGAAAAGGTGATTTTAGGGTACAAATGGAGAATAAATTGGGGAATGGTTAGAGGCAGAGAGCTCAGTTAGGAATCGTTGCAGAAATTCAGGCCAGAGCTGAAGTCCTGAATTAAGGTGGCAGGAAACAAAGGAGGGGATACATAATCGTCGTCTTGTCCATGTCTCTTGTGTATAGAGTAGAGTTTCCCTATCAAATAATTGCTTTCCTTTTTTCTTGAAGCCGGTTTATACAGGGAGATTATGGATTTGTTGTTTTTAAAAATCACCCCCAAGGAATCTCCAGAGAGACAAACCAGGGGAGCTTACACATTCTCCCCATTGGTTGATAATGGTATTTACTATGCGGAGCTTAAAACTCCCCAGATCCCAACTCACTTTCTGTTATCATTCTGTGGCGCTCCTTGCCACCCTTGGCCTTTAAATGATTGGTTTGCTTCCTACTTGAATCGTGTTCCACTCTTGCTCTCTGCCGGGTACTTGCTCTCTGTCCCAGACCTCGGACACATCTTTAGCTTAGCCCAGGGGTTCTCAAAAAAAACTGGTCCCAGCCTGGGTCAGGGGAATAGGGTGATTTTTACACTTCTTGCAACTTTTAAATTTGAAATTATTTCCAAATGAAAAAGTTTCAGCAAAATGAAAGAGAAAGTGATCCCCAGACCATGAACGTGAGCATCACCTGGGAACATGCTAGAAATGCCAATTCTCAGGCCCTTTCCCAAATCTACGGAGTCAGAACTCTGGGCCCCCCACCCCACCCCCTGCACAGCAATCTGTTTTATTAACAAGCTCTTCCAGGTGATTCTGATGCATGAGATTAAATTTGAGAACCACTGGCTTAGTTTAACAGAAGCTTGTTGTCTCCGCCTTATGTGATCATATGCATATGATCATATCCTTATGATAATATGTTTTGAGTTTGAAGACACTTCCCAACACTTAGAATATTTCCCAGGTGGCTGAGCCAGGGAGGCCTTGCATCAGTGGGAATCACCAGAAGTGAGGACATGGAGGAAGGGAAATGCTTGCAAGGGGAATGGCCGGTTGTATAAGGAAAAAGGGGGTAAGAGGAGAAGCACATGGGGAGTGACTCGAAATCGGCAAAGAGACTCACCAATTCTGTCTTGGTTCTCTAGATGCAAATAACCTACCCCTTACAGAGAGAGCTCTGTTATCTCAAACTCCTTTTTGACATAAACACCAAACTATAATTACAGTTCTTTTCATTATTTGTTATATACCGTTGGTTTATTTGTTCTTTCATAAAACAGCCACGGTGAAAATTTAGCATTTAGTCCCTGCATTGTCCCAAACCGGAATGTAAAAATGCTCGATCGAGTCTGGGAAAGACACCGGAATGTTTCCAGCGGATTGAGAAGTGCAGCAGAACATTATCAGTAAAGAGAATAACGGGTGTTCTCTTTAGAACTGAGGGACGCAGCTGGGGTGCTTCCTCGGTGGACTCCGTTTTGCCTTTTGAAAGTGGGCATCAGGCTTCACAGGGGTGAAGTGAAAGGGCCTAGATGTTCCCTGAAGGTTAAGTTCGTGCACGTGTGGAGAAGAGGGGGATGTGGGTGATCCACTGTCTTCGTACTCTTCACTTTAAGGCTCTCAGGGGACAAGATTGTTCCTTGAGATCATTCCTAAAGTTTCTTTTCAGCAAAGAGATGCTTGGCCTCCCCCGAGCATCTGCAGATTGTTTAGAAAACTGCATTTTCAGTAGGTGGAACCTCCCTGCCAGCAGTTGCTGCCTGCCTCTTGCTGTGCCCCTGCTCAGCCTCGGGGGGCTTCAGGACCATCCAGTGGGAGGCAGAGGGTCCGACTATCGCCCACCCCTGCCCATATATTCCCACTCATGACTCCCGGAGGCACACCGAGGTGGTTCTGGTTGGGAGGTGGTATCTGGTGAACAGAGAGGCCACCCCGCCCCGGAGAGAATCAGCTCTCCTGTAGGTAAATGACCTTTGGGGCTCTTTCTCCAAATCTTCGGACTGCAGGGGCCGGGACGCTTTCCACCTTATTGTCTGTCTCTCATTCTCTCGCTGCTAAAACCGAAGTCAGGCCCCAGGCAACTCTTGGCAAACACGATGTGGGTTGAGGCGATGCTGCACACAACTTGGTATTTTGAGAAAGACGAACGGCCGCCCGCTTCTCTCGCCTCTTACCTCAAACCCTAAACTTAACTCAGTTCAACCCACCCTTCCTGGGCCGTACCTCTGTCTCATAGGATGCCAGCAGGACCTAAAGCCTCGCTCAGGCTGGTCTCACCTCAGCATCGAAAGCCACGGTGGGGCACAGGGTGTCCTTTTGCCTGTCCCCTGCTCCTGCAATCAAAACACGCCTAGCGTCCTCTCTGGATGGGCAAGATCTCCTCCAGACTGCCGGTCTGGACCTTGCCCTCACCATTTAGCTGGCCTTCCTGGCGCTGGTAAATCTTGGCACCCAGAAAGCTGAAAGCGACAGCCATCCTGATGTTGCCACTCGCCGTCCCTGGGCTGCAGATTGAAGCCCTATCCAGCAGCTTATCTCCACTGTGGGCTATCATGGTGTGTGGCAGAGGAGGGGCGAGCGTCGCTGCCTGCTGCAGCTGTCTCCTTTTGAATCAGCTACCCCCACTCCCCAGGTGCCAGAACAGCTCGCTGGGTTTCGAACGCTCCCCATCTCTACCTCTCCCGCCCATTGCGGCATCGGTAGCAGCTTTCCAACGAGCCTTTTGTTGCGGAAGCTCTAAATCCATGGTCGGGAAATTACCAAGAGACCCTTCCACCGGCTGCCCTGCCTCCCCTTGCTCCGTCTCTTTCTTCCCTCCCTTTGTCTCCTTCCGTAGCTAGGGTCAGCATCCCTCGCCAGACTGAGAACATGGTTGCTATTCCAGGACCCAGATGCCAATATGTGGCAGCATCTGGCTTGTTGGCAAGCGTCGCCGGCAGTTGTGCTGGCTGCGTCTCGGCCTGTCGTGCGGCGGGGCCTGCTCACGGGGGCCCTGTCACAAAATGGAGTTTCTTTGAGAATATGGTTTCACCCAAGGAGCCCACCAGAGAACAGCGAGCTGCGCGGGGGGGCCGAGAATCACCGGACAGGGTGACCGCCCCCTGCAGCGTCCACGCTGATCCCAACCCTGTTCGCAGAAATCCCTGCTTCATGTCGCTGGAGCCTGCTCCTCGTGTCACCTTACCGTCTTCCTGTTAGTGTTTCAGGTGCCTTAAGGCATGGAGCTCCTTGAAAGAGAAACACAAATCACTGAGAATGTTGAGATAAAATCCTGCTCCTCAGAGGCGCCCGTTTGGCACGGGGAGCGCGTGATAACAGCTTGCTCTAGAAAGGTGACATTTCTGCGGAAGGCTGAATCATAAAAAATGCATTTTAAAAACTCAGCTCTTCCGAGTCTTCTGATGGTTGACTTGTGAAGTGAAGGCCAGTTCTCCGAGGGGAAGGGTCATTTTTGAGGCCGGCCTCTCCATCCCCCAAGCAAGGGCCTATTAACTCTGTCACCACTCAGGAGACTGAGGAACTTTTAAAGATAACTATCCCATAATGGGACTGGTAGCACTTTTTTCAAGGTGCAAACAGTGAGTGCTCAGAATGTGTGTAGCACTGTCAGAGGCACAGATGGGGCAGAAACAGAAGAGGAACGCCTGTCCGGCCCCCAGGATGTGGGTCCTTGGTGACCAGGTTGCGTGTCCTTTCATTATTTCCTTTCTTCCCTACAACCTATACAGTTGGACAGGGCAAGTGATATGCTGTGTGTTTTACAAATAGGGAAACTAAAATCCCAAGAAGTGGATTTACCCCAGTTAGCATGGGAAGCTAGTAAGAGCTGTGATCAGAAACGAAGTAGCTGTATTTCGGCTTCACTGAGTGGGTGTGTGTTGGGTTCTTCTGTTACAAACTCCTAAGGGCAGGAACTGTGTCTTTCACTTTATGCAACGTGCCCCCGTTTAGCAGCTTCCTTTCACTCATGACCCCCTTTCTACACATCTTTCCCAGACACACACACACACACACACACACGCACCCCATACAAATATATCCATATAAAAGTACAGGGTCTTTTTACAAACTGAGGCCAAGATTTCCCTGTGGCAGGCTGAAAGAAGGAACCAAGAGGAGGAACACAGCGAGAATGAGCTTGAATTAAAAGATGGTAGTGAACCTGGGAAGATGGTGGTTCGTGGCAGTAGCGTACTGCCTACATAATCCACATGAAAGCGTACAGAGACACATAGCAAAATCAAAATTCATAGACAACATTTACAACAAAACTAGGTGACAAGATACCAGAATTCTCAAAATGCAGGCCTTTCGGGACAAAATAGCAATAACCATAAGACTTGCATGAGATGGGCATCCGTGTGGGAGACAAAAGAAGCCACGGTACAGCTCTTGCCTGAGTCTAAGAACAGGAGAACCCCAAGTAGCCAACTGGTGTTCTCTAGAAAACTCTCTAGAAAAGCTGAAGGGCAAGGCATTTTGCCTGCTCTAACACCAAGTAAGTGCAGAGCTCGTAATAAGAGGGATTAAAGGCACTGGCCCTTTGAACTCTCAAAATTGACCCACCAGAACTGCCTTCTAGTACAGGGCCCTACACTGAGGAGAAATTGCTGGGAATGGAATAAAAATTGAACAGGGTAGGGACAAGAGAAAGGTCCAGTTCAAAGAAAGGGAAGAGCAGCTAGGAAATTTCAAAGCAGCTTGTCCATTTTTTTTTTTTTTTAACACTTCACAAAAACAACAGAAGAGGGAGCTCTGTGAAGTTAGAGTCTTTTTACAAATTTAACTTGTTTCATTCTCATAGTTTTGGAAAACTAATTTCACATTAAAAATGCACAACAGAAAAGAGTCAACATCAAGCCCCTCGTAAAGTTAGTATAAGGAAAAAAGAGAATTAGGAATAGAATAAAATCCTTACAATGAAAATACTCAGAAAGATGTGCCCACAAAAATAGATCCAAATTAATTTGCTATTTCAAAGTGAATTGGAGGATACTAAGAAAATTATATGAGACATGAAAGAACAATATAAATCATAATTAGAAAACTCAGAAATGCGGTGATAACTTGGGAGGAAATTAGAAATAAAAGAAAACATTTAAAACCATTCCTTAGTAAGGAATTGGAAATACAAAATTCTATTTGAGAAATGAAAACTAAGCTAGAAGGACCACAAGAGTGAATAAACACAACAGATAATGCTTTAAGATAAATGTAACGTGAAGAGAAAAAAAAAATTTTAAGACTTTTAAGACAGTTTGAGTTTCACAGAAGAATTGAAGGGAAGATTACGGAGCTTTCTTATATGCCCTTTGCTTCACATATGCACGGCCTTCTCCCTTACCAACATAGCCCACCAGCATGGTGTCCTTTTACAATTGGTGAATCTACTTTGATACATCATCATAATCACCGGAAGTCTATAGTTTGCATTATGATTCACTCTTAGTGTTGTATGTTCTACTGGTTTGGACAATTGTGTAATGACTTGCTTCCATCATTACGATATAAAGAGTATATTCTTCGTTCCTCAAAAAATGCTCTGTGCTCAGCTCGTTCATTCCTCCCTGCCCATTCCTCGCCTCTCCCCACCACCAACTCAACACCTGGAAACCACTGACGTTTATGGTCTTCATAGTTTTGTTTTTTCCAGAATTTCATGTACTTGGAATTATATATTTTGTCGCTTTTTCAGACTGGCACCTTTCGCTTAGTAATATGCATTTAAACTTCCTGCACGTCTTAAGGGCCTGGTTGCTCCTTTCTTTTTAGCATTGAATAATAGTCCATTGTCTAGATGTGCCACAGTTTTATCTATTCACCTACTGAAGGTCATACTGGTTGCTTCCAAGGTTTGGCTACTATGAGTAAAGTTATAAACCTCTGTGTATAGGTTTTTGCGTGGACATAAGTTTTCAACTCATTTAGGTAAATGCCAGGGAATACTATTGCTGGATTGTATGGTAAGAATATGTTTAGCTTGGTAAGAAGCTGTCAAACTGTCTTCCCCAGGGTCTATACCATTCAGCATTCCCATCATCAAAAGACATGAGTTACTCTTGCTCCACATTCTCTCCAGGATTTGGTGTCATTAGTGTTCTAGACTTTGGCTATTCTAATAGGTGTATAGTGATACGTCATTGCTTTAATTTGCACTTTCCTGATGACATGTGATGCTGAGTATCTTTCATGTGATTATTTGCCATCCATGTATCTTCTTCTTGAGACACTTGTTAAGGTCTTTAGTCTGTTTTAACAATTTTTAATTGTTCAGTTTCAACAGTTCTTTGTGGATTTTGGTGAACAGTCCTCTATCAGATGTGTCTTTTGCAAATAATTTTTTTCCAGTCTGTGACTTGTCTTCTCATTCTCCTGCCATTGTCTTTTGCAGAGCAGAAGTTTTAAATTATAATGACGTCTAGCTTATCAGTGACTTCTTTCATGGATTGTGCTTTTGGTGTCGTACATAATAGTCATTGCCACACCCAAGGTCATCTAGGGTATTTTTCCCCCATGTTGTAGTCTCAGAGTTTTATAGTTTGTATTCTACATTTAGGTCTGTGATCCAGTTTTAGTTAATTTTTGTAAAGAATGTAAACTCTATGTCTAGATTTCTTTTCCTCCTTTCTTTCTCCTTCTTTCCCTTCTCTGTCCTTTCCTCCCTCTCCTCCATCCTTCCTTCCTTCCTTCTTTCCTTCCTTCCTCTTTTCTTCCTCTCTCTCTTTCTCTCTTTCTTTATTTCATGTGGTTGTCTAGTTGTTCTGGCAGTATTTGTTGAAGAGACTATCTTTTTTCTATTGTATTCCTCTGGCTCTTTTGTCAAAGATCAGTTGACTGTATTTCTGTGGTTCTCTTTCTGGGCCATTTGTTCTGTTCTCATTCATCTATTTCTCTATTCTTTTGCTACTACCACACTGTCTTGGTTACTTTTACCATTACTATACTGTCTTGGTGACTTTATACTTAATCTTTAAGTTGGGTGGTGTTGGTGGTCTAACTTTGTTCCTCTTCAAAATTGTGTTGGCTATCCTGGGTATTTTGCCTATTCCTATAAACTTTAGAATCAATTTGTTGATATCCACAAATAAATGCTGAGATTTTTATTCGGATTTCACTGAATCTATAGATCAAAGTAGGGAGAATGGACATCTTGGCAATATTGAGCCTTCCTATCCATGAATATGGACTATCCATTTATTTGTAGCTCTCCTTATATAGATCTTGTCTTTTTTTGTTGTTCAATTTATACTTAAGTATTTCATTTTGGTGGGGTGCTGATAGGTTTTGTGTTTTTAATTTTAAATTCCACTATTATTATTAATTACTGTTAATTATTGTTGGTATATAGGAAATTGTATACTCCAACTTTAGTATAGTTATTAGTTCCAAGAGATTTTTGGTGATTTTATCTGATTTTCCAAATAGACGACTATGTCATTGGTGAACAAATAGTTTTATTTCTTCCTGTCTAAACTGAACGTTTGTTTCTTTTTTTCTTGTATTATTGCATTAGCTAGAACTTCCAGTATGATGTTGAAAGAAGTACTGAGAGGGGATATCCTTTTTTTTTTTTTTTTAAGATTTTATTTATTTGACAGAGGGAGATAGTGTGTGAGAGAATACAACCAGGGAGAATGGGAGAGGACAGGCTTCCTGCTGACCAGGGAGCCTGATGCAGGGCTTGATCCCAGGACCCTGGGATCGTGATCTGAGCTGAAGACAGACGCTTAATGACAGAACCCTCCCAAGCCATCCAGGTGCCTGAGAGGGGATATCCTTGCCTTGTGTCTTAGCTTAGCTGGAAAGTTTCAAGGTTTTTGCCCTTAAGTATAATGTTAGCTCTAGGTTTGGGTAAATATTCCTTATCAAGCTGAGCAATCTCCCTTCAATTCCTATTTCATTAAGAGTTTTTGCCATCTTCTAACTTCTATCTTCTAGCTTCCTACTTAGGAAACTATAAAAATGGGCATTTGATTTTGTCAAATGCTTTTTCTGTGTTTACTGATATGATAGTGTGATTTTTTTTTTTTTTTTTTTTTAGCCTGTCGATGTGAGGATTCATTAGTTTATTTTTGAATGTTGAACCAGCCTTGCATACCCTGGAATCAGTCTCATTTGGGCATGGTGTATACTTATTTTTATTTAGGTTTTCTAATATTTTTGTTGAGAAATTTTGCACCTATGTTCATGAGAGATATTGGTCTGTAGTTCTTGGAATATCTTTGTCTGATTTTGTTATTAGACTAATGCTGGCCTTATAGAATGCGTTAGGAAGTATTCCCTCTGCTTCTGGATTCTGGAAGAGATTTGTAGCAATTTATAATTGGTATAATTTCTTCCTAATTCTTTGATAGAATTCACCAGTGAACCCATTTGGACCTGGTGCTTTCTGTTTTGAAAGTTTATTAATCACTGATTATTATTGATTCCATTTATTTAATAGGTATAGGCCTATGTAGATTGCCTAGTTCTTTTTATATGACATGGCACATTTTGTCTTTCAAGGAATTAGTCCATTTTCATCTAGGTTTTCAAATTTGTGAGTACAGAGTTGTTCAAAGTATTTCTTTACTATCCTTTTAATGTTTGTATCCTTGTAATGTTTGTATCCCCTTTTTCATTTCTGACGTTAATAATTTTTGCCCTCTCTCTTTTTGTCTGGTGAAGAGAGGCTTATAGATTTTGTTGATCTTTTCAAAGAATCAGCTTTTTTTTTTTTCTGTTAGTTTCCTGTTTTCAGTTTCATTGATTTCTGATCTAAATTTTATTATTTACTTCAGGTTACTTTAGATCTAATTTTCTCTTCTTTTTATAGTTTCCTAAGTAGGAAGTTAGAAGATTGATTATAGGTCTTTCTTCTTTCCCAATATATGCATCCAATGCTATAAAATTTTAACTACTTTTTGTGCATCCCACAGATACAGGTAAGTTGTATTTTCATTTAGTTCAGAATATTTTAAAATTTCTCATGTGATATCTTCTTTGACCCATGTGTTTTTTACAAATGTTTTTTGTTTGTTTAATCTCCATGTATTTTAGGATTGTCCAGTTATCCTTTGTTATTGATCTATTTAATATTTATATTATATATTTTATATCATATTTATTTAATTTCATTGTAATTTGAAAGCAGACAAATGGTTTCTAGTTTCTTAAATTTGTTAAGTGTTTCATTGCCCAAAATGTGGCCTATCTTGGTAAATGTTTCATGTGAGCTTTGGAAGAATATATATTCTGCTTTTGTTGGATGAAGTGGTTCATAGATATCAATTATATCTAGTTGATTGGTGATATTGTTGAGTTCAACTTTGTCTTTATTAATTTTCTGATTGTTGGTTCTGTATATTTCTGATAGAGGAATGTTGATCCCCCAGATATGTTAAAGGCTTCATCTATTTCTCTTTGCAATTCTATTAGTTTTTGCCTCACTAGTTTGACGTTCTGGTGTTAGACACATGCACATAAAGGATTATTATGTTTTCTTAGAGAATTTACCTCTTTATCATTACATAATGCCTCTCTTTATCCCTAGTAACTTTCCTTTCTTTCAAGTTTGCTTTATCTGAAATTAATATAGCACTCCTTCTTTCTTTTGGTTAGTGATAGCATGGTATCTTTCTCTCCATTCACTTAATTTTTATGTGTCTTTATGTTTAAAGTGGGTTTTTAATATTTTTTAAAATTTATTTGAGAGCGCACGCGCGAGAGAGAGCATACATGAGGAGGGACAGAGAGGGGGAGAGAGAATCTCAAGCAGACTGACTGCTGAGCACTGAACCTGATGTGGAGCTTGATCTCACAATCCTGAGATCATGACCGGAGCAAAGTCCAGCAGTGGCAAGAGTCCAACAATGCTTAATCGACTAAGCCACCCAGGCACCACATCCCTGTTCTTTGAAGTTCTGTCTTCTGCTCTTTTTGTGCCTATTGTTTTAATTGAGCATGTTGTATAATTTGAATTTCTCTCTTTTCTTATCATATTGGCCTTCCTTCCTTCCTTCCTTCCCTCCTCTTCCCTCCCCTTGCCTCTCTTTTAGTGGTTGCCCTAGAGTTTGCCATATGCATTTATAGCTAATCCAAGCCCACTTTTGGATATTATATCACTTCACAGGTAGTTTGAGTAATTTATAGTAATAAAATATTCCTAATTCCTCCCTTCTGTCCCTTGTATCATTGTTGTCATTCATTTTATTTATATATATAACATATATATTTATATACATATATGTGTGTGCTTATGTATACATATATATAATTGATTATGTTGTTGGTATTATTTTGAACAAATTGTTGTCTATTAGATCAGTCAAGAATAAGAAAATAATGTTTTTTTTTCAGTTACTTCTTCTTTGATGCTTTCTGTTACTTTATGTGTATCAGAGTTTCTGACCTATATTATTTCCCTTTTCTTTAAGGAACTTCTTTTAACATCTTGTGCAAGGCAGAATTTGGTAACAGATTTCCTCAATTTTTGTTTATGAGAAGGTCTTTTTTTTCCTCCTTCACTTTTGAATGTTAATTTCTTAAGGTACAAAATTTTAGGTTAGTGTTTTTTTCTCTCCATATTTTAAATATTTCAACTTGTTCTCTTCTTGTTTACATGATTTCTGAGGAGAAGTTGGATATGATTCTTATCTTTGTTATTCTGTAGGTTAGGTATTTTTTTTACTTAGACTTTCAGAATTTTTCCTTTATCTTTTCTGTAGTTTTTTTTTAAATGTTTTTTTCTTTTTTAGATATTTTACTTATTCATTTGAGAGCGAGCACAAGCAGGGGGAGAGATAGAGGGAGAAGGAGAAGCAGACTCTCCACTGAGCAGGGAGCCTGATGCGGGACTTGACCCCAGGACCCTGAGATCATGACCTGAGCTGAAGGCAGACACTTAACCATCTAAGCCACCCAGATGTCCCTTTTCTGTTTAAAATGGTGTGTGTATGTATAGTGGGTTTTTTTTGTTTGTTTTGTTGGTTTCATTTGATTTGTGGGCTTTTTTGCATTTATTCTGGTTGGTGTGGTCTGAGCTTTCTGGATCTGTGGTTTGATGTCTGACATTAATTTGGGGAAATTCTACATCATTATTGTTTCAAATATCTTTTTCTTTTCCTTTCTTCTGTTTCTGGTGTTCTCATTATATGTATATCATACCTTTTGCATTTGCCCCACAGTCCTTGGATAGTCTGTTTTTTTCAATATTTGTCCTCTTTGCTTTTCAGAGATTTTATTTCAAGGATTTATATCCTCTAGGTTAGAGATTCATTCCTCAGGGATGTCTAGTCTACTAAAAAGCCCTTCAAAGGTATTCTTCATTTCTGTTGTGGTGTTTTTGTTGTCATTTGTTTTTTGTTTTGTTTTGTTTTGTTTTTTAATCTTTAGCATTTCTCTTTGGTTCTTTCTTAGGATTTCCATCTCTCTGCTTACATTGCCCATCTGTTCTTATGCACTACTTTATCCTTTAGAGCCTTTACTGTATTAATCATAGTTGTTTTAAATTCCCAACATGATAATTTGAGTATCCCTTCTCTGTCTAGTTCTGGTGCTTTCTCTATGTCCTCAAGTTATTTCTTGCCTTTAGGTATGACCTGTAATTTTTTCTGTATAGCTGGACATGATGTACTGGGTAAAGTGACCTGCTATAAATAGGCCTATAGTAGTGTCATGGTGAGGTGTAAGGTAAGAGGAAGCATTTTGTAGTCCTATGATGACGTCTCACTCTTTTAGTGAGGCTATGCCTCTGGACTGTGAGTGTCACAAGAGTTTCTCAGTTTTTTTTCAACCCTCTTAGGTAGGATAGGATGGTTGGTGTAGACTGGAGTTGGATGTTTCCCTTCCCCAGGTCAGTTGGCTCCTATAATACCCTCACAGGTTAGGCTCTGGTTCACTAGTTTCCCCAGAGGGCAGGTCTTGTTAAGGAGAACAGAGTACCCTGGCATATTTCAAAATGATTTCTTTCCCCCCACCTTGCTGGAAGCACAGATGCACGGGGTATTTTTCTGCAATATTTACTGTGGGAACCTGGTCAAACTGCTGGAATTATATTTCACAATATTGTGGGATGTTATGACTGAGTCCCCTGGAGTTCTTAACTCTCAGACCTCTCTGCCCTGAGCCTCCATCAATTTGTCAATTACAGTTCAGGTTTTCCTACCCTGGCATTGGTTACCACAGTGTTTTACACTTGTAAGTCTCTGCTGTGGTCAGCTATGAGCTCACCTGTCTTTCTTTCCATTCTGGGGGTAGCAAGTTGCTTTGCGTACCCTCCCCTTTCTTACAATTCCCAAAAGAGTTGTTAGTTTTCCAGTCTGTTTGGAATTATACTTGTTGTGAGGATGGATTGGTAGCTTCCAAGCTCCTTACATGTGGAACTGGAAACTGGAAGTCAGAAGATTTTTGAAAATAAAAAAATTAAGAAAGAGATAAAAAAAGCATTCAAGAGAAAGTGCTAAACACTGAAGTAGGCAAAGAAAATCAAATACATAGTTGTTAGTGATTACAAAGAGAACCAAAGAAAGGCAACTGAGCTGTAAAAATGAATTCAAGAAAACTTTTTTGAAATTAAAAGAAAAAATTGAAGCTACATGGAAACAGCAATGTTGACAACATGATTAACACCAAAAAGGGGAAAATGCTTGACCTTTTAGAATAAAAAGTGCACATGACTTATAAGAGTGAAAGTTAGCTTATAATTACACTTTTTAACAGCAGATTTTATTGGGGTGGGGGGAATGAAGCAGCATATTTAAAGTAAGGAAAGAAAAAAATGAACCAAGGATTTTATACCCAGCAAAACTGACTTTAAGAATAAAAGGTACAGATGTTATCAACATGCAAGTATTCTGGGATTATTATTCTCATGAGCTATTCCTGAGGAATCTAGGAGAGAATGTGTTGTAAATGACTGAAGCAATGAGAAAGACGCCAACATAACTTACACATTAAATAGTTTCCTGTAGAAATAGGACTAACAGAGGACTAAGGAAGGACTAGTGTCAATGGCTTCATGGTTTCACAGTGTAGATGTTGAATCTTTTTTTTTTCTTTTAAATGGGAAAAGTAGGGAGAGTGTTTGCAAAAAATTTGAATGTTTTTGAGACTTATATTGGTGATGATATTAATATTGTCAGTCTGAGATTATTGCTGTGAAATGTGGGATAAATCAGTAACACTGGAATGTTCTAATTCTGCATTCTCTCTGCTTTTAAGAACCCAAGATTCTCAGAATGAGAGATTAGAGGTTCCACTGTTAAAAATGGTTAAGTAAAAGCTCTATAGTATTGAGTTTGCATAGAAAGTACAATATAAATTTATGAGATGTTTTTATCTTTGAATCAATAATATTTTCTAGTTCTTTTCACTGAAAAGTCCTAGAAGCTCTGCCTAATTTAGCAAAGTGCATCTCTAGGACCCAGGCTGTGGTTTTGAAATACCATTTCCCTGTAAGAGAAATTAGGGCTTCTTGGAGAAATAAGTCTAGGACAGGAAGTTTATAAAATGAAAGTTGGGACATCTTAGATAACAAGGAAATTACCAAAGACTGTTCTAGAGTCATGTCAAAAAGACTTAGAGCCTCCTACTGGTCAAAGACGGGACAGTTTGATTTTCAATAATGAAAAGAATTGAAACCTATCATGTATGTTTAAATTAGTTGTTTGATAATGATGTTGAAAAGAATTTATCACCTCCAAGAAGGTAAACCAACTCATATCTTGAAAATTGGGAAATCAAGGGAAAGAAGTAAGCATTTACCCTGATTTTTATATCTAAACCACTGGGTATCAGAATAGTAAATGAAAGGCACGGTATCTTGTAAAACTATTCTAACTACAAAATGAAAAAGAAGTGACAGAATATCACTGTTTTGCAACTCCCAGTGGATGGATACAAGCATTCAGCATCAATAGCAGCAAATATTATTTTTTTAAAGTTTTTATTTATTTATTTGACAGAGATGACAAGTAGGCAGAGAGGTAGGCAGAAAGAGAAAGGAGGAAGCAGGCTCCCTGCTGAGCAGAGAGCCAGATGTGAGACTCGATCCCAGAACCCTGAGATCATGACCTGAGTCGAAGGCAGAGGCTTAACCCACTGAGCCACCCAGGTGCCCAGCAGAGATTATTTTAAACAAAGATAGTCAGATATCATGTGCCTTCTGTAGTATTGCTAGATACTACCTATATTCTTGCTAAAGAGATCTAACCTTGGTCTGATCTTTAAGTGGACTAAGCTTCCCAACAAGGAAATGTTGTTGGACTTCACTGTGAGTATGCAGTCAGTAACATCAAGACACTGTGGGAAATTATAGGTCAAATTGCCCAAATTCTTCAATAGATGATTTATAAAGAAATGAGAAGGGTGGAAGAGAAATTCTTAAGATTAAAAAAATTAAAATACATTAAAATTTTTAAGAAGGGCAAGACTTAACAATAGTGTCTAGTGATACACATTTGGGTGATAAAATGATTTAAAAAATACAAAAAAGTGACAGCTATAAAAGCTAATTGTTACTTTGAGGGAAGGGAGGGGTTATGGTTGAGTGGTGGCACACAGAGGAACTTTGAGAGTGGAGTATATATATATATATATATATATATATATGTATATACATTTATATATATGGTATTTGTTATTGAAGAAAAGTAAAAAATTAATGAAAAAGGGATAAAAGAAGATGCTGGCTATCTTGTCCTTTTACTAAATATGAGTTCCTAGAGAGCTACTGCTAGCCTTTATTTATCTTTGTACAAATTAGAAAAAGGTAGACTTTCTTCCAGGCCTTTACTGCTATTGGCCAGTAAATACAAAAATCTACAATGCCCATGATATGAAAGGTACCTCTTTGATGGTGCCCTTGTGCAGTGTACAGCTTGCACAACTTTATGAAATGACCTTGAGTGTCCATGTTGGTTCAAGCTCATCTCCATTTGGTGTTTATTAAGAAGAGGAATTTATTTTTTTGCAAGCACCATTTTGTTCTTTGAGAAATTTTACTTCAGTGCACTTTAGCAATCCAGTGGAATTGAGAAAGTGCTTATTCTTATTAATACAGCTCTTTCTTATTTTAGCTTGCAGTATCCCTGAGGCAGAATTAGTATTTCCTGAGATGTTGTGTAGTATTAGAAATGTTTAAGGGTGCCTGGGTGGCTCAGTGGGTTAAGCCACTGCCTTCGGCTCAGGTCATGATCCCGGGGTCCTGGGATCGAGTCCCGCATCGGGCTCTCTGCTCAGCAGGGAGCCTGCTTCCTCCTCTCTCTCTGCCTGCCTCTCTGCCTACTTGTGTGTTTAAGAGGGCTAGCTGGCTGTGGAACTAGGAAGTTTGGTGGTATCAAACCCCTGCTGTGGCTAGCACAATTTGGACTCTAGACCCCATCTTGGCCTGATCCAGAACTTGATTCACTATCAGTTATCAGGTTCACTGGGATAGACCCACATTAGCAAAAGCTCAGAAGATTATGATATAAGTCAGAATGTCAGTTTACTAATTTTCCATAATAATAGTTACTGTTAAATGAACGGGAATACTCATGTTAGCTCTGTTAGCCCTATGAGGCAAGTGCATTTGAAGCCAGAAGGCTGTGTGGTTTGCAAAAGGAGGTGGGTGATCCTAATGGCTGGTGACATTCTCATCACATCCTGATCCACCCATCTCCACTCCAGGGACATGCCTGCCAGCTGGACCCAAACACTTATGTCAACCGTGTCATCGTCATGCAATAGACACACTTACAAATTCTTGCTTTCTAGCTCATATTTTCCCAGGCTCCACATAGAGGGAGGAAGGGGACAACTTTCCAGTCAGCCAGAGCCTCTGGGTCAACCCTTTTGATTAGTGGCATGACAGTTGAAGCAGCCACCTTACCTCACTTTACAAAGAATTTCAGAGAAATGAGTCTAACAAACATGGACCACCTTCTAGGGACTAGACACAAAGAGGAACCAGCCGTGGTTCTTCATCTAAAGTAGACAGCCTGGGGGCGCCTGGGTGGCTCAGTCAGTTATGTGTCTGCCTTTGGCTTAGATCATGATCCCAGAGTCCTGAGGTCAAGCCCTCCATCTGGCTCCCTGCCTAGTGGGGAAGCTGTTTCTGCCTCTGTCCCCCCACCCCCACTCATGTTCTCTCTCTGTCTCTGTCTCTCTCTCTCTCAAATAAATAAATAAGGTTTTAAAAAAAAAAATAGCCTGGTAAGGCCAGACTTAACATTACTTGCCACTTGCCCACTTCCCCTAGTTCGGGGGAAAAAAAAAAAAATATATATATATATATATATATATATATAGAGAGAGAGAGAGAGAGAGAGAGGGAAAGAAAGAAAGAGAGAGAGTGTGTGTGTGTGTGATTGAATCAGAGAAAGGATCGAAGTAAACTTCAGCTTGGCATGTGTCTGAACTATCCAAAATGCAGATCTCTGGGTTTCTGTCTAGACGGTTTTGTTGGTTTTTTTTTCCTAGACTTCTGTGTTACAGGACTGGTCTACACCTGAACACAACCCATACATTTTATTAGATTGGATCAGATCTCTCGGATCTATCAGATGCAGCCTTATCAGGTAGAAGCCTGCCGTTGGGTTGTGTATTTAGAAAAACAGCAGTCACTTCCTCTGGGAGTGGCAAAGTATGAGAAACAGGGCTCTGTCTCTCCACCCTTCCTTTAAAGCCCTCAGTCTATGTGATTGGGTTTGGCTGGGGTTTGGATTTGTTTGTCTGTTTTTTGAATGTAGCCTAGAACATGGAACTCATGCTGCCGCTCCTGGTTTCTGGGCCCATCTGCTCTGAGCTCAGGTGATCACGGGGTGTGAGCCTGCTGCTGTCCCTCCACAGGGAGCCACTGTTTTATCTTCTCACAAGCCTGGCACCTGGTTTGGAAACAGGATCTAAAATTAAAGAGTTCTTTCCATCCTGGAACTTTGAACTAACCTTTAGAACTCAAATGAGGGCTTGGCGAGGACAGAATTAATCGGGGAAGAATTAACCTGGGAAGTTGGATGCTCCAAAAGAAGACTCAGAGACCCCATCCCTTAAACATATTGGACCCAGAATGGAGATGATTATGTATATTTTGGGTTTTAAAGAGTTTTGTAAAGAAAAATTTTTTTTTCCACGAGTTTTTGGTTTAATTGCCTGGCAGGGTGGGAAATCCCAACACAACAGTGTGGAACTGGGGCATGAAAAGCAGCAAGTGAGACGGATTTATGAAGCCCATAAATAAAAATGAAACTCATTTCATTGTCCAAATTGAGTGGAAAGGCACAATCTATCCCAATTCTGATAAATGGAAGAATAGGACACACACAGAGGAAAGTTCTTTCCATTTTAATAAGGCAAGATAATGGGTGTAACATAACTGAGGAGTTTCAGAGAAAAGGACATTTCATTTTGCCCGATTTTGACCAAGGAAGCTTGTTACCCATATCCACTTTAAGGGAGAAAATGCTCACTTTCCCAGAGAGAACTACAACCCGCTGCATGTTTAAACATTGCCCAAATGAGCATTTTTTTTCTCTACAGGCGAGCAGTGAAAGGAAGGAGAAGCAGGGGCCCCGGTGGCAGCCATGTTAGGCAGGAGATTTTCATACTTCTGGAATTTGGGGGACCGCCACCCTCTTCCCGTTCTCTCCTACGAAGCACACTCGTGCTAAACTGTTCTCTGAAGCCTGTTGGTTCCTGTACAGATGGGTCAGATAAGACAGCGGGGAGTGCCGACAATGAACCGCTGTTTTTTAAAGAGGGATGAGGTAGAGTGGCTGCAGGTTGAGGGGCATATCAGTGCTGTCTGGCTCCTCAGTGAGGTCAGGGCCACTGTCCGCCTCCCTCCCCGCCTTGATGGCCAGCCCCACCTTCTCTGATGTGTCCATTCAGCCTGTTCTCTTTCTAAGTAAATGCCTGGGTTCTTTAGATTTTGGGGTTTTTGTTTCAGTTTTGGTTTTGTTTTGCTGATCCATTATCGGTCTGTTCCCAGGCAGATACACAAGTTGGTATAAATGACACGTGTGGTCGCTAGCCACAAAACTAGAAGGGAACCAGCGGGCTCATGAGGGAAAAAAGACTCAGGCATGACTTTGTTGTCTTTGACATGGAACTAAAGACTCACTCGTCATTCATTTGATAAACATTTGAACCCTTGTCTTGCACTACTTATCCTGCTGGGCACTGTACATGATTTAAAGATAAATTAGGCCTTCCCCCCATGCCCCAGTGATCCTACAGTCAAAAGCAGTTTTTACTTCCTCCCTTAAATTTATCAGCACCGCCAAGTACATTCAGTCTAGAAAAAAATGGCATGCTTGCTTAGCAGATGTGGCTTCCAGACAAGTTCCTCAGCCCTTTCCAACTGGATTGCTCCCTAAACCTGTCCGAAAGATAGTTCTGGAAGTACCACAGGCTTGCAACGAGTATACACTGAAAGTGCAGTCTGGCACCAAAGGGTCATACGATCAAACCATCCTTCATCTCTCTCTTTATTCGTGAATGGTGCTGAGCTCACACTGAGGCCGGGAAGAAGGGTAGATTTTGTCCCATTGCTGTGGGTGAGTTTCTGGAAGCATCCTGCCACCTTTTTGACCATTGAGGAGAAATGGTGCAGCCTCCCCCCAGGCCTCCTCCCGGGCCTCCTCCGGCTCTTTAGCTTTAAGAATCCACTCCACAACAACTTAGCTGAATTGATCCAAAACCTGTGCAATAGGGACTCCTGGAGTCGATCTTTCTTATTTGGTGTTCTGTCCTTGGGTCATTAAATACCATGATTGTGAAGAGCTGCTCACGTGTTGAGACTTTGACTAAGTAAATTAACACTACATGAGGAATTTTACCATTAGATAAGGCAGAACATGTGTTGGTAAACGGGGGAGGACTCTGCTCTGAAAATTGGGAGTCCAGAGAGACCGAAGTGGGGGTGTTTGCAGCACTAAGGGAGAAGCTTAGTGTGTGGGGATCGTAGTGCTTTGAACATGGGGGAGAGGCTCCCTGTGGTGCAGAAGGTAAATTCCAGAACCCTCCCAAGCTATTCTGCTTCCCTCGTCTGATTTTGAATTCACCAACCAAGATTTCTGATCAATAACTCAGCTTCCTTTCCTAAGCGTGGTGATGCTGGAGAGGGGATCCCTTGGAATGGGAACATGTGAATTCCAAGCTCTAGAATGGGAATTTCTGAATTCCTCCCTTAAAAATTAGTCAATTAATATACCCATTTATTGGCCGATTATATGTTAATTTGGTTAGAGTAAGGATGTTGCTAAGAAAAATCTGACTTGTAAGCCTGAGGAGCGGCCTCTGGAACTTGTTGCCTTGGGGCTTGAGAACATCTTTCTCATGACCTCCCCTGATGGCATCTTTCCCAGTGCATCCCCAAATTCAGGCATAGTGCCCGTTGCTTTTCACCCAAGGATGAGACCACCCATCAGACTGGGTGCTAGTTAGGTTATAGGTTTTAAAGATTTTATATCTTTCTCCTCCTTACCACCTTATGATAGACAATAAGTTATCAAAAGGAATTGGGGTAGAGGGAGCTGGATTATGCACTTTAACAGAATCATTGAGAAACAAAAGAAGGACTGCAGACCCTCCTAAATCATGATTGGGTATTTGCTCTGATTTGCTGGTGGGGACTTGAACACCACCTCTCTGACCAATGAGCTCTCCTCCATATGCTCCCCACAGAAGCAGGAGAAAGAAAGAGAGAAACCCACCATTAAAGTCAGGCTAACCTCCTCTTTGAATAACTCTGACCTGGATGAGGGAAAAACCCAGAAGGAAAAAATTTGAAAAGTTTACTTCAGGTTGAGAATTTCTAATTCCACCACTTTTGTGTGTGTGTTGTTGTTTGATAGACATGACAGCATCTCCTCATTATTATGGAAAATATAGGGTTGGTGTTAATTACTATCTGAATATGAATGGGAGCAGAAGTGGGCATAGCCTGCACTGGCCTTTCTTTGACAAGGTATAACTTTCTTCTGAATTTCTGTGTTAATTAATGCTTATTTAAAAACCACTTTAATTGGTAGTAAACACCTCAACTTTTTGTACTCATTAAAATGCAGCCATTGATGTGTGATGGATTTTTTTTAAAGCTTAATTAACTTTCCTTCTGTATATATAACCTATAATAATGACAAACATATTGGGAAAAAATTACCCCTGCTTTTCCCCCTTTCTCTCTACCCCCATTATAAAGACATTTTTAGCTATGGATGTCTCACTTTGTTAGGATCAGATGCCATTAATTTGGCATTTTGGAGAAGAGTTGATGGCAGGAAATCAAAGCTTTTTGAGACACTGGTCATTTTTAAACTAAATATTCATATTTCTAAGGGAGAAACACTCTATTTTTTTTTAAGCGAAAAGTTTTAAGAAACTAATACCCCAGATGACCCGAGACTTGACTTGACTATCTTTGTGGAAAAGGTAAAATTTTTAAGATGTTCTTGGAAATGTTTTCTTGGAGTGGTTATAATTGTGTAGAAATCGAGTAACACATATCTCCCCTCTTCCATTAAGAGATATAGTTAATATTAAGATAATATATCTACCTTAGAGAAAATCTGGTAAATAGAACAATTCTTAATAGTCTCACTACCCTCACACAGCAGTTTTTAATTTTTCATAATTTCTTTGCATTCTTTGTCCACAGTGGACACAAAAATTGTTAAACAGTAAAACCATAGTCAGCAGGTATGGAAGGAAATCAGCAAGAGCACCGTTAGAAGGAGGAATTGACTTTGTGGTTTAACAGTCATTGGGTAGGAGGTTGGATTTTATCAGGAGCAGTGAAAACTATAGATGTAGGGGCCAAGTCATACAAGGGCCACAGTAGGGTTTTCAGTTGCTTAGTCTCTTACAGTCCCTTCTCTTGGTCAACAGTTCCCATCATCTGATCAAATTCTGATTTATTCCCTCCTTCAAATTATATAACTTGTGTTAACTGCAGTCTCAGATTCACTGGTGAGGATTACTAGGAGAGTTTCTTGTAACTCTTCCCTTTGTAGTTGAAGTTCAATCATTTTTTGAGAAAGTGGCTGACTAGAAGCATTTAAGACTCTGGAGAGAACACAGTGAGTGGCTATAGAGAAAACATCTATTAAATGAAGTATCAGAAGGCCTTCGATAATGCTTATTAGTCCAGATCCTACCCCACTTACAGTCCTCCAGAACTCCATCCTCAACCCAAAGAGAAGGGAGATTTCATATCAGTAAATTTGCCTAGCATTTTGTTCATCCTCTTGATTTACCAAGGTTTAATCTCTGGCATCTGGAATAACATTATTAGTGGAAAGAATTTTAAGAATCTCATTTCAACAAGGTTTTAAACAAAGAGAAGGGAAAAGATAGTTATGGAAAGGAGGAGAAAGAGACAGATCAGGGGATGAGGGGCAGTGGCTTCCTGTGTTCTAGGGTCTTGATTGGAGATCATGGGCCAAAGCTGCCCAGGTCTAGTTGTGAGCTGTTTGATCAAGTTCTCAGGAAAGCTGTCTCCTTGTGATGCCATTTGCTTCAGAAGAATCCTGAGGTCTTCTCAGTTTTAGAGCTCCGGTCAATGTGGTTGCCTATAATATAGGTATATATATCTTGGGAATCATGAATCAAATGGGAGTTATCCTTGGAATTTCACAGCAGTGTTTGTATTTAATGCTACCTGATGAGATTCCTTCCAAGAGGTACACTGTCTTTAAAACCACCAACACTGAAAGTAGATAAGGAAATTGTGATATGGAGATCAGAGCAATCCTGGAGGTCTGAAAACGGCTCCATGGACTAGGTTTTTGACCACTCAATATTGATATGAAAGATCTCAGGGAAAGCTGCTAAGAGATCTTGTCTTATATTTATGCTCTTTTTATATCTGTCCATTATCAATTTTGATCTATATATTTGACATTATTTTGATAATCAAATAAATTGATAGGGTCTCAGGAGTCCCAGGATACATGTTCCTAGAACAATCCTAAATTCTTCCATGAACTTTTTTCTTTCCAGGGCTTGGGAAGTCTTTACCTAAATTATACAACTCTAATCTTTTTGTTTTTTGGGTTTTTTTTTTGGTCATTGAAGGTTTTTATTGGGGGTGGGGTGGGAATAAACGATCTGATTTTCATTTTTTTTCTTTTTGCTTCTTTGATTATTTTATTTTTTTATTTATTTTTATTTTTATTTATTTATTTTTTAAATTTTAAATTTTTAATTTTTTATAAACATAGAATATATTTTTATCCCCAAGGGTATAGGTCTGTGAATCGCCAGGTTTACACACTTCACAGCACTCACCAAAGCACATACCCTCCCCAATGTCCATAACCCCACCCCACTTCTCCCCACACCCCTCCCCCCAGCAATCCTCAGTTTGTTTTGTGAGATTAAGAGTCACTTATGGTTTGTCTCCCTTCCAATCCAATCTTGTTTCATTTATTCTTCTACCCACTTAAGCCCCCATGTTGCATCACCACTTCCTCATATCAGGGAGATCATATGATAGTTGTCTTTTTCTGCTTGATTTATTTCACTAAGCATGATACACTCTAGTTCCATCCACGTTGTCGCAAATGGCAAGATTTCATTTCTTTTGATGGCTGCATAGTATTCCATTGTGTATATATACCACATCTTCTTGATCCATTCATCTGTTGATGGACATCTAGGTTCTTTCCATAGTTTGGCTATTGTGGACATTGCTGCTATAAACATTCGGGTACACATGCCCCTTCAGATCACTATGTTCGTATCTTTAGGGTAAATCCTCAGTAGTGCAATTGCTGGGTCATAGGGCAGTTCTATTTTCAACATTTTGAGGAACCTCCATGCTGTTTTTCAGAGTGGTTGCACCAGCTTGCATTCCCACCAACAGTGTAGGAGGGTTCCCCTTTCTCCGCATCCTCGCCAGCATCTGTCATTTCCTGACTTGTTAATTTTAGCCATTCTGAGTGCTGTGAGGTGATATCTCATTGTGGTTTTGATTTGTATTTCCCTGATGCCGAGTGATATGGAGCACTTTTTCATGTGTCTGTTGGCCATCTGGATGTCTTCTTTGCAGAAATGTCTGTTCATGTCCTCTGCCCATTTCTTTTCTTTTTTTTTTTTTTAAAGATTTTATTTATTTATTCGACAGAGAGAGATCACAAGTAGGCAGAGAGGAAGGCAGAGAGAGAGGAGGAAGCAGGCTCCCCGCCGAGCAGAGAGCCCGATGCGGGACTCGATCCCAGGACCCTGAGATCATGACCCGAGCCGAAGGCAGCGGCTTAACCCACTGAGCCACCCAGGAGCCCGCTCTGCCCATTTCTTGATTGGATTATTTGTTCTTTGGGTGTCGAGTTTGCTAAATTCTTTATAGATTTTGAACACTAGCCCTTTATCTGATATGTCGTTTGCAAATATATTCTCCCATTCTGTCAGTTGTCTTTTGGTTTTGTTAACTGTTTCCTTTGCTGTGCAAAAGCTTTTGATCTTGATACAAATCCCAATAGTTCATTTTTGCCCTTGATTCCCTTGCCTTTGGTGATGTTCCTAGGAAGATGTTGCTGTGGCTGAGGTCGAAGAGGTTGCTGCCTGTGTTCTCCTCAAGGATTTTGATGGATTCCTTTCTCACATTGAGGTCCTTCATCCATTTTGAGTCTATTTTTGTGTGTGGTGTAAGGAAATGGTCCAGTTTCATTCTTCTGCATGTGGCTGTCCAATTTTCCCAACACCATTTATTGAAGAGGCTGTCTTTTTTCCATTGGACATTCTTTCCTGCTTTGTCGAAGATTAGTTGACCATAGAGTTGAGGGTCTATTTCTGGGCTCTCTATTCTGTTCCATTGATCTATGTGTCTGTTTTTGTGCCCGTACCATGCTGTCTTGATGATGACAGCTTTGTAATAGAGCTTGAAGTCCGGAATTGTGATGCCACCAACTTTGGCTTTCTTTTTCAATATTCCTTTGGCTATTCGAGGTCTTTTCTTGTTCCATATAAATTTTAGAATTATTTGTTCCATTTCTTTGAAAAAGATGGATGGTACTTTGATAGGAATTGCATAGATTGCTTTAGGTAGCATAGACATTTTCACAATATTTATTCTTCCAATCCAGGAGCATGGAACATTTTTCCATTTCTTTGTGTCTTCCTCAATTTCTTTCATGAGTACTTTATAGTTTTCTGAGTATAGATTCTTAGCCTCTTTGGTTAGGTTTATTCCTAGGTATCTTATGGTTTGGGGTGCAATACAAATCTAATCTTGACCAAGAAGTAGAGTTATAAATCCACTGAACTTGGGGATTTTTTTTTCATCCCCAGCTGTGTTGAAAAAACCATTATGAAGCAATATTGTCCAGTGAGGAAGCATGTGTTTAAGAAGGGGGCAGTAAAGGGGCACCTGGGTGTCTCACTGGGTTAAAGCCTCTGCCTTTGGCTCAGGTCATGATCCCAGAGTCCTGGGATTGAGCCTTACATCGGGCTCTCTGCTCAGCAGGGAGCCTGCTTCCTCCTCTCTCTCTCTGCCTGCCTCTCTGCCTACCTGTGATCTCTGTGTGTCAAATAAATAAATAAAATCTTTAAAAAAAAAAAGGAGACAGTGGAGCAGAGGAAAGGGGGTCTGGGGAAGGTGCAGAAGGTGGAGCAGAGCAAGAGGGAGGAGGAAGTTAGTATCCAGGGGACCACAGGGAGGTCAGTATGCAATCAATTGTGTTAGGAGAGCAAGAAGGGAGTTTAAGTTTGGATTTCAGATCATCCAGGAATTTACTAACCTTTTCTAAGGAGTTCTTAAAGAAGCAATTTTAGCCTTTTCCTTTCTTTCATAGGCCTCTTTATAGCAGTAAAAAATACTAACAGTGAAATATTTGGACTCTTTGAACTTTTTGATTCTAGAGTGGATTATTTTACTCATATCCAAATTTACTAAAGTGGTCCCTGAAAATCTGAATTGTTCTTGATAAGACTGTTTTAGAGGTTCAAATATTTGGTGTTACTGGTAACCATATTTGAACATGTAAGAAGCTGGACAGAGACCGAGAAGTTCATTGAATGGGTGGGGATTTTCTTAGAATCTGGGTGCCCCATACCCATCTTGTTGAGAGCCCTGAGTTGTCAAGTAAACCCACCACAAGGTTTTCACCAAGGACAATGAAGGGGGAAGAACAAAGACTTAGATTGTGCTTCAACATAAAGAGAGCCAAGTACTAGATACTAGGCGGGGCAGGGCTTATTTAGCTGTCTAGGCCCTGTGCCTCCAGGAGGAGAGAATGGGGCGGGGGTAGGGAAGGGTGGTGGGGGACGGTGGAAGGTAAGAGGGGGAAAGAGGCAGGTATCCTGCATTGTCTATCCTCATCAGAGTGACTTGCGCTGAGCAGCATTGGGTCCAGGCAATGATTAGAGTCTTGGCATTAAAAACAACTGGCGATAACCAGAGCGCCATTAGCATAAGCCTTTGTTTGAGTGCTACAGTATGAGGAGACTCAAGGATTTCTGCCTTGGAGAAGAGTAGTATTCCTGTAGAGCTTTAATAAGAAGAATCTGTTAAAGCTCAGCTAGTTTGAAGAATAGTTGGTCAGAGATGGTTCTCAAGGGGGAGGGTTAGGCTGGTGGTTCAGCAGCCCTTGGTTGGGCAAATCAAGTTTATCAAAAGGGATACAGAAAACAGTGAAAGTGTTTTAATTTTTTAGAGTCTTTTATAGAATGCTATATTGACAAAAGAAGCCATTCAGGTGTGATGGGAGAAGTGAATGAAAGGGGAAGAATCTTCCAAGGGTCTTCTGCTCAGCAGTTGTTTTTCTTTACAAAAGCAGGGGAAATTGTTGCTTCTTCCTCACAGATGCCTCTCCCCCATCTCCACCTACTGCTGTGAAGCAAACCCCAATCTTAGTGGCTTATTTAAATATTTATTTTTGCTCGTGAGTCTTCACTTTGAGAAGAACTTAGTGGGTATAGCTCATTTTTGGTCCATTCTATGTCAACTAGGGCTGAAATCATCTGAAGGCTCACTCATTTGTCAGGTGTCTGGGTTGAGAAGATCCAAACAGCTGGGGCATCTTTCTCTATAGCGGCATGTCTTTCTTCCAGCATGGCGGGTCAAGGGACATAGAGTTCTGTGTGATCATTCAGGGCTCCTAAATGTGCATTGTTGTAAGAGAGTGAGAGCTGACTGGAAGCTTCATCCTTTTTTGGTACCTAGCCTCAAAAGTCACATGGTGTCATTTCCCCTTTACTCTGTTGCAGTGCTGTCCAACTGAAATAAAATGTGAGCTACGTGTGTAATTTTAAGCTTTCTTTAATAGCCACATTTAAAAACTAGAAAGAAATAGGTGAAATTCATTTTAGTAATACATTTTATTTAACATACTATATTCAAAAGATCATTGTAATATGTAATCAATATAAAACTAAATTAGATATTTTATATTTGTTTTCATCTTGTCTTTGAAATTCAGTTTATGTTTTATACTTGTAGCATATCTCAGTTTAGATGGCAGTTTATTTTTTTTTTAACCAGATGCTGAAATTTTAATATATGATGTGAAATAGAGTCCAATCAAAACAACTTAGTGGGGAATATTTTAAACTGGTTCAATTTTAAAATTATTTAGAATCGAATATGATTATCATTTCATTTCTTCAGTTGCTATAGCCACATTGCAAGTACTCATAGCCACATGTATGTAGTGGCTCCCATTTGGACAGTGCAACTCTGTTAGTTGAAATTCCACCAGATTCAACATCAACTCTACCTTTCAATGAAAGAAGGGGCAAAGTTTTAAAGAAAATGTGGAAACAAATATTGTGGCTGTCTTTAGGAAATATAAGCTGTCATACCTTCTAAATTTCCCTTGGTTTATTTGCTTTGGTTTCTATATTTCATGGTGAAGATTTTCTGTAATGTTGTTGGCTCACTGAAATGGAAGGTCTCAGAGGTAGACTGCAAGCTCTGGGTGTGGGGCATGGCTTATGTACCGGTAGACTTCACTAGTGGGTGATTGATGGGGTCATCTTATTGGGGATGCATCACAGATCCATGTCTGTTGGTTGTCTCTCTTAGGTTAGATTCTTCAGAGAAGAATCAGTTTCCTTAGGGCACATAAGGCTAGTTGTCAGTGCTCTGGAGGTAGGGGAGGAGACAGGGATAGTGTTAATGTTCACCTACTACATTCTGTCAGTAAAGCATCTCACCTCTACTCTTTGTTTTTCCTGGTTTCTCTACCAGAGCTACTCTGATCTAATTATACAAAGATTAAACTTCCCAGGGCTTGCTGGGTTGGGAAGGAGTCATGTCTGACTGCCGCTGGTAGGGCGGGGAGCAGCCAGTTCTCATCTCCCAGCTTCACCCTTCTGCCTCCTGAGCCTCTCTGGGTCCTCTACGATGAAGCAACCCCATGTCAGGGGCATTGATTGCCTCCACAGACTGTTAGGCTTCATATTTTCCCACTCTGCTAAGCCAGTTTTCACTCATACATCAACTTTCCATTCCCACAAAATTTGGAGACATGCGTTGTGTGCAGTCTTCTCCTCTTCTGTTTCCTTTGTGCCTTGGCATGTTATTTTAGCATGGAGGCATCAATATTGCCTGGAAGCTTGTTAGAATCTCAGGCCCAGCCCAGATCTACTAGAACAGAATTCATACGTTTAGCAAGATGCCCAGGTGATGAGCATTGCACACTTAAGTTTAGGAAGCACTAAATCATCTGCCTTAAAGCTTTGGCGGTGCCATGCCAGTGCTCAGCTCATGCCATTGCTCAGTAAGTACTAGCTGCTGGGCTGATCTTCAGCCTGTAGCATGAATAAAGGGTCTCCACGTAATGAGCTCCAAATCAACTCCAGGATGGGAGATGGAGAAGATAAAGAAGTCCTTGCTTTGTGCTTGGGAGCTTTAACCTATTTGGAAGCCCCAGTAGCCATATCTAGTGTGTTCTCTTCAAGATTCATCTTGAAGGATTTTCCAGACCAAAGCTGACCTTTGAGATCCCTCGATTCCTAAAGCAATCCTGGAAATCCAAAACCATCCTAGACACCTTCCAGCTTTGAGGTTTCTTGGACGTTAGAACAGATTTCATGCCTATGTAAATGTCTGGGCCCTGGAGTCTGTGGTGCAAGGGGGAAGCTCTGGGACTGGAATGTGGGCCTGGCTTTCCCCCCCAACATGACCCGCACTCTGGCTGTGTTTCTCCTGACAAAGGTAAGTGTAAGGTGTGCCAAAAACATGGAGAATCCAGCACCTCCCAGCCAGCCATGCTGAATTATTTAAAGAATCCCTAGATTTCAGATTAACTGACATGGAGATAGCCTTACATTACCAAAATTTTATTAATAATTTAACAACAAGGCTCTGAATAGTGTTATAATAGTATTTAATTTAATTAACAATCTATCAACTAGAAAATATAAAAATGAAACATCCCTTCAACAAGCTATCGGATTGAACACTAGTGACTATTGTCTAGGATTGCATTTAGAAGTTATAGATGGTTAGGCTATTTTCCTCACCCCAGAACATACCCTGAAATAATTAAAATCACCGAAGCTCTGATACAGATTTATTTTGTTTAAAATAAAAACTTTCAGGGATGTTGGTCTATAATTCCTTTTGATATGGTCTTTGCCTGGTTTGGGGATCAAGGTAATGCTGGCCTCATAGAATGAGTTTGGAAGTGTTCCTTCTGTTTCTATTTTTTGAAAAAGCTTCAGGAGAATAGGTGTTATTTCTTCTTTGAATGTTTGGTAGAATTCCCCCAGGCATCCATCAAGCCCAGGACTCTTGCTTTTTGGGAGGTTTTTGATCACTGCTTCAATTTTATAACTGGTTATTGGTCTATTCAGATTGTCAATTTCTTCCTGTTTCAGGTTCGGTAGTTTATAGGTTTCCAAGAAGGCATCCATTTCTTCCAGGTTGCTTAATTTATTAGCATATCGCTGTTGGTAATAATTTCAAGTAATTGTTTCTTTTTCCTTGGTGTTAGTCATGATCGCTCCCCTTTCATCCATAATTTTATTAATTTGGGTCCTTTCTCTTTTCTTTTGGATAAGTATGGCCAGTGGTTTATGAATCTTATAATTGTTTCAAAGAACCAGCTTCTAGTTTTGTTGATCTGCTCTTCTGTATTTCTGGTTTCTAAATCATTGATCTCTTCTCTAATCTTAATTATTTCTCTCCTCTTGCTTGACTTAGGTTTTATTTGTTGTTCTTTCTCCAATTCTTTTTTTTTTTTTTAAAGATTTTATTTATTTATTTGACAGAGAGAGATCACAAGTAGATGGAGAGGCAGGCAGAGAGAGAGAGAGAGAGAGGGAAGCAGGCTCCCTGCTGAGCAGACAGCCCGATGCAGGACTCGATCCCAGGACCCTGAATCATGACCTGAGCCAAACCCACTGAGCCACCCAGGCGCCCCTCTTTCTCCAATTCTTTAAGGTGTAAAGTTAGCTTGTGTATTTGGGATTTTTCTATTTTTTTGAGTAAGGCTTGGATGGCTATGTATTTCCCCCATAGGACCACCTTTGCAGTATCCCATAGGTTTTGGACTGATGTGTTTTTGTTCTCATTGGTTTCCATGAACTGCTTAAGTTCTTCTTTAATTTCCTGGTTGACCCAGGCATTCTTAAGCAGAGTAGTCTTAACTTCCAAGTGTTTGAATTCCTTCCAAATTTTTTCTTGTCATTGAGTTCCAGTTTCAAAGCATTGTGGTCTTTGATATGCAGGGAATAATCTCAGTCTTTTTGTGTCAGTTGAGACCTGATTTGTGACCCAGTGTGTGGTTTGTTCAGGGGAAGGTTCCATGTGCGTTTGAGAAGAATGAGCATTTTATTGTTTTAGGGTGGAATGTTCTATATATGTCAGACAACAAAAAGAAGTAAAAGGTATTCAAATTGACAAAGAAGTCGTCAAACTCTCTTTCTTTGGAAATGAAATGATACTTTATGTGGAAAACCCAAAAGACTCCACCCCCAAATTATTAGAACTCATGTAGCAATTCAGTAATGTGGTAGGATACAAAATGAATGCACAGAAATCATTGCTTCTCTGTGTACTAACAATGTAATATAGAAAGAAAAATTAGGGAATTGATATCATTTACAGTAGCGCCAGAAACCCTAAGATTCCTTGGAATAAACCTAACCAAAGAAATAAAGGATCTATACTCTAGAAACTATAGAACACTCATGAAAGAAATTGAAGAAGACACAAAAAAATGGAAAAACATTCCATGCTCATGGACTGGAAGAATAAACATTGTTAAAATGTCTATGCTGCCCAGAGCAATTTATACTTCCAATGCCATCCCGATCAAAATACCAATGAGATTTTTTAAAGAGCTGGAATAAACAACCTTAAAATTTGTATGGAACCAGAAAAGACCCCAAATCACCAAGGAAATATTGAAAAAGAACAACAAAGCTGGGGGCATCACATTGCCTGATTTCAAGCTATATTAAAAGCTATATTATGATCACCAAGACAGCATGGTACTGGCACAAAAACAGACACATAGATCAATGGAACAAAATAAAGAGCCCAGATATGGGCCCTCAACTCTATAGTCAAGTAATATTCGACAAAACAGATAAAAATATCCAAATGAAAAAACTTCATCAAGATATTTGCAAATGACATATCAGATAAAGGGCTGGTATCCAAGATCTATAAAGAACTTCTAAAACTCAACACCCAAGAAAACAAATAATCAAATAAAAAAATGGGCAGAAGACATGAGCAGAAACCGGTCTAAAGAAGACTTGTGAATGGCTAACAGACACATAAAAAAAAGTTCAACATCATTAACCATCAGGGAAATTCAAATCAAAACCACATTGTGACACCACCTTATGGCAGCTGGAATGGCAAAAATTAACAAGGCAGGAAACAACAGATGTTCGAGAGGAACCCTCCTACACTGTTGGTGGAAATGCAAGTTGGTACAGCCCCTTTGGAAAACAGTATGGAGGTTCCTCAAAAAGTTAAAAATAGAGCTACCTTTTGACCCAGCAATTGCACTACTGGGTATTTACCCCAAAGATACAAATGTAGTGAAAAAAGGGGCACATGCACCCCAATGTTCATAACAGTAATGTCCACAATTGCCAAAATGTGAAAAGAGCCCAAGATGTCCTTCAATAGATGAATGGATAAAGATGTGGTCCATATATACAATGGAATATTACTCAGCCATCAGAAAGGATGAATACCCACTATTTGCACTGACATGGATGAAACTGGAGGGGATTATGCTAAGTGAAGCAAGTCAAGCAGAGAAAGACAATTATCATACAGTTTCACTTATATGTGGATCATAAGGAATAGTACAGAGAACATTAGGAGAAGGAAGGGAAAAGTGAATGGCAGGGGGAGTCTGAGGAGGAGACAAACCATCAGAGACTCTGGACTCTGGGAAACAAACTGAGGGTTTTAGAGGGAAAGGGGTGGGGGGATGGGTTGGTTCAGTGATGGGTATTAAGGAGGGCATGTATTGCATGGAGCACTGAGTGTTACACACAAACAGTGAATCATGGAACACTACATCAAAAACTAGTGATGTACTGTACGGTGACTAAAATAACACAATAAAAAATAAAAAATTTCTCCTAATTTAAAATAATATATATTCGTTAAACAGAACTTGGTAAATGTAGACACTTTTAAAGAAGAAATAAAAATTGCTGTAACCCATCAATCAGAGATAATCACTGGTAACTTTTATTTCCTTCAAGTCTTCATGCATTGTATATTGTTATGTAAAATTGAGACTATTCTGTACAGAAAACTTCATATTTTTTTGTTCACCTAACATTATAATGTATTTCTACATCCCACTAAACATTCTTCAAAAGCACCATTTTGCTTTACCCATAGTATTGTGTAATATAGTTGTGCTCCTTTTTGTTTGTTTTTAGCTCTTCCTCTTTTGCTGATCATTTTGACGATTTTCAGTTTTCTGCTGTTACTGGTAATGCTACCTTTCCCGGAACCTGTCTTGGGAAACAGCCAGAAATTCATGCAAAACTTTTATTACTGGATCAATCAGCATTTAAGCTGAAGACTCTTATTATATACTTGCCAAACTAGGATCTGGAGTACGGTTCCAGTTTGCTCTGGCTTTATGGGACTCGGCTTATGAGAAACACAGTGTCAGAAACCCCAGCCCCAATCACTTGAGTGTTCTACTTAGCTTCGCTTGGCGGGAGGGAGATAGCACCGTGGTTGAACATGGAGAGGTTTCAGAGCGGGGGAGGGGAGTGAAGAAGAGTTAGAAGTGATGACTGGGGGTTTACTTAGATGGTGTTTGGTGTGTGTCTGAGGTCTTAGGTAAGGACAGATGCATGACCACTCATTTCCTGGTAAATGGATCCTCTGTCCATCTTCTTTGTCCCTACCAGCCCCTCTCTCTTGAGTCCCCTAACCTCCCCATCCCCACCCCTTTTCTCTACCAGCTGCTTTGCTTGTCCATCAACTTTGTTCCCTGTAATGCCTGAGAATCTGGGTGCCAGTCCTCAATGGCCCTGGGCCAAAGTTGGGGAACAGGCTTTGCGTCAGGGCTGGTAGACCTCATTCCTCACTGTATCAGGACAAGCAAGGAAATGCTGTGGTAAAAATATGAGCAAAATCTTAGTGCCTTTACAGAACCAAATTTATTGTTCACTCATCCAGTGGTGTGAGACCCAATGATTCAGTCTGCTTGAATTTTGCAGTACCCCAATCCTGAGACATGATTTTGGGATGCCCATGGCAGATGATGATTGTATAGAAAACTGAGCATGGTCTCTTAAGTGCTTCAGCCTTGAAAGTGACATATGGTTATGGCCTTTGGGTCAAAACTAAGCACATGACTTCACCTAATTGCCCGGGATCAGGAAAATGTGATTCATCTGCATGTCTAGGTAGGAATGAGAACTGGAAATACTGGTGAGGATTATGATGTCCACCTGAATTACTAGAAAAGGAAATCTTAAAATATACTCCAAACACAGTAATTAGAGAAACACATCAGTATTAAGTGTGTGCAAGCAGCACCAAAAATAGTAACTTACGCGAGTGTCCGTTATAGGCTCTCTGTCTCAAACAGAATTTGTTTTACAAATAGGTGAGGCTGTATACCTCACGGGAAAACGGCTCCATCGGATTCATCCGGATGTGATGAGGGAGTTCAAGGTAGCCCAGGAGTCTACTTCTATTTCCCGTTAGTGGAAGGAAGTGTGTTACGATATAGCTGATCACGAAGGGATGGCAGGCAGGTTTCCACTGGTGCGCTGCAGCCACTTGATTGGTAGTGAACTCGAACTCCACGCTGTTTTGAGGAAGACTCTGAGGAAGCTTCTAGGCTCGGTGTGGAAGATCGCAGTGATTCATTCATCTGACAGATATTTACAAAGCACTTACTATGTCGCAGACTCTGTCCCAAGTGCTGGCTCTTACCGCTCACATGGAACTTCCATGATCAGTATCACTTAGCGATGTGTGCTCTGGGAAGCTAGCCTGTGTGCTTGGGTGTGTGCATATGCGTGGGGGGTGAGGGCACACGATTTTCTTCCTATTTCCATCTCGGAGCTAATGTGACTGCTTAGTGCCAGATTAATTCAAGCAGTAGAAGTGAATGCTAACTGGCTATCCTCACACGCACTCCCATGAGAAGGATGTAGGCTTTTGAAGTGCTTTCCTCTTGCATTGGTAAGTCCTGCAATACTTACCGCATGCTTCATCCCAATGACTTGTGCTTTCAAAGACACTACACTGTGAATGCGGTACCATCTCCTTTGTTTCTCTTGCCCTAGCTCATCCCTCTGGCTGCTCCAAAAATATTCTTATTAAGTCCTAGATTTTTCCCCCATCCACCAAATTCTCTATTTTCTTAAAAGGCTTGAACTAGCCAGTGGGAATGATATTACTTCCCTTCCTCTGTTCCTCTTAGTTTTGTTTTGTTTTAATCCACCCAGGACAGAGCAGGAGGAAAGCGAACTTTCCTTCAATTGCTTCAGCAGAAGTGATCTAAAGGATCTGAAGGATCCCTAACAGGGCTCATTCTTGGCCAGGGCGCTGGGATGGCTCCTCCACAGATTCTGTACCATGAAGCTCAAGTGAAACGGTGAATGCCTTAAAGAGAGCCTCAGCAGGGACCACCTGCTGTCCCTTGTCACCCTTTGTTCTCATCAGCATGCTTCTCTTGGCTCCTCCAACTTTTCCCATTCCAGAGAGTTCTGTACTGGCTGGGGACCTCCTCACCGTTTGCTGTGGGCAGCAAGTCAAGCCCCGAGCCAGCCTGGAGTAGTCGAGGGCTGTGTAATGATATTGGGCTATTGCCAAAGTTAAAAAAGAAGGAAGAAAAACGAATTTATTTCTAAAGGAAAACAGGAAAGGTATTATTACCCATTTTTCTTCGCCCCCACTTTTTCTATGTCTAAATAATAAATAAGTGATAAATCTGGGAACAGGTTTGACAAAATATTTTCTCTATTAGGACCCACTGAATGTTTAGTACCCCTAATGATAGTAAGATCTAAAATAGACTTGGAACTAGAGGCCTATCTGGTAGCAGACATTTCAGACCCATTTTGAGAAACTTTGCAAATCTGTTTCATTGGTGTAGGGATCCTTTTGTCCTCTGTGTACGCATTATCTGAGTTTAGTCGCATATAGAAGGAAAAATCATTCTAACAAAAAAATTTTTGGTAATAATGGGACCACTTAGAAAGTCAGTCTCCACTCAAACATCCCTCCCTGTTTAACACTGGAGTTTTAACCCTGCCCATTGGGTCAATATCTTTAACATTTTTGGCTTTCAGTCCATCTCTAATTTCAGGGTATGGGACATATTTGACAACACTAATGCAAATAAAATATAAACAGATTACAAAATGAAGTCGAAATCTTGCAGAAGAGTCACGTTTTCCTGAAGTTGTTGGAGTGGTGTGGAGGACTGCTCTAGTCACGGGCAAAGTCTTGGGCAATGAAGAATCAGGCGGAGCTGAGTTAATTGAAAATTGAAGAAGAAATTGGATGATAACAATATAGGTTTTTGAAAAGAAGATTAATTGAGCCCTAACAACACTGATGTAATACCAGACTATTTAGAAAATGATCCTCTTTATACTCTTACTTCTTGACAAAAACGAAGTGGAAAATGTCAAGTCCATGGGAACTTGACCATTCTTTTGTCTATCACCTTAGAGGTGAAGACCCAGAGAGACTCTGGTGACTTAGAAGTCACCAGAAAGGTGAACGTGTGCAGAGTCCCACTGCTGGTGATGGACCGGGGGCCAGCTGGGACTCCGCCCACCTTGCCAATCCTTCTAGTCACTTGAGCGGGTGTTTGACTCCCCACATCCCCACCCATGAACAAATCCTACTGGCCTCTCTTCCGAAGCACTCCCAGAATAATCTGTTTCTTTACATCTCCCTCCCCCATATCCCATGTCCCTCCCCAGGATTGCTGCGGCAGCCTTCTAGCTGGGCTGGCTTCCCACCCTTGTCCCTGCGCTCCAAGGAGCAGTCACTGGGATCCTTTTAAAGCAGGTCGTATCCCTCCTCTCTCAGACCTTCCAGTAGCTTCTTCTCTCCTTCAAGATAAAATCCCAAAACCTCCCTGAGTTCATCAGCTGCTGTTGACCTCTCCTCCGGCCCTGTGCTCCGGTCATCTGGCTTCTTTGCTGTTATTCAACTCCCTGTGGAAACTCCCTGCTCAAGGTCCTCACGCTTCTGCTGCTGCCTGGAAGGCGTCCCCGAGATCTCTCACTTCCTTTCTGTTCTTTGCGCATGTCCCAAGCCCTATAAAAGAGCACTTCACTTTATCACCCTTCCCTACTGAATTTTTCCTCAGAAGAAAAAAGATCGAGTCCTGGCCTGTATATCTATATGCTTATGGTCTGCCTTCCCACGTCAGAATGTGAGTTCTGTATTCACTGTGTGGTTTCCGTGTATTCCTCAGGCAACTGTATCACTTTGGTTGGCAGGTCCTATTAGAACTCTGATGTTGTTAATAAATGCTAAATAAGTAATCCTTGAATAAACAAAGAAATACATAGCATGAATGATCAAATGAATAATTGAAATGATCTATACTGGGGCATCATGTAAGAAGATCGTTTAAAAAGTCAGAATGCTTTGCCAAGTTGCCAAGTTCCTTTCCTCCTTTTTTATCCTGCTGTGGTTTTTCCTGTACCCCACCCCTGTGTGCTCTGTGGAACTTCACCGGGGAACCCCACCCCACTCAGACCCCTACTTCTCACTTAATCTCCGTGATTTGATTGGGGGGGGCAAATGCACTCATTCAGAGCTTCAAGATCACAGGCTTGCAAGGGCGCAGGGAGTCTCACTCACCTAGAGCTGTGGTGGATGGGGGGGGGGATTTCTTATGTGGATGAAGGACTTTTTTCCCCCTAAATTGGAATTTAGGCAGCTCTCTTATGGTCAGGGATTACTTACGTAATTTCTGGGCATTTGGCCCTTCGTTTGTACTCCTGTGTTTTGGCCAGAAGGAAGGAGGGAAATTCTACTTAAGCGCTGTCAGGAGTCAGAAAAGAGGTTGCAATTCCTGGTCAAAATCCACTTTCTTCGAATTTTTTTACCCCCCTGACGGGTGTGGGGTTGAAGGTATGCTGGGGAGTTGGGCAGAAGAGGAAAACTTCCATGCAAAGGCACACGTGCTGTTTGGGAACATTAGTTTTGAAAGTTTGGGGAAAAGGTAAGGGCAGGTTTTGTTTGTTGTTGTTTTATTTTGTTTTGTTTTTAAAGATTTTATTTATTTGACACAGAGAGAGAGAGAGAGAGCAAAGCAGGTAAAGCAGCAGACAGAGGGAGAGGGAGAAGCAGGCTCTCCGCTGAGCAGAGCCCAACTTGGGACTCGATCCCAGGACCCCGACACCATAACCTGAGCTGAAGGCAGATGCTTAACTGACTGAGCACCCCTGGCACCCCAAGGACAGGTTTTTAATTTTAATTATTATTATTAATTAGCACTGGTGAAGGGACATTTGGGGGACATGTGAGGTGAGGAGGTGGGGAACTCAGCATAGAGTAAAAGTAGTCATTGCAGTTAAGGGAAGGTGGGCTAAGCTAGGAAGACCGCTGTGACTCTACCTATCCAGAGAGGCCTGGAAGGAGGCACCGCCCAAGGCAGGGTAGTAGCTCCGTCACAGGGGACAGCTGGGTGGCTCTCTTCTCAGGGGGTCTCCATGTCTGGAAGCCAAAGATGACTCAAGGTGACCTGCTTGGCTTTTCTCACTATTAATTTGATTTTAGGTTATTCCCCTCCATTCCCGGGTTGGCAATACTTAACTCATGTTGGTGGCAGTTGATCTGACTAATTGGCCCCTGGAAGGGGCAGGAAGATTCTCTTGTATCTCCATTCCCCTCCCCCCACAACGGCAGCCACGTCGGGGGAGGTTTGGAGGGTCTCCTGCCCTGGGCTCTGCCCCGTAAACCCTCTCCTATACTACTTTGCCTGGTGGAACTTCCCTCATGCTGCACAGGAAAGCAAGCCAGGCCCTTTCCGCAAAGCTTCGTCCTGATTGAAAGATGAGTGAGCCTACTAACCGCTGTCTGCAGCAGCTTCCCCGGCCCCGCAATGTGAGGACAGGGTAATGATGTCCAATTTTGCACACTTCAGATCCATTAGTAGCAATTACCTTTCTCGAGGTGTTTTGAGTTAGTTTTAACATAGCATTCTTACAGTTGGTGGATAATGACAGTAATAATGTGCACAACATTTTCAAGTCACTGTTTTTAGCTACAATAACACCATTAGTAGGTCTATTTAACAGATGCATTTCATGCTAAAAGTTAAGGTTCTCATGATTCCTGTCCCTTCCCCCATGTAAACCTTCACTGCTATTTTATTCAATGGAGATTTTTACTTTACATTTTCAGAGCTGTTTTTCCTATTCTGGGTCTTTCTATTGAAACGAGATGGTTGTATGACTGGCTTGATCTAGAATTATTAATTATTTAGATGTTCTTATTTAGCTGTACTTTTTGTGACTTGTAAGCTGACCTAGAAATCCACAGCTTGCAAAAATGGAAAATGTGTATATTTTCTAAAACTTGTTGGGATGTCTAGGAAAGATTATAGGGTTTTACATGATGTCCTCAAGGCTCTGTGTTTGTGTTGAGAATGCCCCCCAATAATCCACAAGATCTGTGTGTTCACTCCACCCCACCTGCCCCCACTCCTCCTGGAAGGCCTCCTTCCAGAAAGAACCAGAAAGTTCTCCTCACAAGTTCCACTTCCTTGCTTTCTGTACTTGCTGGACACTGCTGACCATTGTCTTGTTACTTACAGTGCCTCACCTTCCTGTGTGAGTTTCCTAGGGCTGCCTTAACCATGTAATACAACAAACCATGTAATACAACAAACATTGACCCTGGAGGCTGAAAGTCTGAAATCAAGGAGTTGGCAGGGCCATGCTCCCTCCAAAGCTTCTAGAAGATCTCTCCTTGCCTCCGCCAGCTTTGGTGGCTCCTTGGTTTATGGCACTATAACTCCCATCTCTGTCTTTTCACACTGCATTCTTCTTCTTCTTTTTTTTTTAATGTATTTAAAAAAAATTATTTAAATTCAATTAATTAAAGTATAATGTATTGTTCATTTCGGGGTATCGGTCTGTGATTCATCAGTCTCATATAATACCCAGTTCTCATTACAACACATGCCCTCCCCTACATTCTTCTTATAAAGATCCCGGTCATATCAGATGAGGGCCGACTCTCACGACAGCATCTGAACTTGATTTCATCTGCAAAGGTTCTATTTCCAAATAGGGTCACATCCATAGAGAACAGGGGTTAGGATTTCAACATATATTTCCAGGGGACACAACTTAACTCATAATACCCCTCAAGGAAATTGTAACCTCCTTGAAGCCTAGACTGTTTGTTGTACCCCCCTTAAGTAGTATTTCCTAAAATCTTGACTAGGGAAAAGGAATCTTTAGGTTCTTATAAAAACCAGGGGCTTCTTGCCAACTGTATTAGAGAAACACTGTATCTATGTCTCTGACTTAAGATGCTGATTAGCATATTAAAGGCTCTGAAAAATCTTGCTGTAAATATACTTCCTTAAGCCATACTTGTTTCCACTAGCTTTTTTATTTCCAGGACTTTTTTTGCTCCAGGTTTCCTCCATTAACAGCAGTGGAATATACTTTGGGGGAATAGAGGCCCATTGAATGAAGTTTCTGCCATATGAATCGTCTCAAATGAGGTGAGCAGAATAACATGGCATATGTTTGAGCAATTTTTTTTTTTTTTGATAGTATGAATTGTGTCCTGTAGAATAGGAACAGTTTTTAAAAGACTTAGTTCTGAGTGCTCCCTGAATTCAGCCTGGAGTTGGACAGATTGCTTGACACCCTCTCCTCCTGCCCTTTGTTCAGTCTACTCCCCTGACTCCTGGATGGCATGTCTCCTCATTTGAAAATAGGGACAAGCATATATCTGAAAAATGTATTGTACATAATTACTATTGGAGCCCAGCACTTTGGCCAGGAAAATCAATGAAGTCAGTGCGTCCTTATGCTATGCTGCGCCTTCGATGGTATCAGTGATTTTAAATGAAGTGATAGAATGAGGAGTTGCCTGGGAAAACTTGATTTTCTGTTTATACTTAAAGGAAGATAATAACGATAATTTTCCAACAATAACAAGAAGTCCTCTTTTTGATCCTTTCAACACCATGTGAGTTCTTTTTGCATCTTTTTGTAAAAAGTTTAGTCCAAGGCGGGCTTTTTGGCTAACTTGATCTAGTTGCCTCCTTCCCTGGTATGATCTGAGAGTTCCAAAGCCATTTCTGGACCATTGTGGGCAACACCTGAGTAGGAACGTCAGTCTTTTGGCAAAAATGCCACATGTGACATCGTAACGCCAAACAAAAATGTTTTTCTGAATCAGGGGTTTGTACTGGTTTAAGATAAAGCTGGTATATTTGTTAAAATTAGATACCTTAGAGGGCTATTTCATAAACGGGATTATGTGTTTTTTAAAACTAAACAATTTGGAGTTCACTGCAAGTTTTTTTTAAATAGTAAATATCCCAATGTATTTCAGTTGAGACTTAATTTACATATATCTGATTTTCATACATTCTTCCAATCATATCAGTTGATGTGTAGAATGGTTAAAGAGCATGGACTTTGAAGTCGGGCAGACCTGTGTTCAAATCCTGACTGACTTCACTCCTTGCTATCCTTGTAAATTACACAGATGACTTACTCAGGGAGTTTCAGTTTTCTTATCTGTGAAGTGGGAATAATACCACCTTGTTGTAAGGACTAAATGAAATGATGTATTTAAACTTCTGTTCCCAGTGTGTAGAGTTCAACTTAATTCCCAGCATCTGCACAATGTGTATAAAAACTACAATAAATGTAGTTACTATTATCTGCTACCTTATAATCATTTACATCTTTCATTCACTTAACAAGTACTTATTGAGTGTCTATTACATGACAGGCACTATTGAAACTGCTCAGGATATAAGAGAGAACAAGTGATTTCATGCCTGTGTGAAGCTTTTGTTTTAGGGAGAGGGTGGCAATTAAATTAGTAAGCAGATAGTATATCAGATTCTGAGAATCACTGTGGAGAAAATTAAGCAGGATATGGTAGGTAAGGCATGCAGTGGACGTGTGTTTTGGCACATGGGTGGGGTTGTGGGTTTTTATTTTTATCTATAATGATTAGGGAAGCCCTCACCAGTCATGTGACATTTGAGTAGACAGAAAGGAAGTGAGGAAAGAGCCTTCAGGACTAAGAAGCAGCAAGTGCAAAGGCCCTGAGGTATATTTGTACATAGCAGTGTCTGAGAAGCTGTGGGAAGTTAGCGTGGCTGGGGCAGAATGAACCAAGGGGAGGATAGTGGGATATAAGGTCAGAGAGGATCCCTAAACGAGGTCAGGGGGCCTTGTAGGACCCAGTACACACTTGGGATTTTATCCTTTGAAGATGGAGCCATTGGCAAGTTTAGAGCAGAGGAATGATAAGATCTGATTGTTTCAAGAGGACCGGTCTGGCTACGGTGTTGAGAATATACTATACTGCAATAGGAGTATAACTCATGCTACCTATCAATTATATAATGGGCATAACTCTCCAAAGAAAGTATTCCCTGACTCATTGCTTGTCTTCTCTCTCTACCCTAGGCTTCCACACCCTATGGTGCACTTTCCTTTTGTAATTGCCCATTTCCCAGGATAGCTGAATATCACTGATGTTAAGGGCAGTGTCCTAACTCCGGGCGCCATAGCAAAATACCATAGACCGAGTTACTTAAATAACGGAAATTTGTTTCTCACATTTCTAAAGACTGGCAGTCCAAGATCAATCACAGTGCTGGCAAGATAGGTTTTATTCTGAGGCCTCTTCTTCTGGTTTGTAGACTGACCTCTGTCTCCATTGTGTGCTCCAATGGTGGAGAGATGCTATGTCTTCTTAAAAGGACACTGATCTTATCAGATCATGACCTCTTTCTTCTGGCTTCATTTAACCTTGATTGTCTCCATGATGACTCCATACAGGAAGGAGGTGGCATAGGAAGAATTCAGTTCTTTTTACCAGAATGGACAGTATGCTCATTTAGCCACTGTAAAAACCTGCCACCCCCTCTTGAGAGAAACCTAGCAGTCACCACCATTTGTCCTCCTGAGGCATAACCTAGCAGAGTTGCTCGAGATAAAATAACATCTACCAGGGGACTGAGAGCTGGGGACCCCAGGACCGCATCCTGAAGTCCTCCATGGGGATGGTTTCACTAGATGGCACTCCCCCTACCCCCTATCTGTTTATTTCGAGCCTAATTAACATACCAGGTTGCACTTTATGCTGAGAAGCTTTAGAAGGAGTCTTTGTGCAGGGACTCCTGCACAGTGCTCCTGCACTTTGTGCACAGTCTTTGTACAGGTCGTGCTCTGTGCAGGGGCTCTTGCCTAAGTGGGGGTGATTGAGAGCTGGAATCCAGCTGGGCTCTTCTGGCCAACCCTGAACCGATCTGGGCCACGCTAGCCTGACGGGCACCATTTTCTAACCCACATAGAAATACCAATGGGCCGGCAAGAGTTTCGTGATGACAAGCGTTTGATGGGATATCGATAGAACAGCATCTTCTCTGTCCTTAGAAGAACTTGTTCCAGTGTGAGCATCAGAAATAGTTGTGCTTCCTGGGGCTACCGGTTTGTTTTAATCATGTGTATTTACAGCTTCATTTCCTCTTCCCATGGACCAGATTGGTGCCTTCCTGCTAGTGAGTGGAGGGGATTTCCTGGTAGGCATTCTGTGTGCTCAGGGCCCTCCTCACACGGGGTTCCTGGCCTCCGTGGGTGCTGTGGATCGGCCCGTGAAATGCTTCTACATTTACGAGTTTGAGAACACGTGGGATGCCCTGCTTGAGCCGGGGATACTTGAGTTTTGGTCTGCTTACATTAGGGGATTATTATAACAAGTTTGCCTTCATTCCACAGGTATTTGCTATGTGTCCCACTCTGTGCTGGTCCCAAAATGGGGGTGAAGAAGACAGGTTGGAACTCTACCCAGGAGGTTGTATGCTAATCAAGAGGCAGGTGAACAAGCGAGCAAGGTGATTATAGTTTGGGACAGGAAGCAAGAAGGTGCTGTCGCGGAGCGTTACTGTACGTGTTGGGGAGGGTGAGGTCAAAAAGGATGGGTTTCTTTAGACAGAGTAAGGGGAGCTTCTAAAGAGCGTTAATTTAGATGATGTAAGTTAAATGCTTAGCTTGGTGCCTGACACACAGTAAGCTCTCGATTCTCGAGAAAGGTTATTGTTACTATCAACTGTCACCTCTCCCTCAGTGTATGCTGCTCAACACGCCAAGGCCAGAGGAGCACATGGCCAAGCTCAAAAAGATGGCAGGACTTGGCAGATGTGCCAGCAGTGGATGGTGGGTTGGGGATCTCCAGTTCATGACGACCGGATGGTTCTTTCCCCTCCTTCCTTGTTGGGTGGTACCGAGGGCCTTTGCTGTACAGCTGAGTTCACGTTTGTAATTTGAACCCTTTTTCCAAATCATCACCCCCAAGGATTAATCTGTGGCCCTTCCCCCAAATCTTTAAATCTGTATTTTCCCGACTGCAAGTTTCAATTCGTGTCCATTCAGAGCCAGATGCAAAATGTTTTGAATGAAGATGGGAGCAACGAATAGGTAAAGGCCCTTGCTTGCAGAGAGAATAATGTTCAGTGGCCAGGAGAGCTGTTGGATGGGTTAAACTAGATCCGTTCTCACGTCCTATTTTTTTTTTTAATTTTTTAAAAAAGATTTTATTTATTTATTTGACAGACAGAGATCACAAGTAGGCAGAGAGGCAGGCAGAGAGAGAGGAGGAAGCAGGCTCTCTGCAGAGCAGAGAGCCCGATGTGGGGCTCGATCCCAGGACCCTGGAATCATGACCTGAGCCAAAGGCAGAGGCTTTAACCCACTGAGCTACCCGGGTGCCCCTCATGTCCTATTTTTGAGTGTTCTCTGAGCTTCTGGAGCCAGCCAGCCTCTCTGGTGGAAGGATTAGGGCCTGGAGCAGGGAGCTTAGGTGAGTCTAACAGGTTGATTTCGCTGTCTTCCTGGGAATGAGGCAAGGCCAAGCCCAGCGCACGAGCTAAGCTTGCTGAAGTACTCCGAAAAGCCAGGGTCTCCATCTTGCCCACAACTCAGTGCCTTCCCTTGGTTACCTAAGGGAACCCACTTACGACTCTATTACCCGGTAAATTAGGAGAGTGATTCAGTCAGGTATATTTATCATGAAGAGAACTGAAGATAATTAATACACTGCATTGAATGCAAATTGTACCCACAGCACTTATCTCATTTTCAATTAGCACAAATGTTACAGCACTGCAGGCTTGTTATGGTTTTACCACGGGCTGGGTAATTAATTTCCGTGAGCCACATATCAGGCACCTGGTAATGCCGTTTATTAATAAATGTCACCCCAGGTATCGGTTTGTTAGAAGAGGTAAATAAATGGAATGCGCAGTTGTCTGCCCTGTGCAAATCTATTTTTACACCTCGCTGAATCTTTTCACTTGTTTGTTTATTGACTTGCATGACTCCTGAGATTACAATTGCAAACAAAAGAAGATCCCTACCCACCATGTGGCCTCAAAGCAGGGAATTCCCTTTTCTTCCCCCTCGGGGACTGTCAGGCCGGTGAGTGGAGTTAGTCACAGGCCGGTTTGTGTTGCCTCAGAAAGCATTTTCCCAAATGAAACCCCGGGGGAGAGTCAGAAAGGAGAGACTTCTCCAGCCACACCTGTCCCGCCCAACCAGCCTCTCTCATGTGCATCTCCCCATCTGCAGATCTTTGAGGAGCAGGAGATCTTACAGACCCTTTACTGGGGCCTCCATCCTGCCTCTTCCTGGCCCCCTTTCCCTGCTCTACTTATCATTTATACTCCTGGTTATTAAAAAAGGTTCTGGTCACCCATTCCAATGTGTACATGGGGGCTGTTTCCCCACACCACCGCGCAATCCTCGGACACCAGCTTGGGGTACTACAATTCAACTCCATTCTGGCACAATCTACAAAGAGAGAGCATCAGATCCCACAGGTTAGGGGCTCCGTCCCGCAGGACTGCCCTCACTTTAGATGCCAATCACTCGTCCAGTATGGCACCTGTGCTTCTGACAGCCCACTCTAAATCAGAAGTTTCCATGACCTCCTCCCCCTCAGAATTCGATTAACTTGCCAGAATGACTCAGAGAACTCAGGGAAATATTCGCTTACATTTCCCAATTTATTATAAAAAGATATAATAAAGGACGCAGAGCAACATCCGGATGGAGGAGATGCATAAGGCAACGCGATGGAAAGGGTGCCGAGGCTTCCATGCCTTCTCCAGGCACGCCACTCTCTCCGAATCATGTGTTCCCCAACCTGGAGGCTCTCCGAACTGTGTCCTTTTGATTTTGGGGGAAGCTTCATTCCATAGGCATGATGGGTTAAATCACTGGCCATTAGTGATTGATTCAACCTCCAGGGAGGGGGGTAGGCGGACCTTCCCCTTGCCAGAGGTTGGGGTGGGACTGAAATTTCCAACCCTCTAGTCACATGGTTAGGTCTCCAGGAAACCAGCCCCCTTCTTAGGAGCTTTCCAAATGTCACCTCATTAACATAGCAAGAGACATCTTTATCCTCTTCTTAGGAATTCTCAGGATTTTAAGAGCTTAGTGCTAGACATGGAGTCAAAGTCCAAATAGATGTTTCTTTTTAGAAGTCACAGTGTCAGCGCTAACTAACCTGTGACTCTGGGGACTCTATCATAAGAAGGTGGGAGAATTTGGTGGCCTTCCCACAAAAGTGGGTTGTTGAGCAGAAGTCCCATATTTCTGTGAGCTTTTCCACGTTTCTGACTTACATCTTCTCTCTCCAGACTAGCAGGTGACATTAGTTTTTTTTGTAGAAAAAAAAACCAACTAGTTAACAGATTCTGATTGCATATTTATCATGGGTCTGGAACTTTCAGAGCTGGAAGGTTATATGCTCAAATTTTATCAAAGTTCTTGTGGGAATGTCAGTTTTGCCAAGTAGACAGTTCGCTCTTTTTTTTTTTTCCTGATCCAGTGGGGACCAGAATCCAAAATCAGCAATTCTCAACTTAAATTTTGAATTCAGTTGCTTCTGAAGTTCCCTTGAGGACCCTATTTGAAAAGCCACTGTGATTTGACTGAGTTCATCCACATGAAATGCTCGGCACAGTGCCTGGTACCCACCCAGTAACTTGACTGTGATTAGTATGGGAGTCGTTACCAGCACCGGTTCCATCATCCCAGAGCCTCCTACAGAGAGTGACCGTCTGTTTAGCAGGTACATATTGAGCACCTACTATGTGCCAGGCACTGTTTTGGCAGTGCAGACAAAACACAAAATTCCTGGTCCTAATGAAGACAGGAGATGTTCTATTGGAAACAGGAAATAAACAAGCAGATCAGTAGGATATATAGTGTGCCAGACAGTTGAGTGCTACTCTCCCTTCCTGAGAATCCCAGGAAGGGAGAGAAGACTGGAAGTGGAAGGGGCTTTCAGCTTTGAGCTTTCAGCTTGAAGAAGGCCTTACTGGCTCCTGGCTCAACAGAGAGCCTGCATCTCTCTCTCAACACTCTGCCTGATGCTCTCCCTGCTTGTACTCTCCCTCTCTGTTAAATGAATAAATAAAATCTTAAAAAAAAAAAAAAGAATTTAAAAGGCTTCCTCTGGTTTTTGTGTTCAGCAATAGACTATAGGAGGACAAGGGCAGAACTAGGGAGACCAGTAAGGAAATGTATTAGTTTCTTATTGCTGCTATAACAAATTGGCATCACTTGACTTGAAACAACAAAAATTTATTATTTTACAGTTTAGGAGGCCAGAAGCCTAAAATCAAGGTCTGAGCGGGACTATGTTCCTTCCAGAAGTTCTAAAGGAGACTTCTGTGACTTTTCCAGTTTCTAAAGACTTCTAAAGACTGCCTACATGCCTGGACTCTCAGCTTCTTCCCTAGTCTCGAAACCAGCAGCAAACTGTCTTCATCTCTTTTCTCTGACATTTCCTTCCACTGACCCATTTCCTTCTTTGACTTTGACCCTCCTCTTTCCCATATGAGGACCCTTGTGATTAAGTTGGCCTCATCTGCATAAGCCAAGATAATCTCCCTGTCGCAGGATCCTTAAATTCATCACATCTGCAAAGTCCCTTTCACTATGCAAGGTATTCCCGATTTGGGGGGATTAAGGTGTGTTCATCTTTGGAAGGCCATTATTCTGACTACTGTAGAGGTTTGTGCCTTTGTGCAGGTGAAGGATGAAGGTGGTTTGGGCAAAGGTAGTGAGAAGCATTTGGATCCTGGTTATATATCAATCTGCTTTGTATCTTAGGCCATTTTCAGCATGGAAGCTTCCAGAATACTCTGGGTTGTGCTGTGGCATCAGCATCCCCTTTTTCATTATAATTTCAACTGACTTGGGGTCCATATTGCATCCCCCTCTTAAATAAGGAACCATGGATAGTTGTGGTGGGAAGGGACTTCAGAAACTAATGAGTTTCCAATTATGTCTTTATAAGTTCCTGCTTTGTCCTCGGACCATTGAAAACTCCTTGGGTGGTTTTCTTTTTTCTTTCTTCTTTTTTTTTTAATACCAAATTTATATCTGCTTTACTCTTTTATTCATTCATTCAGCATTTCCTGGGCATCTGTTGAGTGTACTGCTCTGTGCTATGTAAAAGTAGAAATAGAAAGTGGAAGAGTCATGATCCTTATCCCTGGGAGAGAGGGATCTATTTGCAATCTCTTTGGAAGGAAATCAGAGAATAATTTCAGAGCCAAATGTGACTGAAAAATGAAATGCAAGATTTATACATCAGTACCAAGGGAGTGAAGGATGTGGAGAGGCTTCTTGGAAGAAGTAACAGGTCATGGATTTTTAGTTTTAGTTTTCAACCGAGGGCCAGAGAAATACCAGCCTTTAATTTTGTTAAGAACAAATATTAGAAAAATTTTTACCATCCCTTATTACATTCATTTTATAATAGGTAAAACATCTAAGCATCTAAGATATGAAAAGGACATGATTGGGCAGCCTGGGTAGCTCAGTTGGTTAAGTGTCTGACTCTTGATTTCTGCTCAGGTCATGATCTCAGGGTCGTGAGATTGAGCCCCACATTGTGCTCTATGCTTAGTGGGAGTCTGCTTGAGATTCTCTTCATCTTTCTCTCTCCCTCTGCCCCTCCCCTCCTCATGGGCACACATTCTCTCAGTTTGATAAATTAATATTAAAAAAAAAAAAGGACATGGTCTCAGAATCAAGGGGGAGTCCCTTGCATAAAACATATTTAGTTTTATAAAACTCCAATGCTTTCTTTTTCTCATTTTTCTGAGAGTTGTGGATTGGTATAGGACTCCATACCTCAGCCTAGAGACAAAAGGCTATTTGGGTTGTTTATAGTTTAGATTTCTGACTTTATTGAACATGGCCTTCTCCCTTTATTTCTTTGGGCCCTGAATTCAGGTGGCTGGTGGCCAGATGACCAGGATCTAATGTCTTGCTTGTGGATTCTTGAACCTTTTCCCTGTTCCTGGCTCCTTTACCAGAGGGAAGTTTGAGAGGTGGAAGAGGGAAGAAAAATGCACTGGGGCACCTGAGGGCATCGTTTGGTGAGTGAGTCGTTGGCCCAGTGATAGTCTAGTTCTACATGGCGATTTTGGGATATTCTATGGGTTTCAGTCTTCATGGTTTTTTAGTTTTTTGTGGCTGTTACAATAAATGACCACAAACTAGTCACAGTATTCTTATAGTTCTGGGGTAGAAGTATGAAATCAAGTTGTCAGCAGGGCTGTGCTCCTCTCGATGGCTCTAGGGAGAAAGGCTTCCTCATCTCTTTCTAGCCTCGGGTAGTTGGGTAGCCATTCTTGGTGTCCCATGACCAGCACCACCACCACTCCAGTCTTTGCCTCAGTCATCCCATGGCACTCTGTGTGTCCGTATGTATGTATGTCTACTCTTGTAAGAACATCAGTCACTGAATTTAAGACCTCGGTAATCCAGCAACACCCCATCTTAACTAATTATATCTGCAAAGGCGTATTTTCAAAGGTTTTTTCCTCAGGTTTTGGCAGATTTTAATTTTGGGAAGAAACTGTTTGGGCTCAATTGTGTTCCCTCCAAGTTCATATGTTGAAGACCAAACCCTACCTCAGAATATGATTGTCTTTGGAGATAGGGTCTTAAGCAGTGAATTAGGTAGAAATGAAACATTGGAGTGGGCCCTAATCCAATCTAACTGGTGTCCTTACTAGAAAAGATTAGGATACACAGAGACATCAGGTGTGGTCACACATGAGGAAAGACCATGTGAGGACACAGGGAAAAGGCAGCCATCTGCAAGCCAAGAAGAGAGGCCTCAGGAGAAACCAACCCTGCCAACACCTTGATCTTGGACTTTCAGCCTCCAGAATGGTGAGAAAATAAGTTCCTGGTTTTAGTCTACCCAGTCTCTGATATTTTGTTTTGGCAGCCTGAGCTGACTAATACAGACACCATGCATCCCAGTCCAATGCCAGATATCCTTTATTTTTAGCTTCGGCAAGCTGGTGCATGATGGAGGGATTCCAAAGTAGATTTCAAGATGTCTGTGTTATACCTGCACCTTTTGTTACCATTTCCTCCATAGCGTTGACACACATGGAGTAGATGTGCCATGCTTAGAGGATGGGTTGGCAAGGGAGGGGAGGGACTCAGCACCTTTATACAAGATGCTGTGAGATGGCAGCATCCAGATGGACATCCAGAGGCCACTGTCACGGGACAAATTCTGTGTAGGTATCATGGATTCCAGTGTTCTCTTTAGTTCCAGATTCAGCAACCGTGTGTCCTTATTGGGGGGCAGGTTTGTGAGGGGAGGGGTTGGGGGGCATCTCTAACAGCGCTGGTTTCCCTGCTCCCAGCCTCATTATGGCTCCCAAGGAACCCTGTCTGACCCAGGCCAGCCCTACCCCCTCTCCGCGCCCAGTAAACATTGCCGGTTTGCTTTCTCATGAATATGGATTTCCGTCGTCCCTCACTGTAGGGATAGATGTTGGGGGCAGAGCCGTTGATTACATTTCCAGCCAATCATGCCCATTAGCAGGGAAGAGCGATGGGCATTATGCCTCTTCAGTGAGGAGCCATTTGCATTTGGTTGGGTCCTGCTTTCTTTCTGAGCATCTATGGACCCTCAGCACACTCAATTACTCCTGCATCCGGCTTTTCCTCTGTGATGCTCTTTTGCTTTCTGAGTGTCTTGATTGGATTCGCCAAATAGCTTGGTGCTAACTACAGCTGTTTAGCATATCCCTGGGTGGAGGGTGATAAGGACATCAGGGCTAGGGGTGGCTGTAACCAGCAGGAGACAAATATCTTTTCCTTTCTCTTTCTGCCCACACCTCTCCCAAACCCTTCGACTGAAAGAGTCTCCAGTTGTTTGGAGGAAGTAGCCCCAGAAGACCTTGAGGTACACGCTGGGACATTTTGCATCTTTTTAGGGGAGGGCGAGAGGCACCTCCCCCTTCATCCCAGAGTTCTCTGTTCAGTTCTCTTTTCTCCCCCCTTGCTCCTAGGAATGTTGGTTTCCTGGCTGCTTTGGGGGTGGCAGAGTCTCTGGGGTCTGGCACAGAGAGGTGCCAAGTTCCCCGCTCCGCGTCCACTTCTGAGGAAGAGGGGGAGTAACTGGGTCTAAGCAGTTTCCCCTCCTTTCCCGGATATTCCAGCGGAGTCGTCGGGCCATATGGGAAAAATGGAGGCTTGACCCGGGACACAGGCATTTTCACGTCCTGCTCACAAATCCTCATGATCAATAAAGTGTGAAGACAACTGGGAATGACATCGGGTCTCTCTCTTTTGCAAGATCATGTTATTTTTAACCCCCCTCTGCTGCCCAGGGTCCTCCGGAAGAGCGCCTCTCCGGAGTCACAACGTTTGTCTGCTCTTCTTAAGGTTGGAGCCATTTTCCCTCCCTGCTGTGGGCATCGCCTGCGCGCCCCCACCGCCAGCTCCCCTGCTCTGCTGGGTTACTAGGGATGCCGTTTTGTTTTCTTTTCCTCCTTTGTTTTGCCTCTTCAAGAAAATGGAAGTGAGCACCTGAGACAGAGAGAGAGAGAGAGAGAGAGAGAGTGAGGAAGGCAGAGAGGGAAGACTGAGCACCAGACGATCTGAGAATGATAAAGGAAGGTTACCTGAGTGTTTGTCAACAAGATGAAATAAATAAGAGCAAGAAAAAAAAAAAAAGGACAGCAGTCAAAGGCAATCAAATATGTATTTAATTAAAGCAAACATAAAAATAAAAGTTACATGTTGAATCAATAAACTGCACTTTTTTCTACATGCATTTTGAACAAGACAGATCAGAATCTTGCATGATGAAGACATAATGTGTCATAATAATTAGGAACACAGACAAAAGAACAGCTAATCAGCATGCAAATGTATGCAGTTCTGGTGATTCAGATGAGGCAGATTTCTACCTCTTTTTTGCTTGATTCATCTTCATTGCTAATCATCTGAAGGCTGCCAAATGTTCACTGACACTAATGTATTATAGGTCAAGAGAGGCAGGTCTTCACCTATTACCCCCCCAAACAATATGCTTCCCTTCCCTGTTTCCTCTTCAGGATTTTCAGCAATCACTGCCAGATGCAATCAGACTCCTTGAATAGGAGCAACTGAGGCTTGTTTGTGGCTCAGATTCATTAGAATCAGGAGGCTGAAGAAAGGAATAAATTACTTAATTGCACAAAAAAGTTGCAGCCAAAGTGATGGCGAGAGAAAGTGATTGTGTAGATGCGCATTAGGCCACTCTTGGAATGGGGCGTCTTAGAATAGCTGGTAGTTTGGCCTCACAGATTCAGACAGATTTGGGTGTCCTCCAAAACAGATGGCTCCACATACCATCTATTCTTCTCTTTGTCAGGTTTTACCATTTATTTGATCTTGGCCCCTCTCTGATGCTGGTTGTATTAGTTGTAACACAAATATGCATTCAGATCATATCCATTTAGTCTGGCCTCTCTCAACTTCTGTTCTTCGTCTTTCTCTTTCCTTTTTCTTTTTCTTTTCTTTTTTTTCTTTCTTTCTTTCTTTCTTTTTTTTTTTTTTTTTTTTTTAGGAGATGGTCAAGTTGAATAAAACCTTTGCTGCCCATCTCCTGAATGCTCTTTCCCATGCAATGGGTGGGAAGGTTGCGCGAGCCTGCGGCACAGGGACGTGAGCCCAGACTGAGCAGAGGAGAGGGAAGAGTCGCTTCAGCGGGGCAAAGAAAGGAAAAAAGAAGACACTCTGTTTTCCAACCACCAGAATGCCTTTCTTGCCTCGGACTAACTCTTAATCTGTTTAAAGAAAAAGGGAAAGCGCACTATTAACGGGTGCTATTCATACAGAACCAAAGAAGATGAAACAAAACCGTACTACTGCACATGCTTCCTCCCTTTCCTCAGACACCCGGACATGTGGCTCCAGCCGGGGCATCTCCGCCTCAGGCATTCCACTCAGGGTTTTGGTCATGTGCCCGACTTGCGGGTGGTCGTAAGGTCTTGAAGAAGCCATGGTGTTTTCCATCTGAGGTCCCTTCGTCGCTAGCTGTTGTTTGTCTCAGTGTGTACATGGGTGTGTATGTGGGGGGGCGAGTCGGGGGGTGTTGGAGGAACAGGCTGATAAAAGACAAGAGGGCCTGACAGGGAGGAAATTGGGAAAGAAATAATTATGATGGATTTTTATTGGGGGGGGGGGAAGAAACATCAGAGAGAGAGAAGGGGCTTTTCTGCTATTGTTGAAAAAGTAATTGGGTCAGCTGGTCTACCCAGGTTTGTTCTGTCCCTTCTTCCCCAGACTTCCTTTGCTCTACCTGGTGTTCCCTCATCTGACAGTGCTTCCCTCCAGATCTTTCCACACCTGGGTCTCCCCATCATTTGGGCCAGTTTTGCCCTCCAAAGGTCGGTTCGTGGCCACCCATTCACTCCCTTTGCTACCTTGTTATCATGTTTTTATTTCCTTTATAGCTTTTAGCACTGTCTGAAGTTTAGTCTTATTAGCACCATTTACTTATCTATTTCATTTCATTTACACATACACTATCCGTTGTCCTATTAAAGGGTAGGTTTTGTGAGGGCAGTATTTTCTGTGTGTTTTAGTCTCCTCTCCTCAATGTCTGCACCTAGGTCTGATCTTGAGCAGGAATCAATACCATGTGTTGCTTAAATAAATTATTTCTGAAAGCAGATGTTGTCCTGAGGTCAAGTCATATTAACCGTCAACTCCAAGAGTTTTCCAAGTTATTTCCTGAATCATGATACTGTGGCAAATTTTGCTGGTGGCTAGAATGTGGCCCATTGGTTTCCTTTGGTTACAAAGACATTTTGTCTAGTCCTCCTTGTTGAAGTCTGGTGCTCATTTGATGGGTAAGCCAGGTAGTGGCTTCTTGGAGAGGAAGGACATTTCTTCTTTTGAGTTCATGGTTTGTGTTGTGTTCTCTTAGTGCAAGCTGGGAATCCACAATCTTTGTGGTTCTGTGCCGACCTCTGGGGGGGATGAGAACAGCTGGAGTTCTGGGAGGTGTGTGTGAGTAAAGTGGGAAGGAGAAAGAGGGAGCAGAAAAGGGACATTAGAAAAGAAGAACATTTTAGACAAGGGATGGTCAGAAGGCTCTTCCTCGCCTTGATATTGCAGATCTTAGACCCTGGAAATTAGAGACATGGCAGAGGGCCCCCACAATAGCTGAAATGCTGAGTGAAGTGCCAGGTTCATCTCTATTAATTACATGGGCTAACTGCTTTTTTCCAGGAGCTGAATAAGCCAAGAGAGTCACGGGGAAAGGAATTTCCTCCTCCGGTTGGATCATGCCCTTTAAAAAGTCCTATTATGTAGACCAAGGTTCCAGGTGTTAAGAGTTGCATCTCCCAGACCTGAGCCCCTTTCCAGGGGTGGGTGTGGGTTGCAGCAGGCAAGTGGAGAAGTCCTTTCCTGCTGATTTCGAGTATCATGTGGACCATTAAAAACCAAATAAAACAAAACAAGTTCTTCTTTTTCTAGAACTTGCCATAACTGATATAAGTGGAAATTAAATTCATCTTGAGGCTTGTTTTTCTTTGTCAGTCTCACAGTTGGAATGATTCCTTTCTCCCAGGAAGCTCAGCGAGGCATTTCCCAATGGCCTTGATCTCATTTCCAACTTCAGGGGACCCATGGGGTCACAGATTTATGGGGCGTGGAGCCGGGGGCAGGTCCTGAGTGAGTAGCTCAGCTCCGGGCATTTTAATTCCACATGGAGTTGGCAGAGAAAAGTCCAGAGCAGGCCCCAGACCATCTAATCCCTTATCGCGAGGACCCCAGCTCCATGCCAAGAACTCGACTTTTGGAGAATGGCAGTCTCCTTGGGGGAGGCTCTCATCTCCGCAGGAAGCCAGCAGGCAGAATGGACACCACCAGATAGAGCCTTCTGTAGCCAGTCCAGAGGCATCTGATTATTCAGTGGATGATTTTTTTTTTTTTTTTTTTGGTCCAAATAAGCCTCATATCCCTTCATCAGAACAAAGCTGGACTCTCCCACTCTCCGGCTGGCGGAGATAGCTGTCTTAGGCTCCTTGGAAAAAGCTCCATGGTTACCTTTCTTTCCCTTTTCCTTAGATCTTTTTGTTTGTTTGTTTGTTTTCTTTCTCATAAAGTAAGAAAGACATTCTTCTGTGCCTTGGCAGACAGCTGTCTGAGGTCCTTCCTCTACTGGGGTCTCACCGTTAGACCACCCCCCCCCGCCCCTCCCAGTCAAACAAGAGACAAAAGCTCCTCCTGCCTTGCCTTTCACATACCCTGTCTGAGGGAAGGAGACGATCTCTGTGCCAGCAAGTGAAACCTTGGCACCCTCTCAAAGAAACCTGAAGTGAGAAGGGTTCAAGAGGGAGGTCGCTTTGTGCGGAAAAGCTCCCGTCGCAGACTCCCCACCAGCTTGTCTGAGGACCTCCTGCGGGGGCATCGGAGAGATGGGAACTCGGTGGGGATTGTGTCCATCCTGGCTCCTCTGGCCACTGCTTTAACTTTAAAGGGGCTGGAGAAAAAGATTCCCGTGGGATATAGGAGAGAGCTGACCCCACTCGTCTCCCAACCGTGTCTGCTCCAGATTGGGGATTTCGGTCTCAGAATGCCTTGTTTCCTCTAAACACCGAGTTAGTTCACTGACCCTCTCCCTGGAAATGCCATCAGCAGCTAGCTTCTCTGTTCACGTCTCAGGTGAATGTTTCTCTAGCACAAATAAACATTTATTGTCAGACTCCGAGGAATCAGATCGTTAAATCACTGCCCTGTTAGAGTCCAGGAGGCAAGAGAGAAACACAAGCGATTCACTTCCAATGCACTGTGATGGGAAGCTGGGTGTCTGTAGCTCAGCCTGGAAGTTCCAGGGAGAAGCTGTCCTGGTCCATGCACTGTTGGGGCTGTTAAAGCCCTTGATCCTGGTGACCAATGTCTCTACCCTTCTTAGGCTCACGGAGAGGGAAATTGACAGGTAGGACCGAGCTGGTGTGACTCTTGGGAGAACAGAGACCTGCCCTGGACCTCTTCTCATTTCACTCATGCAGGGCCATGACCAGTTTGGAAGGTGGGGCAGGAAATTTCCATGATGTCATGGGAGCGGGGTGCTACTTGCCACCACACCCCGTTTTCTTGAGAAGGTGAACATGGTTGAAGGGTCTAGCTCTTGGGTTTGAATGTTTTCTTTTTCTAATGGCATCAGCAGCTACTTTCAGAATTAATTGCTAAAACAAGAAGAGATCAAATCTCTGTTGGGCAGTTCACAAGCCAGGGAAACTGCCAGAAGAGTAAAATCAGAAGGTGACATTTTATCTTGGCACATGGAAGAAGTAACAGAGAAGAGGTGGTGGTCATGGTTGTCCTTTTTGTCATTTGAAGAAAAAAGAAAGAGAAAAGAAGCATTTAGCCCTGGCTTTGTCCAGGGTAGGAGGGGAGGAAGCACCCCTCTCTGGGTGTTAATGTCCTGGCACGGGAGACTCATGAACTTAAGTTTCTCTGTTTCAATGACACATGGAGAGTTCATGTCTAAGGAGAAGGTCGGATTTGATGAACTCTAGGCCCCCATTCAACTCTTAAAGTTCTACTTGTCCGTAAGGTAATCAATGTTGTTGACTTGGTTCCCCCTCCGTGTTGGAGGTGGTGCCCCCGCTCTGCTGGGGGTGGCTACTTTGCTTTAACTGGAATCTGAAAATGTGGACCAGGAGATGAGAGCCATGTGGTTAGAGTATTGGGTGGTGAGTTCAAAGCCATTTGAAGTTCAGTTTGGGCAATTATTCGTTGGATGACACGGTGTTATGGGCCTGGCCCAGTGTCAGTGTGGGCATATGGGAATGAAAGAGATGAGTGTGGGTGCGCACCAGGCCTCTGTGATGAGGTTGGGCAGAGCTGGAACGAGGCCTCTGTGCAGGAGGCTCCATGGCGCCACTGTTGCTCCACATGTGTTCACGTCCGGGGACCGGTGGGCCCAGACGTCAGGGTTCGCCCCCTACGTAGGGAAGTTGATGGTGTTGCTATTATTCAGTTTTGAAGGAGGCCATGCCTTTTATGTAAAACAGAGGTGTGAAAGGTTGCGGTCCTTTTGTGTGTGTGCATGGCACTACGCGTCTGCCTGTAATTCTCCGAAGACTCCTAAGGAACTGGTGCCGGCGCGTGAGCTCATGGCCTCTCTGCCGGCCTCCTCCCTCGCTGCCCGCCCAGGCCGCCTTTGTTTTGACATCTTTTCAAACTCTCCTCTCCATGTTTCCTGTTTTTATGGATCTTCCCCTTCTGCTGTATTTTTCCTGTGTCTGTTTGGTCTCCCAGATGTTGCAGCCACTGGTTATTTTGGTAGCTATCTGGGCATCACAAGATCTGGGGGAAAAAAAAAAAAAAGACAATGGAAAAATCCTATATTGGAAAAAAGAATTTCCATATGTGAGTCCTAGGTAGCACAGTGGGCCACCACGATGCTTCACAGGCAGACTTCAGGTAGTGTCATACTGATGGAGCCAATCACCTAAAAGTGTGGTGAATTCAGTTAAAACATTCACCATTCTCTCACATTATGTCACTTCCTTGGACCGCATCGCAGCGCCCCACACGTAGTTGGCGCTCACTCCATGTTGGCTGCATTAAACTTACCAAGCACTGGACTCTCCCTGGAGAGAGATTTTTAGGTGTCCCAGCTCAGAGTCCTTTTTCCCATTTCTCTCCTAGCTGTCATGTGGCAGAAAATTAATGGATACAGCAACTCAGTCAAATGGAGGTGGAGGCCATGCTTGTCTGTAGATGCGAAATAAAAGAAATCCCACAGAAGACATATGTTGCTCCGATGGGGACTCTAATAGATCTCTGGCACCAGGACGGCCGGCAGTGCCTGGGAATTTGGCCTGAGAAAGGCCTATAGGAAGAGTCTCATTAGTTAATTCGATGTGGGCCAGATCCTGCAGGTAGGGAAACGGTTTCCTCAGACACCGTTTAGTCAGCGACTCTGCGGGTGGGGGTGGCAGTGGCACAACCGGGCCGTGAATCCCTCCCTGTGGGGAGGGGTGTTTTCTCTCTGCCCTGACCAGAGACCGCACTCCTCTCCAGAAGACCGACCTCAGATGGGGGGAACAGTCCAACTTGGTCTTTCATACCGACCATGGGACAAATCTGATCATGACAAGTGACGTGTAACAATTGACAAAAAGGTCACAAGTCTTTCAGTGGATTTTCCCAGAGCTCCATGGATTGGATAGAGGAGGCATTCCCATCCCGCTTGGCTGGAAAGAATCTCAGGGCTTCCAAGGGCCACACGCCACATCTAGAAGAGCAGGAGATAGAAGGAGCTAGAAATCAGGGTTTCCATTCAATCCGTAGAAAAGTCTTATGGAGTCTACCTCCCAAACTATTTCTCAAATTCATTTTTTCCCCCCATTCCACAATCATAGGTGACTCTTAGGCCAATCATGACACATTTAAAGAGAAAAAGATGTTCCAGCATTTCTATTGTGGATGGGGGTGGATCTTCAGGTCACTACAGAAAGTCAGGGAAGAGGAGCCTGTCAACAGATCCCGCACGCTTCCTGTCATAGTTGTGACCTAAGTTCCTGGTATTTCTTTCCTTACACAGAGATCTGTAGTTTCTAAAAGTAAGAAGCTGAATCTTGTGGAGTGAATGTCATGAGTTAAGGGAAAACCCTGATAGGTCACCCGTGCCAAAGGCGTCAGACTTAACTCACCCACGTGGTGATCGTCTCTTGTTCGGTGAAAGCATCCATGCCCACCAGCGCCATGTACACAGGAGGCTCCAACTGAGCCGCAGAATAATCGACCTCAGTGACTTATCCGGATGTGTTGAATTGCCTTGTGAAGTGCTCAGGGTGAGGTTTTGGGGTGCGTATTTATCTGTTTTGGTTGCTTGATTTTCTGCAGCTTCATAAAAGGTGACGCTGTAGGAAGTTTCCTGAACTCTTTTCCTATGTTCCTGTGATGCTTTGTGTCATGTATCGGGGATGTTTTGGCAACAAGGAGGACTGGCTTTTCCATCAGGACCAGAAGAGATTTGTAGGAGAACCTCAAGAGCAGGATGGAGAGCTCCAGGGCTACAAAGAAAATCCCTTCCATTTCAGGATGATAACAGCAACAATAATGTTGACTGAGGTCAGGTCCCTGTTCCAAGTGCTTCAGGTGAATTAAAAATTATGCCTTTAATCTTTACAACCTCTCCATGAGGTAGATTCTGTGCTCTTCATTTTATGGGTGAGGAGACGAAGGCACAGAGAGGCTGATTAGCTTGTGTAAGATCACACAGGTGGGCCCACATTTTGTCAAGTTTAGGAACACCTCTATTAAGTTTTTCTCATATACCACTTTTAAATACATTATGAAGTGATACTAAGAGTATTCCTGGGAGCCATTCCTTTCCTAGGACCACCAGCAGTAAATACATAAGGGCTTGCAGACCACACAAATATACCCCACAAAACCCAAACTAAATGTATCACTAACTCAGCTTTCACTTAGGGTAAGGGTCAGGGTTAGGGTTAACTGAGATCCCAAAATACCTGTAGCCATTCCTCCACCAGTTGAGTGAAGGTTGAGATGGCAGTCAGAGTGGAAAGTGGGAGACATCTTGACTGACTTTTACTAAAATATCTTACTTCTGCAAATTTTATACAAATACATGGTCATGTGAACACACTGTAATGTCCTCTCCCGGGGTCTTTGAAGTGGTTGGTGTTGGGGAGAAGCCCTGAAAATTATACTCATTAGCTTTACAATAAATTTTCTCCTGATCATAAGATATTTACAGAATTTATAGTTACAGAATTTACAGAATTTATGTCCACGTGCGCATGTCACATGTGCGCGCACACACACATACAGACAGTGGTAGCCAGATGCATATCCGAAGGCGTATGTTGACTGTTTTCCACCTCCAATCCCATTGGGGGTCACTGTGATGGGGATAATGCCTCACTTGGAGAGATTATGAATGGGCTACATTTGAAATAGGTCATGAAGCTGAGGCTTGGGTTCGGTGATTTCCCCACCACACCCCACCCCAACTTTCCCTACAACAACCCGGTAGACAAGAAGTATTATCCCCACTTTGCACATGCGGGGGCTGAGGCTCAGAGGAAGGGCACAGGGTAAAGAACCGACTCTGATAGGCACCTTTTACTGTGTGAACTAGTGATGGCCTCTATAAAAGCACAAATAAAGATCACATGTCATGGCCTCAAGAGGATGGGATGGCAAAGAGCTTATTGCTCCTAAGGGGAAGTTAAGCACATAATGATAGGTTGTTGTATGGGTTAAGATTCATTTTGGCTGTGAGTGGCAGCAACTCCAAAACAGCAGTGGTTGAAATCAGATGGATATTTATTTCTCATTCACGTGAAGGTCCAGGTGGGTGGTCCACTGTCGTCAAGCGCTAAGTCCCTTCTGTTGTATTCCTCTGCTGTCCTCAACATATAACTGCTAAGTAAAGACCCAGAGTGGCTGCTATATCGCTGCAGTCATGGCGTCCATATTCTAGCCATCAGGAAGGAGTAAAGGGCAGAAGGAAGACAGACTTCTAAGTAGACTTCCTGAGAGTTTTCTGTGCATGCATACAACTTCCACCCCTAACTCCAATCCCATTGGCCAGGACGTTGCCATATGCCCACACCAAGACACAGAGGAGACTGGGAAGTGTTAGGTTTATTCTTGGCAAGCTGGTCTGCAGATAACACTGTGGGAACAGGGTAGAAGTGTTATCAGGGGACAGCTAGAGCAATTGTCCTGTGCTGTATGTCATCATGTTATGCTTCTTATCTTCTCAAGAAGACTTCATTCTCTTTGAAAGATGGAATTCTGCTCTATATTCATCACAGAATCAGAGATATTTCAGAGTGAGAAAGGGCCATAGGGAATCGACCAGTTCAGTGATTTTCAAACTTTTTTATCAGTATATTTCCTTTTTCTTTTCTTTCTTTTTTTTAAAAAAGATTTTATTTATTTATTTGACAGAGATCACAAGTAGGCAGATAGGCAGAGAGAGGGGGTGGGGAAGCAGGCTCCTGCTGAGCAGAGAGCCTGATGTGGGGCTCGATCCCAGGACCCTGAGATCATGCCCTGAGCCAAAGGCAGAGGCTTTAACCCACCGAGCCACCCAGGCACTCCAGTGTATTTCCTTTTTCATAAGAAATTCTTTGTGGGGCCCCAACATGGTCCTTAAAAGCAATATGTTGTTGAAAGAAATACCTTAAGTTCTGAGTTATAGCATTTTCTTATTTTGAAATCAGCCGAAACTCATGTTAAAGAATTGAGGCTATGTAATGTGCCAACTTTGACACATGATACATCTGAGGGTATACTTTCCACTGGCATAGAAATAGTTTTAAAATTCACTTTTAATGATGAAATTTAATACAATATTTGTAGAACACCTTCAGACTTGAGCTTGAAAATGGCCAGTCAAACCTGAACTTCTCCTACAACAAGTATTTTGAGCCTCAAAGTGGTGAAGTGATTTGGTAGCATCCCAGACCTAGGCGGTGACAGAAGTAGGCTGCCATCAAGTCTATGACTCAAGGAGTATGGACTAACTTTCCAGCATGGTGCCAGGTTCCAAGTACTTCATATTAAATCTCTGTATTGCCTAGGAGACTGTTGGGTACAGAGTGACCATGAGATACATATTTGTTTTCAGCAAAAGCCCTTTCTTTAATGATGGAGTATGTCCAGTTATGGAGAATAGGAGCCCTTGGGGTCACAGGGTCATTGTTTAATATGGAGGGAATAACAGTACCGGAGAGTTGTTTAGCTCTTTCCATGTTTACAATGTGCTTTTATATGTATCTTTACTTATTTAATCCTCTCAAAAGCTTTTCAACACTCAGGGAAGATATTATTCCTATTTTATAGATGAGGAAACAGGCTCAGGCTGTTGAGTGACTTGCCCAAGCACACAGGGCAGGTGAGTGATGGAACCAGGAGTTACATTTCTGGAGCCACATTTTCCGAGTCCAGATCCAAATCTCCATTTTCAGTTCTCACCCCACATGTTGAGTTTCTGATGCATTTTGTGCATTTTCCTGTTTTGAACCTCTATGGGGGTGCCATTCCCCCTGCAGTCTATGGAGTTATGCTCCAGTCTATTTACATGGCTTACAATGTGAATGGCATCTTTATAATGGGCAGGGGGTAAGCCTTGCCTCCTATCCCCACCATTTAAGTCTTGGCCCCTTTATTCTCCCTGGCTTGGTACAGGTAAGGCTCAGAGTCCTCAATAGCCAGCCCATGTATTGCAGTGGCAAGAGCAGCAGTGGGCTGAGCTCGGATCTGAAGCCAAAAGACCTAGGTTGGAGTCTCACCTTCAACGTTAACTAGCTACATAATATTGGGTAACTTCCTTTGTCTTTCTGAGCTGTCTCCTCAGTAAAATATGGAGATATTCTACCACCATTCACAGTTATGTTAATAATTATGTGTATGCAGCTCTGTGTCTCTAGACAGCATTGCTCATATGCTGTGTGCACGCCACCCTGTCAGCTTCTAAGGCGCATAGTGCTGGGAGCAGGGAGAAAGGAGGGATGCAGGTTGATGAGGTTAGCTGATTTGCCCTCCATGTTAATGTACCCAGGGAATGACCATGAAATGCCATGCTATTTCTCCCAGTATCTCATGATCACTATGGTTATTGATTTTGATGCTGTTCTTGGTGAAGACTGGACCTAGCTGATTGGCTCCTGGCATGTAAAATACATTCCTTTAATCATTCATTCATTCAACAGTATTTATTGAGGGTATGCTACATGCCAGGTATATTCAAGGGGCTGGGGATGATACAGCTCTACACAAAATGGATCGAGTCCTGCCCTCATACAGCTTATAAACTTGTGAGGGGAAAGGAGACAGAACAGAAGCAAAGTAACACAAAAGTGTGTAATACAGTACATAGTAGTGACAGTTTCTCTGAAGACAGTGAAGGTGGGTGAAAGATTAGTGAGGGGTGAGGCTGTGTGCATGTTTGAGTGGTTGTGTGTGTGTGTGTGTGCAAAAATGTGTGGGACAGTGGGACAACCTCTCTGAGAAGGTGACCTGAATTAAGAGTTTGAACTCTGTGGTTATCTGAAGGAAGAGCTGAGTTCCTAGGTTCTTGGGAAATGTTTGGTTGATGTTAAGTACATAATTATTCATGGATCTTAAGACTATTCTGTTCAAACCCCACTTCCCTTCCCATGGAACCTCCAAGTCCAAATGGCTCCAAGGGTCTTGCCTGCATGAACCTCATTCTCTCCTTCAACTGATTGTCTCACTGCCTCCTATGCATTGAGTTCATTCTCTTCATCTTGCTTTGGCCTGGCCTGTGGTGGCCTCCTTGCCAGACTGCTCCATGAAGTCTTCTCCCATGATTCATAGATCTCTCCTTTCTGGGCATTTTTATTATACTTAGAGCCCACACCACATAATTCGCACATACTTTATTTCTATTTCATTCATGTTTGTTGGCTTTGCCTCTTCATCTGTGGCTGTCTTAAACTTCTTCTGGATCCTGTGGGACCTCCCACAATATGAAGTCCATGGCAGGTGCTCAATAACCCATGGTTACTGATTAATTGAAGAATTATTTTCTCCCTGAAAAGAAGAGATTCGAGGTAAGCCTGGTGTGCTAAGTTACAAACAATGGCACAAATTCCTTCCATCAGGATGTGGTGTCCATTTCCCCAGCCCTTGAATTTAGGCTGGTCTTGTGAGGTACTTTGACTAATAGAGTGTGGTGGAAGTGAAATTGTGTGAGTCCCAGGTCTGGAAGCCTTGTGGCTTTTGATCTTGGGCTGGAAATGCTTCCAGCACTGAACATGCCAAGACTAGCCTGACAGAGGGCAAGAGGCCACATGGAGAGGGGTCTTGGCCATCCCAGCTGTGGCCCCAGATATGGGAGTGAGCCCTAGCCAGGAACAGCTGAGCCTGGTTCAGACCAGAAAGATCACCCAGCTGAGCCTGGCCCAAATTGTCCATCCACACAATTATGAACTAAATGACATGGTGGTTGTTTTAAGCCACTGAGTTTGGGGTGGTTTGCTCTGCAGCACTGAATAACCAATATATTCTGAGACCACTCTGGTAGCAAGGCAAAGTGGTTCTAGAAATAATCCCTTGCAGTCATATAACACAATACTTGTGTACTCTAAACCTCTTTCCTGTTCATTACTTAATTTAATTCTTATGGGAACATTTTGAAGAGGTAGGCATTGGCCACTGTACCTATTTTACAGATTAGGAAAGCAAGACTTATGAGAGGTTGCCTCAGGCATGCTAGCTGGAAGAGCATAGAGGTCTAATGCTCAGCCCTCTGTCATGCAGAAATCTCAGGACACATGGTGGCCTTTCCTGTTGAGGGCAGGTTAACCTCGAGGGCAACAGCCTGAGTTAGACAAAGGAAGCTGGGACCTGAGGGCCTCACTGTGAGGCTGCCTGTTCTAATGAGCCTGGCTATCCTGGGCTCCTCTGACCTCCAAGTAGGCAGGTTGTATAATGAGAAACTCATAATGAGGCTTAGCAAGTCCTTGTTTTTTCCAGAGTTGCTATGAGCCTCTGCTTTGCTGCTGGATTAGGCTGCTTGTGAAGGTTTCTAATTCGAGGTCTTAATTTTTGTAAAGCGTGAATTACAAGAAGTCAGAAGAATGATGCAAAGAGCATTTAATAATGCACATTCACAAAAGAAGTGGTGTAACTACATTAATTAGGCAAGTCTTGCGTAAAGATGCAATGTAATTATATATTTGAGACAGTTAATTAGGGAGCTACTTGGAAATTTCAGTGAATATTAAGGTAATTATACATAAATACTATAACCATTAAGACTGCACCCATAATGAAAGCAATAACTAATTACATAAATAACAGCATACTTATGTTTTTACATTACCAACACCTAACAATGCTTCCTCTTCCCCGCCTCCCTTCACCATGCAAATGACAAATCTTCCATTTTTAACTCAGATATTCTTGCAAATGGTTGGAAACAATGACCTTTCTGTTTCTTTCCTCTATTTTGACAAATATGGGCCCACTGGGGGAACTACCAGTGCCTGGACAGAAGTGTGGTATGTGAGGGCTGGTCAGCCCTGCTTGACTTCACCTGAATGGTTGTGGACAGGAGTAAACCAGGGCCAAACCATGCAGTGGCTGGAGAGGGGCGGGTCAGGACCATGGACAGAGTCAAGGTGTGGGCTTCATAGACCTGGCCTCCAGTCCCAGCCCTGCCAATCATCAGTTGTACCATCTCAGAGAAGTCACTCTGTGCCACTCAGCCTCAATTTCCTCATTATGTCAAATGAGGCTGATAGTAATCCCTGTCTCCCAGGGCCATAATGGAAAGCAAATATAAAACTGTTAAATGCCATCTGGTGTAACTGGTTGAAGTTTGCCTTTGAAGCTCCTGATCATTGCTCTCTGTCCCTCAGCACGTCCCCTCATCTTCAGGGCTCTCAGGTACCCATTAAACTGCCTGTACTTCCCTCCAAATTAAGAATGGCTATCGTGAAAGAGTCTGGAGCTCATTCACACTCAAGTTGTGACTGACTGATGACTGAAAGCTGAAATGTCCAAGTGTTTAGAGGGCCTGGCAATGTATTCATATTTTAACAGGAAGCAAAGTCTCTAGCCATTGCCCTGTAGAATGCCCAGTTAACAGGCAGTTAGTGAAATGTTTGGGTAGGAGCACTTCTGGACACTCCTGGCATCTCACCATGTGGGCATTTGCTATATATACCACATGGGACGGGCCACATAGAGTAGTTGGTAAGATCAGATTGAGAAGTCTGAGATATCTGGCTTTAACATCTTGGCTCTACCACTAGCAAACTACTTAGCTCCTCTAATGAGAATATAAATACCAACATTTATTGCTAGATTAGTTTTTTAAAGGCACTGTTTTACATGTATTAATTAATTTAATCTTCATAACAGTCCCACAAATTACATTCCATAATTGTCCTTACTTTACATGTGAGACAAGTGGGGCACAAAAATGTTAAGTAACTTGTTCCAGGTGACATAGCTAGGAGTGGAGGAACCTGGATTTCAATCTCAACACTTGGCTATACAGCCTGAATTCTTTGTCTCTATGATATACTGTTTCTATTTAAATGCAAGATGATGCCAATCTTCATATTTCCTGCATGGAGCTATTGTAACTATTACATGAGATAGTTCAGGTAGCATGATTAGGTCAGTGCCAGCACACTGTAGATATTCTATCCTATTAAAGTTTTACCCTTATCCCAAATGTCAGCAAATAATTATTTCTCTGTTTGAACCTTCTCTTGACAAGTCAGAGTCTCTCCAGTGCTCCCCATTTCCTACTATCTTTCATTATTTGCCACTCAGTTTTCCACCAGGTGGTCTCTTCTTCTGTATGGGGTGTGGATGTGAGGGATGAGTCTGATTCCACCTGGCCACCAGAAGAATGTTGCCTTCAAAGTTCAAAGGGAAAACCAACACTTGACTTGACCTTGCTTCTGCTGCCCAAAGTCTGACTGGTACCATCCCTACCTGTTGGGTTCTGTTGATTACTTGTAAATCACACATCATTTTTCACTGGAGAAATTTTATAATCTCACTTATTGACCTTATTTAGATATGAATTGCTTTTAACTCTTTTAAGAAAATAAAGTCTTCCTTTTTGGTAGTGATAAGGAGCAGTAATATTTGGTCCATAGAGAGTTGCTCTTTAAAGAAACACGAATGGTATGTCTGGAATGGATGAAGGCTCTTTGGTGAGGATTTTGGTACCTCAGAGTACCTCTTAGCTTGGCATATGTTGGACATCAGCCTGTCCCCCTGCTCCCCAACATGCACACTAATGTAAAGCCAGACATTTGTCAGCTTTCCCACATATTCACAACTTGAAGTCAGTCTTTTTCTCCAGAGGAGAGGCATATTGGGAAAAAGTTACACAATTGCAGATAAATTATTACCATCTACCTATATTAATCAACCTTTATTCACAAGTATTAATAAATCCTTTATTCATGATAGACACTAGATTATCTCTAGACAGTCTGAGCAGAAAATGTAAAGCACAAAATGGTAAAGCCAACTAATAGAGTTAATCCCAGAGAAAACAGAGAACAGAGAACAGAGAACAGAGAACAGCAGGGGACTTATTTTATTAGTATCCTCAGAAGGATCCAAGACAACATTGCACTTATAAAATAACTGCTGCTATAAAAAAGAGAGAGAAAACAAAAAACAAAGTATTTTTTGGAATTAAAACATGTGGATACTGAAATAAGCATTTTGATAAGTATCCTGGAAGACAACACTGAAAAGAATATCCCTGCTTGTGGAGCAAAAGACAAAAAGATTTAAGATACAAATGAAAAGTTTAGAGACCGGAAAGATCAAACAAAGAGGTATAATCCTACCCAATGAAAGTTCTGGAAATAGACAAGAGACAAATGAAGAAAAGGAAATAATCAGATTTCCCAAGATGCAAGAAAGGTAACCTTTTTTCTTTTCTTTTTTTTTTTTTTTAAATTGCAGTTAGCTGTCAGCAAATGAATAGAAAATACCCATGCCTAGGTATTTGCTCATCAAATTTCAGAACATAAGGATAAAGAGAAAATTCTAAAAGCTTCTGGAGGGAAGTGTTTCAATTAAAGAAAGAGAATCAGATTTCTATTTGATTCTAATCAGCTGCACTGGTTGCTGGAAGAGAATGGAACAATGACTTTCAACTTCTAAGGAAAAATGATTTTGAACTTAGATTTATATACCCAGCCAAACTATCACTCAAATGTGAGGTCTAAGGACACTTTAGAGATGGAAGGCTCAGCAATTTTATCTCCCTCACTGCTTACCATACAAAACAAAGCAAAACAAAAACATATAAAATCTGAGCATGTAGACTAACAAAATAAGAAAATAATTGAAGAAGGGAGAAAAAAACCAGGCTCCAATACTTAGAGCATTAAAAAGAAATCCCAGGGTTGCCTGGGTGGCTCAGTGGGTTAAAGCCTCTGCCTTCAGCTCAGGTCATGATCCCAGGATACTGGGATCGAGCCCCACTTCGGGCTCTCTGCTCAGCAGGGAGCCTGTTTCCTCCTCTCTCTCTCTCTGCCTGCCTCTCTGCCTACTTGTGATCTCTCTCTGTCAAATAAATAAAATCTTTAAAAAAAAAAAAAGAATCATGGCCCAAATATGGCATGATTTTGAATATTTCTATGGATAGTTGTTTTTATAGCACATAGCATATTTTAACATTCCTTATCATTTATCTTCTTATTTGTTTCTATTTTTTTTAACCCCCACTAGAATGTAAGATCTATGAGGGCAGAGAGAGAGAGATTTATTTTATTACATTCACTGTTTTATTCCCTGTACCAATCAAAATGTTTAGCACATTGTAGGGATTCAACATTTATTAAATAATTGAAAGAATTAAGAGAATGCAAATCTTATCAGCATCCTTAAAACTGAAATTATCAATCTTTACTTCTGTTTTACTGAGCATAGTAATCATAGTTATTGCAAAGTTCTCATCTGAAACTCCAATATTCCTTTGGGTCTGTTTTTGTGCTTGCTTGTTGATAGACATCATTTTTTAGAGCAGTTCTAGATTCACAGAAAAATTGGATGAAAAGCTCTGAAATTTCTTTAATACCCTTTCCCCTCACCAGCACCCACAGGCTCCCCATCATGAGCAACTGGCCCCACGTGGTAAATTTTTTACATCCAATGAACCAGCACTGACATGTATTTAGCCCCAAAGTCCATAGTTTACATTAGGGTTTATTCTTGTTGTTCAATCTATGTGTTTTGACAAATGTTTAATGACATGTATCCACCATTGAAGTATACAGAAGAATTTCACTGTTCACCTATTCATCCCTCTCTTCCTGAAAACCACTGATCTTTTTCCTGTTACAGTTTTGCCTTTTCTGCAATATCATATAATAGAAATCATACATGATGTAGCCTTTTAAGATTGGCTTCTTTTGGAGCACCTGGGTGGCTCAGTGGGTTAAAGCCTCTGCCTTCGGCTCCAGTCATGATCCCAGGGTCCTGGGATCGAGCCCCACATCAGGCTCTCTGCTCAGCAGGGAGCCTGCTTCCTCCTTTCTCTCTCTGCCTGCCTCTCTCCCTACTTGTGATCTGTCTGTCAAATAAATAAATAAAAATCTTAAAAAAAAAAAAGATTGGCTTCTTTCACTTAGTAATATGCTTTGAAGTTTCCTCCATGTCCCTGCATGGCTTGATACCTCATTTATTTTTAGTGTTGAACAATATTCCATTGTATGGATGTACCACAGTTTATCCATTCACCTACTGTAGATCATCTTGGCTGCTTCCTAGTTTTGGCAATTGCAAATAAAGCTGCTATAAACATTCATCTGCGGGTTTTTGTGTTCACATGTTTTAAGCTTCTCCCTCCCCTCCTTTTTTTCTTCTTCTCCTTCTCCTCCTCCACCCCTTCCTCCTCCTCATTCTTAAAAAGTAAGCCCATACCCAACATGGGCTTAAACTCAAGAACCTGAGATCAAGAGTCATGCGCTGTACCAACCAAGCCAGCCAGGTACCTCAGTTTTCAACCTTTTTTTTTTTTTTTTAAGATTTTATCCATTTATTTGGGAGAGAGAGAGAGAGAGAGAGAGAGAAAGAGAAAGGTGAAGGGCAGAGGGAGAAAAGCAAAGTCCCCCCTGAGCAGGGAGCCCAATGCGGGAATCCATCCTGGGACTTCAGGATCATGACCCGAGCTGAAGGCAGATGCCTAACTGACTGAGCCACCCAAGTGCCCAGTTTTCAGCTCTTTTGAGTAAATAAATACCAAGGATATGGTTGCTGGAGGATATGGTAAGGGTATGTTTAATTATGTGAGAAACTGTCAAACTGTTTTCCAAAGAGGCTGTACCATTTGCATTCCCATCAGCAACGAAGGCATTCCTGTTGCTCCACATCCTTTCCAGCATTTTGTGTTGTCAGTATTTTGGATTTTAGCCATTCTAATAGGTATATAATGGTATCTCCTTTGTCATTTTAATTTGCATTTCCCTGATGACATGATGTGATCTTTCATATGCTTGTTTGCCATCTGTGTATCTTCCTTGGCAAAGTGCCTGTTAAGATCTCTGGCCCATTTTTAAATTATATTTTTTGTTTTCTTACTGTTACGTTTTAAGAGTTCTTTGTGTATTTTAGGTAACAATCCTTTTTCAGATATGTCTTTTGCAAATATTTTATCCTATTCTGTGGCTTGTCTTCTCATTGTTTTGGTGGGTTTGTTTTTACTTTTTCCTTTGTTTTGGTCATTTGGTCTTGCCTGTTACTATACCAAGTAATTTTTAATCAAGTTATGGGTGTTGTGAAATGAAAACTGTACAGGTGATCTGAACCTCTGGATCTCTGGATGACTTTTTTTTTTTTTTTTTGAGGTGGTAGGCATTATACCTGAATCCAGACAAGGATTAAATTTACTTGAATCTGGGCTTCAGTCTTGGTAAAGACTGGTCTATTTTGGTTTGCCTTTACTTCTAGGGAATTGTCCTTTTATGGAATGACTGGGATAGTTTCCAGTCTTACTCTATATTGATGGGTACTAACCACCAATTTTCATTCTTCTGGTTATGTGAGATTGCCTAGAAGGCTGCTTAGTTCTCAGACTTGGGGCTCCCACCTTCTGTTCTGTTTCTCTGACACTCTGCTTCATGGTGTCTTATCTGAAGCTTTAAGAGTTGGCAAATGCCTTGAGGCTAAAAACTACATGGATAGCTGACTTTCTTCTGCACTTCTCTTTGATATCTTGGCTCTCTGAAATCCTCCTGTCTTGGCAGCTTTCCAGTGCCTTCAAAATTTTTTTTCTTTTAATAAATTTTTTATTGTGGAATAATTTTAGATTTACAGTAAAGTTGCAAAAATAGTATAAAAAGTTTCCATATATCTTTCACCCAGCTTCCCCTAATGTAACATCTTACATTACCGTGGCATACTTGCCAAAACCTAAGGAACAAAAACATTGGTACATTACTGTTAACAAATTTTAGACTTTATTCTAATTTTACCAATTTTTCTATTAATGGTCTTTTAAAAAATTACTGGATCTAATCTAGAATATTATATTGCATTTAGCAAATGCATTAGTAAAATCCAACTTTTTAGTTATTCTTGGCAGGAGGGCTGATCTGTTATAAGCTAATGTGTCATAGCTAGATACAGAACTCCTACTTACTGGTTTTTCAGTTTTTATAATTAACCTGTATAAAAGACACAGAAGGCTAAATATTGGGTAGCCAGCATTATAAAAAGTAACAGACTGAGCAATGAAAAATTATAACCCATAAAACTCTGGGAAGAGTTGTAAGGCAGGGGTAGTATTAGAGAATTAAATTTTGTCAGTTTTAATAGTGGAGAGTCAATTGATATCTTCAAGTTCATAAGTCATAATACAGAAGTACAAGTAAATGATTCAAAAAACAAAAAACAAATTGGTTATCTCTGAGTAATGGGAGAGAAGTTTGTGAAGGTATGAGATTTTTCTTTTATTCACGCAGATTTACTTAAAGCGTTTTTTTTTTTTTTTTTTGCCATAGGAAGTAGAATTTACTTATACTGACATAACATAATATCTGTTACACAGGCTTCAAGAAAAAAAACAAACAGCTGATGATACAGTATGTATGGATGATACTTTTATGTGAAAAGTCTACATGCATACATGTACATATAGTAGGGTTTTACTCATAGCAGAGCTGACCTACAAACTTCTTACAGGAAATTTGGTCTTGATCTGAATTAATCAGTCTCTTATTTCAGTAGTGGAAGTCAAGGGTGACAAATACACTTACTATAAATGTCTCATAACTAACAATAAATATGAAGAAAGAAATAATATCTTCAAATTTTGAGTGACAAGAGGCATTAACCCAGATTCCATAGCTGAGAAAAATAAAACAATATTTAAGATACATAGACAACTACACACATACAAAAACCAAGAGAACTAATCCCCTAAGACCTTTCTAGGCAAATTAATGAAGGATATACTTCAAAAGAAGAAAATAATGCCGGAGAGAAAAAGTTACATGCAAAAAATGGGGTGAAAATAAAATTAATATGTATTGGTAATAAGATTAATTATTGTGAAAACTGTTTTTCCATTTAACTAAAAGTGCAACGAGAGCATTGAGGTTATCGGTTCTCAGCAGATAAATAGTTCTTGCTTTATGTTGGAGGAGATTTTAGAAGTAGGAAACTATATAGTTAGGTATGTATATACAACTGTATGGGAAATTGGGGTAATAGGACAAGTTTAGCTTTCAAAAAGCAGCAGAATAATAATAAAGAAGTAGAGAAAACTTTATGGATTCTGTAGTGGGTGGGAAATCAGAGAGGTGTGAAGGCAAATGTGACTTAATCACAGAGGCCAAGCCCTTTCACATATTCACCAGTTATGGGGAGAGAACATACACATTTTGGGGGAGCTGTTACTTGGCCTACCTCAGGGATCTACAGAAACATACATGCAAAGGCCCTGAGGTACGCATGTGGCCAGGGTGGAGGGACTCAGGGTGGCTGAGCGAGGTTGGTTGAGTGAGAAGAGCAGGAGGGAGCTAGCTGCTCATGAGGGACCTAGAGCACACTGAAGACTTAAGTCATATCCTTATAGAGGGGATTCTCATACTTTCAAAGTCGCTGAACAGGAGGATAAATGGGGGAGCTTGTTAAAATATACATTTCTAGGCCCAAGAGATTCTGATTCAGTAGTTCTGAGGAAAAGCCCCAGAACCCGCCATTTTCTAAAATTTCCCAAAATTTCCCAGCTATTTCACAGATGGTTAATAGATGTAGGGATCTGCCTACAGCCCAGAATGACTGGTTCTAGGTGAGAAGAAGTCAGGCGAGATGATCCTCACCATCTGTCTGCCTCTGCCTCTTCTTCTTCCTCTCCACGGTTGTCGCTCACCTTGCCCGGGCCTGGTTTTGGAGAGCGCATGTGACCTGATTCTGGCCTGAGACACAACAGGGAGACATCTTCCAAAGGTGCTTACACAGACGTTGTCCTTGCTCTTAAAAGAAGGCCGGCGCGGAATGGCAGCCGCTTTTCTGTCACCTTGAAGGTGGTGCCAGTACCACGGGTGGCAGAAAAGAAATGTAAAGAACACAGGGCTGCGGTGTCCTGCTGTGAGAAATAATAAATGCCGGCATTGTTGAAGGCAAGAGGAGTTGGTGTGCCCACGAACTTGCCCTGAAGGGCCTCACTGAGGCAGCGAGAACCTGCTCTGGCTCTGCTGAGCGGCGCCATTGTTCTGAGCAGAATGGACAAGCTGTCCCTCGTTGCTCCTGTCTCTCCTCTGTGTGACCATAAGTCCTACCAGGCAGGCTTGTCAAGGGAGGAAGGGAGATATGTCTTTAAAGCCCTCAGCACAGTGTCTGGCACAGCGTTAAGTGTTTAGTAAGCGCTCCTTGAATGGAATGAAGGAGGACTGGGGATCGAATTTGCTGGAAGGCTGCAAGGAAACCTAATCTTCACACCACCGCACACTGGTGCTCCTTTCTGAGTCTCTCTTTCAAGTCAGGATTGAAGGGCACCTTGGCTTTCTTTGGCAACTATCCCATTGTATTCATGACTCTCTTCTAACAAATTTTCTTTTTGTTTAGAAAAGGCTAAGTTTTAAAATTACTATTATTTATACAATTCTATTAATGGATTCAGGTCTTATAGTTGTTTTCTTCCCTTCTTTTCCCCCTAGCCCTCTGCCCATGCCCTGTGCCGTTGGCCACCAGCTGGCTGATCTGTAGGAGGGTCCCCCATGATCACTGGGGTGATCCAGGGGCACAAGTGTGGGTGTGGATTTAGGCTCTATGCTATTTGGCATTGTCAAGATGCTTCTGTGACAAGCCTGCTTTCCCCCACCCCAGGTGCTCCAAGTTTCTGGAAAACACTTTGCTGGGTTGCAATCATTGTGTCAAGTAGATCAAACAACTGAAGTCCAATGCTAAGGTTCATCAGAGCCTCAGAAGGGTCATAGATTGGCCAACAGGTCCAAGACACAGGACAGGGTCCTTCATGTAATTCAGTCATTCCTTGTTTGAACCCAAATTTGTAGAACCGAAAACCTTCCAAACAAAAAAGCATAGGCCACATGGGAAACAAAACAATCTGGTACTTAAGTATCTCAAAAATAAATGGGAGAACAGGCTCCAGTCCTTTATAGCCAAGTTGCTGAGAGTTGGCTATGCTGTGGGCCCCGGCAGTAATGGTCAGACTGGACAGCACCATAATCATGCGATGAAACGGGGTATTATTCCCATTTCTGTTCCCAGGGACTGAGAATCTCACTGTGGGAAATACAAACATTTATGTTGATTGTTAGATTGTTTTCATATTGAAGATTATGACTCTCTACCCCGCCCTTTCCCAAATCCTCATCCAACTCCAGGCTGACCCTACCGAGGAGTGCTCTCCTAGGGAGCACTGGGAACTGGGCAACTTGGAAAGTGTGGATTTAGACCCCTAGAAAAATTATGGGATGGCATGTTACTTCATTCTGCCTGGCTAAAACCTCAATCCTGAAGTCTGTTCCCTGTAGTAAGCTGGGCGATGGCATTATGACTCAGAAAGGTTTTCTTCTTTTTGCGCCCCCTTTCTCTCCCTGTCCCTCTCCCCATCTCCTCTCTCCTATTCCCTAATTAAAGTCCTACATCTCTAAGATCACATGTGGATTGAAAGTAAATTGGAGAGCAGTGTTACAGCTTTGCAATCAGAACTGACCTTGTTGTTTCTTTTCATCATATACATGGCCAGCTAGGTGGGCTTGTGAGATTTGGATCTGGGTACAAATAGAGCATTCTCTTTTATCAGCAAAAGAGCAGTTAAGGGTCCTGGTAAATAGGGCAGATTCTTCTGGGGCAGATGTGGCTGTGCGTGTGTGTGTGTGTGTGTGTGTGTGTGAAAGAGAGAGAGTGCGAGCACACAGCCTCTGAGAGTTAGAAATCAGATTTCCTAAAAGTAGACACCTGGAAAACCCTGTGCCATATTGGCTATTGCTTCTTAAGAATGACATAATGGAGCTGGAGAAGAGCCAGAAGAGGACCACTGAATTAATTGGAGAGTTGGAATGGATTTTTAAAAACACCTTTATTTTCAGATTGTAAAAGTAGTACGTATTCATTATAGAAAACTTGGAAGATAGTCAAGGCAAAAAGAAAATAGAATTATGTATTATTCTACCCCTCAGAGGTAACAATCTTTAACACATTGGTATACTTCTTTTCTGTCTTTTTTCTATGTATACAAACATACATATATAACATTGGTATATATACACACATGAGATATATATGTATATATAATATATATATATATATAAAGTTTAGAAAGCCATCTAAGAAGACCTCTTTTCAGTAGCTACTCAAGGTCCCTTAGGGCCAGAATCCTGCCTCTCTTAGGCCAACAGATCTCCCACCACGACCTGGTATGTCTACCTTTTCAGCAATCTAAGAATGCAGTCTAGCACTTTGGTAAGGATCTATTGTTTCCATTCCTGACTTGGGTCCATTGGTGAACTGCTCTGAACCTCACTTCTTTGTCTCTGAAATAGAAGGTAATAGGACCTACTGTAATGGCTTGTCAGAAGGATCAAAGGTGGTCGTGGACAGGAAGCTTAGCTTTACCTGGTGGCTCGGCTGCTTAATGGCCTGGCCTGGCTGCTGTTCTCCACCATCTTGTTCAAGTGCTGGGAGGGGACACGAGTAACGACCCCTGCACTCATGCCCGGCTTAGGATGGACCATCCTTTCATGTGCATGAACTCACTGCAACTTCCCAACTCTTCACTTAACCTGGCCTGGGAAAGTCACCTTGTCTCTTCTTTACCGAGCAGATCCTTTTTTTTTTTTTTTTTAAAGATTTTATTTATTTTACAGGCAGAGCTCACGAGTAGGCAGAGAGAGGAAGGGAAGCAGGCTCCCTGCTGAGCAGACCCTGGGATCATGACCTGAGCCGAAGGCAGAGGCTTTAACCCACTGAGCCACCCAGGCGCCCCCCGAGAAGATCTTTTAATTCTGATGAGATACTTTGGGCTGAAACAAACAGTGTGGGGCAACTTATAGAGAAAAGGAAGTCAGAAAGTTGTGGCTGAGGGGGCTGGTGGAGAGGGCTGGGTAGGATGTATGGAGGGGGTTCATTTTTAGAACCAGCTGCCAGGGCCCCTTCTCACCACACCAACCCCATTCGAGGCAGAGCTGGGAGTTGGAGTGACTGCTTAGAGCCATTGGCTCTAAATCGGGCTCTACCGACTACCACAGGCACGGGGCATCTGATGGGAATACCCACAATCTGAGATACTCACTCCCCAGGGAGACTCATAAGTCACTTTTTGTGAGAAGCAAGTTACATAGCATTTTGCAAAAATCATGCTCTGGAGTAGATTTACATAAATGAATGTATTGTATTTTTTTTTTTTTAGAGACCATGAAAGCTTTAATTACCTAAACTCTAATTAAACTTGTCTCTTGCAGAAAACACAGGATATTAGCTTATTTTGTACTTGGCTCAACTTCTCTGTTTTTAAATAGTGGGTGGTATCCTGAGTTAAACTCAGGGGAAACGCTTCAGAGATGGTTTCAATCCAACAAATATGTTAGTGAGCACCTACTAAGTGTCACCATGGCTTAGTATTTAAGAGCAGAGGCCTTGAGAGCTGAGCTGCTTGGATCCATTCCTGGCTCTGACGCTTGCTGGTTGTGTGACCCTGGGCACATTTAACTATCTTCTGCCTCAGTTTCCCAATTGGCAAAATAGGTATTTTAGCGGTACCTCTCTCAGAAGGCTGGTAGGAGAATTAAATGAGATAATATGAGTAAGACATTTGGAACAGTGCCAGGTCACAGTACTCAATATAGATCAGCCCTTATGTACTGGACACCAGGCCAGGCCACTGACACTGTCCCTGACCTCTTAGAGCTTGCAGTCCAGTGGAGAAGGCAGACCACTGGCACGTCATCAGTAATAAGAATGATACAAGGTATACACAGAGCAGGCAGTTAAGAACAACCGTGTTGTTCTGGGAGTTACTACAGGCCTCTGTGGATACTCTAGATGTTCCTGATTTATTAACATAGTCTAGTTTGTTTGGCATCCTAGGTCTTCAGGGTTGGAAGGAACTTTCAAAGGTCACTCATCTCCTTCAGTGACCCAGGTAAGACCTTCCTTCAGATGCCGTCATCATAATCACCTTTGCTTTCTTCTCCTGCTCATTACTACACCAGGAGCTTCTCCACCTGTGTTCACTGACTCAGCCTGGGCTGGCTTGCGTTCAGGAACTCCTTGTAGGTTGACTCTGAGCCTGTCCCCAGTAGAGGTTCTCAGCACTTGTCTTTAGGAATGGAGTGTTCTCTGCAGCCATCTCTGACCCATACCATCTTGCTTCTTGGCATGGGGTCTTAACCATTTCCATTTCCTGTGGCTGTTGGTCACTCTGCCTGTGGCCACCAGGGCTACTACAGTGGACAGCAGGACAAAGATGGGCAGAAAGCAAAGGCCAGAACCAGGGGCTCCCTTCATCTGTGGAGCATCTACTTAAAGAGCACCTGCTGTGCTGTTTAAAATAAAGATTTCTTGGTCTCAGACCCAGTGGGCTCCAGAGTACCCGTGTTTAAATAAGCTTCCCAGGTGATCTTAGGACACTGCTGCCCCAAAGTGGAGCCCCTGAGCCTGCTTGGAGCCCTTGTTGAAGATAAATGCCTTTTCTTGCTGTTTCCTGAATGCCTTCCCACCTACTAAGTCTCCCTCCCAAAAGGTTTCTTCAGAGCTCTCAGTCCAGGGTCCTGTCCCATTGGTTTCTAGATTCTCCAAATATGCTGGGAAAGTGGGGAAGGAAGGAGGAGGATCCTGGAATGACTAGTAAATTGGGGATGGGGTCTATGGCTCATGGAATCTCAAAATATTGGGAGTAGAAAACATCTTAGAGCTGGACTGGTCCAGTTTTTATCTTGTGGGGGGAAACATCACCCCAAGGTCTGACAGCCAGCAGGGGGCTGGTCCTCAGCTAGAAGTTGGGCCTCTGGCTTCCAGGCTGATCACAGTGGTCCTCACATGAGGGCCACCTTTGGTCTGGCCTGTTGATGTGGTGGGGACCAAAGAAAGTGCCACTCATTTACACCTGTCGAGCTTGCACTTCGCATTACTTTGTCAATGTTCAGATGGGCCACACCAAGGTTGGGTCCATTTGTGAGTAAGACTAAGTGAGGGAGAAGGGTGAGCCAGGCCAGGATTCAGGCCAGAGTCCAGAAACAACCGGTCTTGTTCTGGTGTGCCTCTGTCCCCCTCTGTCACTGGGTTTCCCAGGGCTGCTGGTGAAATAGAACACAGCACTTGACATACTAGTGAGCTACTCTGTGGTTATGGTTCAAATTCATGGTGGTTCTTATTACTGCTCAGCCACACACAGAGATACACCCACAACTTCTACAAAGACACAGCTCCAGGAGAAAGAGGGCATTTAATCCGATGCTACTATTACTCTTGCTAAAAAACAAGCAAACAAAAAAACAAACAAACTTTCATGAGTGTGTCTGTTTCGGGCAGGCTTTGGTTGTACATGTTGGTGGATTGCCCTCTACAATGTGTCCATGTGCATGAGTGCCTCTGTTTGTGTGTGTATATGTGTGGACAGACACTCAGGGGTGTGTGTTTGAGACTTGTAGTGAAGCGATGGATAGAAAGTAAGTTATTTTCAAAGCTTTTTTTTTTTTTTTAACCCCCTTTTGTGTATAACCTTCACTTGTGGCTTGATATATGTCAAGGTACTGGGCCTGAGTCGGAAAGATATCAAGTCTGAGAACTAGAACGTGTTCATTTGTCCAGAGGGAGAGGAAGTGGTACAGCAAAGGTACACTGAATGCAAAGGTTCCTAACACTCACTGGAACATGGCTTCAGGGAGTCTGTGCTACAATTAGGAGAACATCTTTGAGAGTTAAATTTTGCATTCTTTCTTTACTGTGTCACTCTAGAGCTTCCTGGTGTCTTTGTATCTCCAGCTATAAGATGGGCGCAGACACACCAAGTCCCACTGAGACTTTAAAATCCTTTTCTAGCATTGCACATGTCAGAGTGAGACCTGAACATGTCAGTTGGTTCAGCACTCTCTACTTCAAGCAAAGAAGACCTAAAACATCCAGGAGAAGTAGCCTTAGCCCTGTTTTTACAGACCCCCAGGCATGGACGTGGTTTAATTTCAGTTAGTTAGAACTTTGTCATTTTCAGGTGACATAAACCCAATTCAATCCAGCTTAACTGCAAAGGGAATGCAGTGTGTTTCCCATGCACAGAAGGACATTAGGGTAGCCTGGAGAATTAAAGCAGCTGAGGGCGTGGTCTCAAGGACAATAAGTCAACATTGCCCCCAACCCATTGAGACATCTATGACGTCTGCTTGCCCCAGCAGTTCTGGGGTTCTGTCCCTTTCTCAATGCAGCCTGACTTCCTTCATACATTTTAGAAGATGGTGACCAAGAGTCCTAAGTTCATCGCCATAAAGCTTTCACCCAAGGGAGAGAGTAATCCTACCTCCAGTCTAGAAAATTATTGGAAGGAGTCTCATTGGTCACTGAATGCAGGGGGATGTGGTAGTCAGATTGGGCCAGCCAGGGCCACATGTGCCCCCTTCTTCATGGGATATGACAGATCAGGTTAAGGGCTAGGTGCTCCATGCCCCACCAGGCTGTATTGGAGGTAGAGGAAGTCTCTCTACTTCACACAAAGAAGAATGGGATGAAAAAGTGCTAATCAACATAACCCAAAGATACCACAGTATACTATATTTAGTTTTACAATGAGGAGTCTTCAGGTTCTCCTCCCTGTGGTGACCGAGATGTTGTGCTACTATCTCCATGTTTAGGACCCAAAGGGGACCAGGCAGTGGCACAAAGGATACCATCAACAAATATGGTAAAATACCTTTATAGTTTTACACTTAATAAATATATCAATATTAACTTCATCCAAAAATGTATGTTTTAAATCATAAGTAAGTATGAGGCACTGTGCAAGTATGTGTCCATGCTCCAAGACAGGTAAAATAAGTCACATCCTTTGGCAATCATGATATACTAGGGGGATTAAACATTTGTGTAATAGTACCAGGGGCTATGTGGTAAACATGAGAGGAAAGGTGCCATGTCTGTAGGAACTTCAGAGGAAGAAGTGATCACATAATTCCTCTTGCGGGTTAACATGTGGTGTAGGAGGAATTTCACTTGGTTACTAGAAAACGACTTGACTACAGTGGCTTAAACAACTTTAGAACCTTATCTTAAGTAGGCAGCATGCCAACACCAACAAAGTCATCTGGTAGTCAGGCTTTCTGCTTTTTGCACTGGTTTCCATCCTCAAGATCTCTTGATGGCTGCTAGAGTTCCAGCTGTTTCATCTGCATTCCAGGAAGTGGGAGGAAGAGGGGAGAGAGCAAAAGAGACTCTTACAGTTCACTCAGCTTTTTAAAGCAGTGTTTATGCTTCTCTCATACAACACTTTGGTTTTCATCTTCTTGACAAGAACTTAGTTATGTGCCTATATTTAACTATAAGGGAGGATGGAAAATGCAGTCTTTTAGTAACCCTGAATAAAATTTATCGCTTGTTACCAAGGAAGAAGGGAAGGATTGAAGATCTGTAGCCAAATGGCAATGTCCCCCAAGCCCGCAAGTCTTACAAGATATTGGGCTTTTATGCCTGTATTTATTAGCGTATGGTTCAGCCATTTATCTATTCAAGAACATTTATTAAGCACTTCCTATTTATGTAGCGGGAGCTCTGTACATGTTGACGCAGATGCATTGGAGATGGAGGGCACAATCCCGTCCTCAAGGAACTTGTAACTGGGTCAGGAGGGGAAGACCAACACTAGAGAACAGTTTCTACAAGCCAAGCTCTTCACTGTGTGGTTGGGAACAACAAGAGTTTGGGAGTGGAGATCAAGCTGTTCGTTACGTTACGGAGCAGAAAAAATAATAATAGCCAAGGCAGACCATGTTGAATAAAGATGGCCATGAGCAGTCTCCCACCCCACATGCCCTTCGACAGTGCAGACTTGCCTGCACCCAGTTAGCAGGTGGAGTCATCCTAGGCCAGACACCAGATGTTGGAGTGAATGAGGCTTCTGACCAGTCCAGCCTCCAGCTGTCCACTTAGCCCAGCCTTTAAGTCTTCCTAGAAGAGACCCCAGACATCATGAAACAGAAATAAGCCATCCTTCCTAGGCCTTTGTCACTGGACACAAGGCAGTGCTGGGCACCTACTCTTGCCCTACCAACACCATGGACACAATGAAATACTTATTTCAAGGTGCTTAGTTTTGGAGTAATCAGTTACACAACAGTAGTAACTGGAAAAATAGTTGTGGCTTGTACTGTCCCAACAATATACTGGGCACTGTTTTAAATGCTTTAACTCACGGACTCGTTACAGAAATTCTCGTAAGTGAAGTGCTGCTCTTACCTACCTTTTACAGTTGAAGAAACTGAGGCACAGAGAAGTTAAGTAATTTACCCAAAGTCACACAGCTAGGTGTGATAGGTCCTAAATATTCTGGTTCCAGAATCTGCTTGTTTTCCTGCTACACTCAATTGCCATGCCGTAGGTGAACACATGGTCTGAAGACAAATGAGAAGACCACATAAGTAGTTAAGGCCCAGGGGGTATAACTGGCCCCGTACCGTCTTCAGAGCCAGGTTATCACGGCACTGGGCCACACACCAGCAGCCCCTACCTGTGGGACTGACAACTCATTCCCGGAACTTCTAGTCTCTCAGAGGCCTATCTCTGACAATTAATCTGTCTCTCACCTTTCTCTTGTCCCCCACTCCAGCAGCTTGTTAGTTTCTAACACCTAAAACCTTTTTTTCTTTTCTTTTTAAAAGCTTACTTATTTATTTAAGTAATCTCTGTATCCAGTGTAGGACTTGAACTCATGACCTCAAGATCAGGAGTCACATGCTCTTCTGACTGAGTCAGTCAGGTGCCCCTCAAAACTTTCTTTATATCCCTTTGATCAGTTAGGATTCGGTCCAGTTATGAGTAGGTGAAAACATTATTGTCATGGCTAAATGAGGGAGAGGCTAATTTTGCTCACATAAGGAGCTTGGAGGTCCTTAGAACACAAGTCAGTGCTGGGCACCTACTCAAGGATGTTAACAAGGACTGGCTCCTGTCTTCCAGCTTTACAATCAGTAGGGGTTACTTTTGTCTTCATGGTTGCAAGATAGCTGCTGCATCTACAGGTGTTGTGTCTGTATTCCAGGTGGAAGGGCCTTGGCAGAGAGGGGAGAAGTGAAAATGGCAAAGGGCAAAATTCTTCATGTTTTATGGGCTTGCCCATTCTACAGGAGGGAAGAGGGATGTTGGGGAGTGGAGTGGGGAAAGTCTCTCCGGGGAGTTCTACCTACATCTCATTGGCCAGAGCAATTCCACACTGCCTCCCTTAGCCACAGAGGAGTCTTAAGTTCAGTATTTTGCTTTCTGGATGTTTAGTGTGGGGCTCAACAAACTTACTTAGTACAGGGTCAGATAGTAAATATTTTAGGTTTTGAGGGCCACACGGTCTCTGCCACACCTGCTCACTTCTCCCATTGTGACATGAAAGCAACCATGGACAAGACACAAATGCATATTTAGGTGTGGCTCTGTTTCAGTACGACTAGGTTTACCAAAACGGACAATGGACTGGATTCGGCCCATGGGCCATATTTGCCAACCCCTGGCTTCAGCATTCCACCTACCAGATTTGTCACTGGACTCAAATATTTCAGCAAAATGTTATTCTCACAAATTGGGGCCCAGGTATCCCTGAAAGCTGAAAGTGGGGAATGAATCTCAGATGGTTTGACTCCCATGGCTGACTGCTTTGCGGAGTGACCCATCCCTTCAGCGTCACTCACTGGACGTCCCTCCCCAAACCACAGGTCTGGTCAAAGAAGTGACCAAGGGGCACCCCAGCTGGGGAAGAGAGAATAGTAAATGCTGTGACTAAAAACCTGAGGGTTGAATGGGTGCATAGGATTCATTGAGCACCATAAATATCTGTTTCCATATTCTTGAGCTCTTTGGTACCCAAGAGAATAGACTAACAACAGCTATTTGGGGTGCGGGTTAGAGAAAGCTTCTCTAATTTTCCTAGCCTCACAAAATTTCACATTTGTATCTGGATTCCCCTTGGCTAGAGTAGAACCAGCATTGAGACAGTATGCATTACATAATCTCACATCAAACCTTTGTGTTTATCATTAAAAATATGGCAACATCATTGCGGTTATAAACAGAGTTACCAAGGAAACTGGTTTATCATAATTAGCTATTTATTCCCTCTTCGTTTTTTCTCTCTCTCTCCCTTCCACCTGAGCTTTCTTTGGGCTGAAAGGTATGATAAGCTGTTATCAGCCTGAGCTCAGTGGCTAATTAGGACCTAATATTGATTCATAGAATTACGTTGCTTTTTTCCATAACCACACTGTAGAGCCCTGTCTGTGCTTATTACAAATAGACACAGTGATGGAACAATCAGTTTATTATATGTGTTTTAAATAGTCATAATAGCTGTCCCCTAGGGCGGTGGTGTATCATAACCCAACTGACAGAAGAGAAAAACTTTCAATCTGTAAAAGACTTGTGGCCCTTTCTCTTGCATCAGCCAATGGTTGTGAAAGGAATTTCTTTCTGGATGGGGTTTTCCAGTGCTGCAAGATTTTTCTGATGTTTCTTGCCCATTACAATAAAGAATATTAGCTAGTATCCAATAGCACACTAGTATCCTAGAGCAAGCTTTTTTTTTTTTTTTTTTTTTTTTTTTAAATAAAGGACCAGGTAACAAATGCTTTAAGTTCTGCAGGCCATATGCCCTTTGCTGCAACTGTGGAACTCTGCCTTTAAAGTAGAAAAGCAGCTACAGACCATACGTAGTGGGTAGGCAAGGCTGTGTTGCAATGAAACTTTATTTACTAAACAAGTAGCAGGCCAGATTTGGCCCACAGGCTGTAGTTTGCTGACACTTGTCTAGAGCCTTGATCCTTAATCTAGGGAATGAACTTCTACTTCTTTTTTTTTTTTTTTTTTTAATTTTAATTCTGGTGTAGTTCACATACATGTTATATTAAGTTTCACATGTATAACACAGTGATTCAATAATTCTATACACTACTCAGTGCTCATTAAGATAAGTATATTCTTTTTTTTCCTAAAGATTTTTATTTGTTTATTTGACCCAGAGAAAGTGCATGTGTGCACAAGTGGGAGGAGGGGCAGAGGGAGAGGGAGAAGCAGATTCCCTGCTGAGCAGGGCTCCATCCCAGGACCCTGGGATCATGACCTGAGCCAAAGACAGACGCTCAACTAACTGAGCCATCCGGGCACCCCAAGAAAAGTGTATTCCTAACCTCCTTCATTTATTACCTCCATCCCTGCCCCCCACCTCCCCTCTGATAACCATTAGTTCTCCATAGTTAAGAGTCTGTTTCTTGGTTCCTCTCTCCCTGTCTCTATTTTTTCTGTTTGCTCAGTTGTTTTGTTTCTTAAATGCCACATAGGGATGAAATCATAGGGTATTTGTCTTCCTCTGACTGACTTATTTCACTTAGTATTATGCTCTCTAGCTCCGTTCGTGTCGGTACAAATAGCAAGGTTTCATTCTATTTTATGTCTGTATAGTATTTCATTATATTCATTATATAACATATATGAGGAAATACTATTCAGACATAAAAAGAATGAAATATAAAATATATATAATATTAATATATATATAATGGAATCCTATTTTTCTTTCTTCATTCATCAATCAATAGACACTTGGGCTGTTTCCATAGTTTGGCTATTGTAAACAATGCTCCAAAAACCTAGGAAATAAACCTTTTTGCGGGAAAGAACATCATTGAGTGGGAGCAACAGCTGGAGGAGACTGCGGGAACCACCGGGGTCCAGCGTGCTCCTACTCGGCTGTCCTCTGTGTGGGTCTCTCCCTGCTTGTCAATCTGTGATGGAGAGGGAAGTTTCTCACGGTGACCTTGCCCATGGAGGGGTGAACTAGGGATCAAGTGACTTGGGGTCAGTCCTGACTTGGATGTTTAACTGGATGACATTTTATCCTCTGGAATCTGCTCTGCCTACCCAAAGAGCTGCAACAGTCAGCAGAGACAATGAAAGGGAAAGTGAACAGTAAACCATTAGCTCATAGGACCACATATGGTGTGGCTGTTAAAGAGCCAGAGCAGATGCCCCAGAGTTTCAGGAAAGGGATGACCCTTTCAGGAAGGGTCAAGTTAAGTCAGCTCTCATCTGAGCCTTGAGCCCACCCTTTGCTACCCTCTGGGAAGCTGTCTAGCCTGGATTTTAATCCCCCCAGGGCCAAGTTCATGGCATTCCAAGATAATGCCCCATTTAGAGACTATTCTGGTTATCAGAAATTTCTCGCTGATACTGGGCCCAAAACTGTCGTTCTAGGTCTTCTGTCCATTGGTCCTGGTTCTATAGCTTAGCATTGTCCAGAGAAAGATCGATCTCTTCATCACGTGACAGCTCTTTGAATATTTGAAGATAGGAGCCATGGTCCCAAGTCTTCTCCTCACCTGACTAAACACCAGCAGTTCCTTGCACCATTTCTATATGATATGGGTCTGAATCTTTTTACTCTTCAGTTTGCTGACCTCCGCACAAGTTCCGGTTCCTCCATACTCCTCCAGATTGGAATCTCCACAGCTGGACACAGTATTCCGTGCGTACCCTGACTGGTAGAGTAAGCGTATCATCTCCGGTGTTCCAGATTTAATGCTTCCGTTGGCGCAGCCTAAAAGCACGTGTGACCGCAACACGATGTTGGATTTTATTGAGTTGAAGTTGACTAAGACCTAAGTCATTTTAGTATATGCTACTCAGCCATGGCTACACCATCGTGACTAGTGCAGAGGAAGGGTTACCTGGATTTCCAGTAAATGTTTTATTTTTGGCTGTATTTGGCTGCTTTTAACACAAGATCAAAGTCCTTTTGAATTGTGATAACCCATCTTTTCAGTCTGGGTAGTCGGCCTCCATGAGCACGCTGACTGCGAAGTCAACATGATGTCTTCCCAGCCTACCAGATGCTCTGTTAGTGTTACACGTGCTGCTCAGTGTGTACCGGTCTGTCAAGAAGTTAAGGAGCTTGTTCCAGAACAAAACCACTGCACTGAGGACATCTAAGCTGAACCTCACCCAACTTAATGACCAGGATGCCCTGCGGATAGGCAGCAGGCCTTGGCGCATGCTTTGGCTCTAAGCGACACTCTTCTGGTCTTAAGTGAAACCTTTGTAGCCAGTTTAAGGCGGGTAGAGGAGAAGAAACTCCATCTTCAAAAATACAATGGTGATAAGATGAAAATTATCCTTGAGGTTCAGTCTAAGTTCGGATCCTAATGGAACCTCTTCAGTCTGGATGTCAGCAGGGGTGTTCAGTACGCTCTCATTGATTTCTTTTCTTTCTTTTTTTTTTTTAAATTTTTAAAAGATTTTATTTATTTATTTGAACAGACAGATCACAAGTAGGCAGAGAGGCAGGCAGAGAGAGGAGGAAGCAGGCTCCCTGCTGAGCAGAGAGCCGTATGCGGGGCTCGATCCCAAGACCTTGAGATCATGACCTGAGTCGAAGGCAGAGGCTTTAACCCACTGAGCCACCCGGCACCCCTTTTTAAAAAAAATTTTTTTAAAAAAGATTTCTGTTTATATATTTGAAAGAGAGAGAATCCTACACAGACTCCAGGCTGAGCAAGGAGCCTGATAGGGAGATTGATTCCAGGACCCTGAGATCCTGACCTGTGGCAAAATCAAGAGTTGTTTACTTAACTGTCCGAGCCACCCAGGCGTCCCCACATTTGTTGATTTCTCCTGCTGTGAGAGCCATCGGGCTGGGCACTGCAAAGTTACGAATGCAAATAAAATAAGGGCCGAGCTGTGGTAGGGGAGCCTTAAATGTTAATAAATAACAAATCACGGCCAAGGCTGCTAGTGGTCTCCTCCAGTATCATCCTGGCTTTTCTGCTTACAACAGAGCCCTGCATTTATTTGAGGCAGCGGGTCCTCAGGGGAAGGAGCGCATTAGCATCCCTTACCCTCAGACTTCCTGTGATTCCAACCATCCTCTTGCATGCTGAGGGCACCTTCCCGAGGGGATTTCAAGCTATAGGGATGTCGGAGCAGATGGGTAGGAGGACCCTAGATCCTGAAGACCTCGTGGAGCTGGAGCCTTCAGCCCCGCCTCGCTGTGGACTTTCGCACGACAGAGTAAATCCTTGGGTGTTGGAGCTTCTGTTTTATGCAGCTGAACCTCATCCAAAGCGACAGAGAATTTGATACTTGGAAGGGGGTTGCTCCAAGAAACGCAGTCTGAAGTGTGATATTGACTGAGTGGAGGAGGTGGGAAGGCAAATATTTAGATCTCTGATCGCGCTCGCTGGCAAGCGGTGGCCCCAGTTAGGCCTTGGTGGAGCACTTGACTGAGCCCTTGCCAGCTCTCGCTGGGAAAGCAAACCACAAGCTCCCGCTTTAGAGGAAATGGCATGAAAAAAGGGGAAAAATCCGAGTCGGTTTGCTGTCTCCTTCTTGCCGCTTTTAGCAGAGTCCCGCCAATGACAGCAAGCCAGTCCGAGGGCAGATGAGGAGAGAAACTGCTCTGCTGGGAGCTACTCTCTCCCGGGGCCTGCGATCTCAGTTCGTGGAGAACGTGCAGCCTTGTTGGCTTTTATGCTGCAAAGTGAAGTGGGAGTTCCAGGGGCTCCCGAGCCCGCACCTTAGTAGGAGATACGGCTGGTGCCCACCTAGGAAAGATGGGGTTGAGGGTGGTGTCTTCCACAGTGTGGACTGCCTGCCTTTCAACTCATTTGTGTTAGTGAGCAGGCCCTCGTCTCTAAGCTTCTGGTATTTCGGACGAATGTAGTGGAACCTCATTTTAATTGATCCTTGGGGTCTGGGGGCCGATGGTGAAAGTTTTCTTCTGTTGTGCTGAGAGCTTGGTCCACTGTCCTCTGGGCAGAGGGAGGGGCCTGATAAGACCTGAGACAAGTGGGATTAAGTGAGGAACAGGCAGCCTCTTAGGATGGTTCAGGCTGGAAGGGTTCCTACGAGCAAGGCCTCTCATTCCAGACCTTCCTTCCTCCCAGCTCGTGGGAGGTAGCCAAGCCTAACCTTGACCTTCAGAGAGAAGGCACCATGACACTTGTGTTTCTTGAATTTCCAGAGGCATTTCAGATACTGAAAGCCCCTCTTCCTCCACTTCCTCCTCCTTCATCTAAAAGATTATTTATTTTAGAGGGAGTGTGTGTGTGTGTGTGTGTGTGTGTGCAGGGAAGGGCAAAGGGAGAGGGAGAGAGAGAATCTCAAGCAGACTCTGCACTGAGCGCAGAGCCCCACACTGGGCTCGATCTCATGACCCTGAGATCACAAGCCCAAACCAAGAACTGGATAATCAACCGACTGAGCCACGCCCCTTGAAGTCTCTTCATAATGAATTTCAAACACTCAGGAGGGGATGGGCACAAAAATGCTCCAGTCCTTGGCTGTTGCCGAAGACCCTGGCACTGTGGGGCCAAGCTCCAGGGATCTAGGTAGAGAGGCCTAGAAATAGTAAGGATGCTGAAAGGGAATGGGGGAGGGCATGTCCCAGAGAAACGTAGCCAAGCTCCTGATTCTGCTCAAGGCCACTGTAGCCCGGCCTGTCAGGGTACTGGGACAGGTCCCTCAGTCAAAGCCATTCTCTTAGGCTGAACCTGCGCTGCGTCAGTGAAGTGGAATTTGATCCATGTAGACAGCTGATCTGGACATTTTTGGCCTGGATTATTTGTTTGGCTGTCTCCACTGATCAAATTAACTGGATAATTGCCAAATCTCTTCTCAGTTGTGCTCCCTTAGGCAGCTGGTGGGGCCAGCAGGATAGGGTGGGCCTCCAAGGACAAGCCAGATTAGAGAATTAGCACATGCTTGCTACCCGGTATACTCAGGGAACTGGCCATTTAATTGGGAGTGAGAACTGAGGGCCAGGGTGGGAGGAAGTGGATGAAAGATGGGCCTCGGCCCTCGTGGGTTCACGAGCCTCCGACAACAGCGATGCAGGCGGCGTTTGCCCACACACGCGTCCAGACCAGCAGGTATGACCGCGCCTCGTTAGAACTAGCCGGCTGCCCTCATTCTCTCCTGATTTGCTGAAGTGTGTGCATTTGGGGTATCATGGGGTCCACCTCTAAGGGTTTTTTTTGTGCAGGGAGATGAGTCCCTTCAACTAGAGGGCCAAGAAGAGCTTAAAAGAGGCTGTGAGAAAGACAACGAAAGAGGTCTTTTTAAAACTCTTACCTCTTCTCAGGGTGGTGGGGATCCCAGCTGGGAAATAACAGACTTGACCGTTGATGCCGATCGTTATGCGTGTCTTGTTTCCTTGGCCAGAGCACATCTTCTTTCTTTCTTTATTTATAAAAGATTTTATTTATTTATTTGACAGAGATCACAAGCAGGCAGAGAGGCAGGCAGAGAGAGAGAGGGGGAAGCAGGCTCCCTGCTGAGCAGAGAGCCCGATGCAGGGCTCGATCCCAGGACTCTGAGATCATGACCTGAGCTGAAGGCAGAGGCTTAACCCACTGAGCCACCCAGGTGCCCCCAGAGCACATCTTCTTTAAGGACATGATTCGGGGTTGGTTTCCTTCCCACCTAGTAGAGTGTCCTGCACGTAATCTGCACTCAAGGAGCTGGTTGGGCCACTGCTTAATTCACTAAGATTTATGGGCATTTATCTGTGATCCTATGCTCTGGGGAGAACAAAGGTGGCCAAGCCTAATTTACAAGGAGCCCCAGTTCCATAGGGTGAAAAAGGATCACAGTGTGACAAGGGAAGAGAGATGGTAGTATAGAATGGAACTGCTCTGGGAGATTGGAATGGCCTTGGAGGCCAATTTGTTCTCCTGGAGCCAGAGCCTTGAGGGGGCCAAGGAAACAAGGGAAACGGTATTAGCCCCATTCAATAGGTGAGAAAATGGAGGTCCAGAGAGAGTAAATGACTTGGTCAAGGTCATGCCACTAGCAAGTCAAGGCTGGCATTGAAACTCAAGTTTGCCGACTCCCTTTGCATCTCTGGACTGGCCCTCTTTCGATGGATTACATCTTGACCTTCAGAGAGAAGGGCAGGGGCACTGGGTCCCTGCATGGGGACAAGGTCTCTAGCTGCTGCGCTGCAGTGCAGCGCAGCCTGTGGATGGGTTTGCTAGGTTCAGATGGCGGTGGTGGTATTTTAAACCAAACTGATAAATATCAGGATATTTCATGTAAAGATTCAGATCTCTGGCTTCACTTAAAAAAATGAGAAGACCTGCCTTCCTCCATGATAACAATCTGCTGGTGCCCAGTGAGGGCTGCCTGCTCTGAAGTGGGGCCTGGGCTTTCCCGTTGGCTGGGGCGCGCGCTCACTTCTTCCCTCTTCAGCTGAGTCTGGGGCCAGCATTCTGACCCCTCCCCCAACTCTAATCTCTGGGTGTTCTTTTATATTTTTAAAAGATTTTTTATTTATTTAACTTTACATGTGAAGGAGAAGGGTGGGGGCAGAGGGAGAGGGAGAAACAGACTCCCCACTGGGCAAGGAACCTGATGCAGGGCTTGATCCCAGGACCCCGGGATCATGACCTGAGCTGAAGGCAGATGCTTAACGGAGGGAGCCCCCCAGGAGCCCGTCCCTGGATGGTGTTAATGAACATAGTTTAGTAAACAGAGCACTGGACGGGGAGTGAGAAATCTGGGGCTGTGGGTCCAGCTCTGTGATCTGGAGCAGATCACTCTACCTCTTCCTGTTTCCACAATCAAAATGAAACCCTTCCATGGCCTCTGTAAGTTCCCAGTTTCTGTGCAGCAGAGAGAGGCAACAGTGCTGAAAACCCTTCATAAACTGTTGACCACAAAGAAAGGACAGGCAGGTGGTGGTGATGAATGAACGGTTGGAGAGTGTGAGGGTGGGTGCTGCAGAGGGACGGGGAGTCTGCCTGGACCCCGGGGCCAGGGCCTCGCTTGCTTCAAATAGGGCCCCGGGAAATGGACGGTGACGAGGGTTGGCCCCGGGTCTGGTCCAGTTACCCAAACGTCTGCCTTTAGATCCATGGAGAAACCACCGACCAGGTGGGGAGGTGGGTGCAGGAGGGGCTCCCGGAGGCCTTTGTCGACAGAATCCTCGGTCCCTGCGCACATGGTCTGGCCCCGAGGGCCGGGTACAGCTGCACGTGGCCCAGCCTGGCAAGGGGAGCGGGCTGGGCGTCTGCCCGTCTATTCGAGCTCTGTTCCGTGTGAGTTCCGCAGCAATCGCCCTCAAACCATTTCTGTTGGACTCCCTCTCTCGGGAACTTCTGCTTTGTCATTTAAAATAGTTTGGGAACTTCATATTTAGCCGAGTTTCAGAGCAGTTTATTTGGTCTGTAGGCGTTTTTGTTTTTAAAATTCATGACAAGTTCCTTGCAACATGTTTTATTATATTTTCACCACCTGTTCTACCTTGGGGGTGGTTTTAAAATCTGGGACTATCTATCTATCTGTCTTTTTTTTTTTTTAAGTTTCCTTATTTGCCATTTATATGTGTCTTGCAAACACACACACACACACACACACACAATGGGAATTTAAATATGGATGCAGATATATATATATATATATATATATATATATATATATATATATACTTTTCTCCCCCTGTGGCTCGATAGGCTTTAAACTGTGGTTGTAATGTTGAAGGTGTGTGTTTTGCCAGGCTAATAATGGAGTTCTAAATGACAAATTTGTAAAACAAATAAATACTTGTAAAATACTTTGCCAGTGGTAAGTGCTAGCTCCCTGAACATTAATAGCAAAAAAAGAAAAAGAAAAAGAAAAAGAAAAGAAACAATCCCCAAAACAAACAAAAAAAATTCTCCACAATACATAATCCTCCAAGGAAAAAAAGCCCTTGAAAGTTTTGCAACTTCTTCCAGCTTTCATTCACTTGGAAAAAGAGAAGCAGCGTGCTCATTTTTACAGATGGGCAAATCAAGTCTCGGCAGGATTGCCAGAGGGTCAGTGGTGGAAGTTGGGGTCCATCCCCAAATGTCTACATCCATTAAATTATTTACAGTATCTCTCTGCATCCATCAGGACGCATTTATGACACTATATTCTATTTCCTTTCTCTAAAAATACAAGTAGTGTGCATTCAGGTTTAATGATGGTCTCATTTGAGCCCCTGGATCTAACTGTGTCTGAAGCTTGGAGTTTTAACTTATGTGAGCCAATAAATTATCTTTGGGCTTCTTCCACCAGAAACTAAAGAAAAAATTATTTTTAAATCCCCAAACCAAAAAACAACCCGGATTTACACATTTAACATACTATATACTTAGATTCGACATAAATGTGATGTGTGGTGGGTATTATCCTCTCTACTTTTTAATAGACCAAGAAACCTAGCTATGCACCTAGAATATCTCATTGCTTATAAAACCAGGTCAACAGATATATAAGACTCAGAGAAATTAAGCTTCTTTTAGAAGAAATAGAAAAATAGTCTACTATATTTTTCATAGTATCATTGGAAAATATGCATAGGGTTCCTGACACGGTGTTCTATCATTAACTTTTTGCTGAGATTTTCAAGGAGGATTTTGTTTATGGCATTGTGACACTGACCCTCTCTCTATTGCGTGGAAACTGAAGCTTCCCGGGGGGCAATCAGAGAACTCTCGATATCTCCTATAGGCTCTGGCTCTTCTTATCCCACAGGGAGACGATTTGTAGCATTGCATGATGGGTAATACGGGGAACAAGTAGAGCGGTATGCATAAGTTGCCTAAGTAATGCAAGTGGAATCTGCAGAACAATGTCCTGGAACAAATAAAAAGCCAGAAACTTGTAATTACTTAAGAACGTGGACTTTGGTCTCACGTAAGCCCAATGCCAGCAGGCCATTGGCTCTCTTTAAGCATCCATTTCTCCATCTACAAATGAGAAAACTGTAACTGACAGTACATCCACAAATAGTAGCTCTTCCTATTATTTTCTAAAGTCGGATCAAATAAGTCTGGGAGCCACTGCGTGCTGAAATCTGAATCTTGGAGATTCATAATGTTAATTAGGATATTAAAGATTTGGAGGAGTCCACCAATAAGGAAACTGATTTTTATGTATCCCAGTGTTTTCAGATCTAACTTAGGCACGGAACACTCTGTGATCTTCCTGTGGAACCAGGGGAGTCCCATGGAACCCACTTTGAGAAACCCCCCGGGGTGTGTTGCCTACAGCAATTGAGGGGGATTCATTAGGCCACCACTAGGGGGTGCGCCAGCCAAGTTTTCTGATTCTCAGTAAGAAAAGAGGGTTTGCTCTTGGCTTCCAAAGAATAAAAGCTTTTGAAGGATTTAAGGCTGGAGGGGGCGGGGGAGGTTAAAGCCAAAATGGCAATGGTTTAGGGAAGCAATGGCAGTGAACAGAGGTGTTGGCACACGAGGTGGAAAGATGGACGTCTTCCTGCTCTTCGTTTCTGAGAAGTCATGCAAATGGCCGACCTTTGGCTCATCAATCAGTAGAGACCTCAGAACACCTGAAAGGGGAGGCATGACCAGGAGGCCAGGCCAGGGGCGGGCAGGGGTGGGGAGGCAGAGGCCTCTGGGACAGGGGAGCCAGGAAAAGACCAACCCTCTTCGGGACATTGGTTTCTATGTCTAATATGAAGATTCTAAAATAATAATAATAATCTATAAAATCTTCACATTGGACATAAACTATTTCCTAAATATGGATTTTCTGTGAAGTACAAATTTTCCCTTCACCTTGGCAAAGTATGTTTGTGTATAAGCGAATCAGAATGGCGGATTGGGAAGTGGATTTTCTCAGATGATAAAAATATTCCCAGTCGAGAATTTGGGAAACGCAGAGAAGCAAACAGAAATCCCTTGCAATCACGGACCCTTCCCCAACAACATCCTGAAGCAGATAGGGGAGGCATAAGTAGCTGGGTGTTTGAGGGCCCACATATTGGTTAGGGGCTCTTTTGGTTATAGTGATGGAAATCCAATTCATATAGCTTTACTATAATGGATCTAGGGTTGTCTGTCTTGTGGAATCCAAGGGCAGAAGACATGACCAGGCCTTGGGAACAGAGAGACTCACTTGCCATCAGGGACTCTGTCTTTCCCTCTGTGCATGTGTGCCTCCTGCCTCTTCTCTCTGTGGATCAGCTGCCGGGGTCTCTGGCCCAGTGGGCAGGACATGTGGGCCCACATCTGCACACCCCACATCCTGGCCACTCTGTCCTGTCATTTCTACTGCTGGAAAGAGACAGATTCCCTCAATTCCAGTTCCAGAATGACCAGGGAAGGAGAGGATTGTCCTGGCTGGGGTCAGATGTGTCTACCTTGGACCAATCCACTGTGGCCAGAGGCCAGCCATCCTGTGTATAATGTGGATAATGGCTCCTCTGTGGCAACTGTATTTGTGTGTGTGTGTGTGTGCGTGTGTGTAATGTTCCCAGAGAAGCTGGAGTTGGGAAGGAGGGGAAGGGGATACTGGCAGACAAAACAATATCGAGTACTGTATGTATTTCCTATATTTATATAGCTGCGATTAACTGGATGTAAATGTATTCTGCATCCCGCTTTATGTCGGCAGTAATTCTCTAGTCCTCAGAATCTTTGTGAATGGCATTTTATTTTATTTTGTTTATTTTAAAGAAGAGTTTATTTATTTGTCAGAGCGACAGAGCACAAGCAGGGGGGAGTAGCAAGCAGAGGGAGAAGCAGGCTCCCTGCTGAGCAAGGAGCCTGATGCGGGACTTGATCCCAGGACTCAGTCACGACCCGAGCTGAACGCAGAAGCTTAACTGACTGAGCCAGTGAAGAGCATTTTAAATTATTCCATTGTATTCAATTATCTGGGTTTACTTAGCAAATATTCAATTGTTAGATATTTGGATTGTTTCCATTAAATTTGGGGGGGGGCTATATTAGTAATGTTCTGATGGACAGAAATTTTCACAACTTCATGCAAGGATTAGATAGGCTATTGTCAATGAAAAGAAATAGGATTTAGTCCCACCATTGCCCTCTCCATTTCACAGAATGCAGACTGTTCCGGACCTCAGCGCCCAAAACGCTTCCCCAAAGCCAAAAATGGCAATGGTAGTGGAGGTTGACCCGTATGGGGGAGATGGGCACGAAGAGAGGTGGTGGTCCACCTTGGGTCCAATGGTGGTCCCTGGCGCTTTGAGTCTACCTCATTTCTGCCTGGCTTCCAACTGGAAACAGGTCTAGGTCAAGTGAATCTTCTGTGAACAAACCCTTCCACCTAGTTAACCGAGGTCCACATCCCCAAAGTCAGGCATCTCAGGAATGGGGCTCCATTCAGACGAGGCCAGGTGTGTCACACAGGAGTCTCCAGGGTTGAGGACCATCAGGGGACCCGAGTGAAGGCCGGTTCCTCATTCTGTGTGGAATTCACCAGCACTCTGCTTTGGGGAGCACACAGGAGTCCCCCAGTCACTCACCTGCCACACTCCTCTTCGGAAAGGGTGGTCCTTTGGTGGTTTTCAACACTCAAGTTGGAGTTAAACATTTGAAATGTATGAGATGTGGCTCAGGTCGAAATGGGGCTTTGAAGGCCCTTCGTGGAATAAGAGTTCTTGGATATGGGGGTTTGGGGGGGGTCACTGGATATCCCCTAGTGGGGAACAAAGAATTCCTGACTGTGATAGCCTTAGTCAGAAGGCTTAGACTGTGTGAAGAAAAGTTCCACTGAATGCCACCAGAAAGGGGAGAACACTAAAAGTGGTGTCCTACTCTGTGCTAGGCACTGCGCAGGCCCTTGACATTTTATCCTCCTGAGGTTTTAAATGGGGGGGGGGGGGTTTACCCTGACAGTACTCTTTGTGTGCACTTGACCGACGCACACTGCTGCTGTGTTATTTCAGGTGATCTCTGTTGGGGGGGCGGGGAGGTTCAGAATGTCCTCTGCCATTGTTTTTCTGCATTTTCTAACACTTTCTATTTGCGGATTACTATGGTTTTTATTAGATATTCCAGTTCCTTCTGTGCTGGAGTGGCTCCAACTGATGTTTTATCATTCTTATTTGTTTTGAATAATAATAAGCGAATAATAATACTAAATGCCGTGACTCCAGGAGGTGGAACATTTCTCAAGCTAGGGCTGTATTTAATTTTGTTTTGGAAACTGCTGAAATTATTCAGCACAAGAGGGCCAAGAGGCACTATGTTACTGATTGGGAGTAGGGAAACTGGAAATAAAAGTATTCTTGCTTTGTTTGAGAGGAAGGGAATCCGATTACCTGCGTGTGATGCTCTCTTCCATGGTAAGATCATACTTATAAGCTGGAGAGCATCTTGGAAGGTCTCGAATATAGAGGAAAATCCCATTTGTTGGAACTTTCTATCAAAAGTGGAATTTGGGGACATCGATCTATATTTCACACTGCCTAGAGAAGGGGTATCCGTGAGTAAAGAATGAATGGGGTAGTAGAAACAAAGATTAATTCCTGGAAAATAACTCCATTCAGAGCTCCTGTTAGGGTAGCTCTGCTAGGCTAACTGGTGAACTAGTTAACTAAGGGGTAGCTACCTGAGAGGTTAACTGGGGTATACTGTTTCTAACTGGTAAAGCCGCATTTCCCACACTATGACTTTCTAATTCAGTTTGCCCTCTGAGCATGGAAAACTTAAAGACGCAGCTTCCTTCCTTCCTTCCTCCTTTCCTTTCTTTTTGAAGATTTTATTTATTTATTTGACAGAGAGAGAGCACAAGCAGGAGGAGCAGCAGAGGAGAGGGAGAAGCAGTCTCCCTGCTGAGCAGGAACGTGATGTGGGGCTCCATTTCACATCGAGATCAGGTCGAGATTATGACCGAAGCAGAAGGTGGACACTTAACCAACTGAGCCACCCAGGTACCTCAACACACAGTTTTCTGTATTATTTGGCCTTTTCAAGGAATTATAGCAAGTCACTTAGCATTTTGTTCTCAGTTTCTTTATTGATAGAGCTGGATAATAATGGGTCTTCCCTACGACACTGCTCGAAGAATGAATTGAGCTAATTACTGTAAATTTGTGGCTGGCGTGAAGTGATCAATAAATGATATTTATTTATTTAGGTGAAGGTCAGATACGGTATTTCGCTCATATCTACGTAGCAATGAGCTTGTGTTCCCTGAGTGGACAACGGTGAGAGTGGGGAGAAGGAGTTCACAGCCGTGTTAAAACAAGAAAATGGGCAACTGACATTTATTGAACTCACACTGTGTGACATGTACGGCCAAACCATTTTATTTTTTAACAAATAATAAGTCAATACTAAATACTCAGTGAATGCATGATAATAAAGTCCAGAATAGTCTCCTTGAGAGGCCAGGAGAAGTGAAGAATCTTGCCAAGCAGGAGCAGCATGTGTGTGAGAACAACACACCTGTCTTTCACGCCCCTCCATGCTCCACCCGTGTAGACTGTCCGCCATATGCGTTCTGGAGGAAACGTAGCTTTGTGAATGCTGTGTGCTGGAATCTGATGGAACCGAGTGATCCTAGGCCAAGCTACTCCAGATAAGATGGCCCATCAAGAAAAGGTTGCGACCCATCTTCAGCCCCAAGGGGAGAAGGACGGCCATGGCCAAGTCCCAGGCACTTAACACAGGTCCCTTGTTGCATTCAGAAGGTCCTATTGTTATCCAACTTTAGGCAAGTTCCTTGACCTTGCTGAGTCCTACTTTCATTCTCTGTAAAACGGGGATGATGGCACCCACCTTGCAGGACAGATAAGGGTTAGAAATAATTCCCTAAAGTATACAACATGGACATCGTAGTACCCAACTGTTCTAGACAGAATCGCGTCTCCCCTGCCCCCAAATTCATATGGTGAAGCCTCAACCCCCAGTACTTCAGAATGTGACCTGGACTGGAAATAAGGTTGTTGCAGATTTAGTTAGTGAAGAGGAGGTCATATTGGACTAGGGTGGGCCCCTAATCCAGTGTGACTGGTATCCTTATAGAAAGGGGAAATTTGAGCACACAGACAACACAGACATGGGAAGAGTGTCCTGTGAAGATGAAGGAAGAGATCGGGGGCGTGCATCTGTAAGTCTAGGAACTCCAGGGACAGCCGGCCAACTACCAGAAGCTAGGAGGGAGGCATGGGACGGAGCAGCCCTCAGTGCCCTCAGCAGGGACCGACCTTGCTGACGCTCGGAGCGTGGACTTCTACCCTCCAGATCTGTGAGATGATAAATTTCCATCGTGTAAGCCGCCCAGCTTCTGATACTTTGTTAGCACAGCTTGAGAAAACGAATATCCTAACCACTAGGAGCCCGTCACCATCCTTGGTGATTGTCATGGCTTCTTCTCTGTGCCTGCCTTCTTGGTGGCCTTCTCCAAGGCACCCAGCGGGCAACCAGAGCTACCATTTGGAAGGATGCAGAGGAAACGTGCTGTGGATGGAGAGACCAGTGTGAAGACGGAGCAAGAATGAGTCTCTGTGTGGAAATGACCCCCAACCCGCAGCTCAGCCTGGGCAGCGCGTCTACCAGCCTCTCCCTCTCGTGTCCCTGTGCTCATCTTCCGCTCGTCCTCTGCCCGCGCGTCTGCTTCGTGCCCATCTGTGCTGTGGGGTCTTAGAGAAGACTATTCCTCTAAGTCCCAGCAAGGCTCCTGGATCTGCCAAACAAGGATGCCTGGCTTGGCGGAGGGATCACAGAGAATTGTCATGACAACTCCCTAGGCTTGGGAAGAGCTTCTGCGAAGCGCTTTCTTCTCTGTTGGCCCTTGGAAGAGTCACACAGGGCAGGGAGCTACCTGGAGCAAACTGGGTCTCTGGGAAGGTGGGACTGGGCTCGGGGTTGGCAAGTAAGGACTTGCCAAGTAAGGACTCGGGAGTAAGTTTCAAGAGTGAGGAACAGGAAGCAAGACAGTGTTGTTCTGATTTCTTAAAAGAGCTGCGAGCCCAGTGGCAGGCAAGCAGGGACTGATGCTCCTGGTAAGGCTTGGGGAGAGTTCTGGAACATAGTTCCTATTTTTCTCTCCTCCGCTCCCCTTCCCTTTTGCTCCCTGTCTTCTGCACATTGCTTTCCTCTTCTCCTTCGCTGGGTGCTTCTAGGGCCAACCTTATGTTGCACCCGCCGAGTCCTCTGGCTCCTCTGGTCCGGTTCCCAACATGTGATTTAGTGGTGGTGCGTGCCCTGAACTCGAGCAGGAGGTGGCGGGAGGGGAGAGGGAAGTGGGGGACGAGGGTGGGGGGGTGGGGAGCCGTTTGATCTGCTCAGACGCACCTTAAGAGCAAACCCATCCACATTACTGAAGGTATCAGCTGGGTCCTGCCTACAGTTATGTCAAACAAAGTGTGCTGCGAAGTGCCAACTCTCCCTTTGTGCTGTGACACCGAGAGCTGCCAAAAGATATTAAAAAGCTTGCATGAACTAGGTGATGGCAGCTGTAACTATCTAAGTTATTGCCTGGCAGCTGCAGCGTGCCTCACTGCTGCTGGCCGCCTTTAGAGTCGGTTCTCCATTTGTTTGCCCTTTCTCTAGCAACGGAGAGCACCGAGCCGGCAGCGGGCGAGAGGCCGCCCCAGCCCCCTCGCGCCTGCGGCCCAGGACAGGCACCCTGGGGCACGCAGCCCCCCGGAGAAGTTGTGTTTCTCTTGGCCCGGCCCCAGGCCTCGTTTTGCAGCGGTCAGCTCCACTTTAAGGAGCCTTGGATGAGTGGTTGCACGGAGCGAGCACGCACACCCAGGCGCACACACGAAATGCAGCTTTTTGTGTTTGTGTGTGTGGCTTTTTTTTTTTTTTTCCCCTTCCCTGTTGGCTCTGAGTGAGCTACAACAATATCGCCAGCTCCAAGCCCTGCCAGTCCTACATCTGCTCCCTAAAACCTCCAGCAAATAAGAATACGGTGGGGTTGTTTAACCAACACTTACAATATACACACTTTTCAGCTCCTCTCCCCCTGGGTTGCCCAGGCTCGGAGATCTGGATGCTGGTGGCAAAGGGTTGAGAGATAAGGGGCTAATGATCCCTGTGGGCATCTGTCTCTGAAGCCTCCTTCTCTGGCACGTTGATCTGTGGCATAAAATACATTTCATTGTCATGGGCTTCGGGGAAGGTGTCTGTACCGAGCTGTTTTTTTGTATTCTTCTGTTGAGTTTGGTCTTTTCAGCTGTCTGTTAAATAATTCATACAGCTCATGAAAGTAATATTTCTGGGATGTAGGGGGTTCCATTTTTCCAATTCCCTTTCACTCCATCTTTTTCTTTCTTTCTTTTTTTTTTTTTTTAAAGCGGTTGTGGGGAGAACTTGGCAGGCGTGGCCTGGGTGGTATAATAAAGCCTTCTGTCTTTTCCTCTCACCTCTCCAGCTCAGGCTGGGAGGGCAGGAGGGGTTGCTGACCTTCAGTGGGCCATGTCAAGGTGAAGGCTGAGGTCTGAGTTTGGGTTTCATCTCAGAGGTCAGCCATCGAAGAGATCCAGAGGCATTTTTTTTTTTTTTTTTTCATTGTTGACAGAGCTATTTTCTTGCTGCGAGGGCGCTTCTCTTCCATATTCTTCCAAATGCTTGCCCACTGCTTAGCATGGGCCTTTACCCCTGGTAGACAGGCAATGAGTGTCTAGCCAAATGGATTGAATGGAGGCCATTCCAGAGGAAGGCAGGACTCAGCATTCCTAACCTCTGTTATGGTGAAGTCAATCAAATAATCACATTGGCCATTTTGTTTATTTTCATGTGTCACGTGGGTGTTTAGGCATCGTCAATGCAAGAGCAAAGTGTCTTGTTCTAGAACGAGGGCAGGCTTTTCATTCCACCCCAGCAGAGCCCCCAAGCTGGGTTCTATGTCCTACAGAGTGCTGCTGGCCCTGCTTTGGGCACTGGATTGTGGCTGAATTTTTGTCTGTAACCCTCATGGTCTACTTTGTTCACGGCTGGATGGCCAGCACCAAAAGCAATGTTGGACATATAGCAGGTGTTGTCTAAGTGGTTGTTGAATGAATATGTGAAAAGACATTTTCTGCAAGCAAAACAGTTTTTTGTTTTGTTTTGTTTAAGGGACAGGGAGAAAGGGAGAGAGGGAGAGAGAGAGAGGCAGGAGGGGGAGAGAGAAAACCCAATGCAGGCTTCACACCCAGCACAGGGCCTGATGGAGGGCTCGATCTCATGACCCTGAGGTCATGACCTGAGCCAAAATCAAGAGTTGGACGCTAAGCCGACCAAGCCATCCAGGAACCCCACAAAACAGGTTTTTATGATGTGCATAACCTTCCTGAAAGTTTGAGGTGGGAGGGAGGTTTCCAGAGCCCTCCCATCCCACTAGAAGCCCACTTGATTCTGGATCTCCTCTGCCCCTGAGGTGCTCTGGGGGAGTTCATGTCTGCTTGCTGTGGCGAGTATGAGGCTCTTCTCGCCAAGTGTGAGGTCTTTGGGAAGGCTCTGAAGACTCAGATGACCACCCACTTACTGGTTCTGTGAGCTGCGGCAGAGAGTCCATATCCTCATCAATGAACTCCAAACCCACCTCAAAGAAGTACTGGAGGGGGTTATGAATTGAATGTTTGTTTCTTCCCCAAATTTGTATGTTGAAGCCCTAATTTCCGGTGTGGCTCTATTTGGGATAGGGTCCCCAAGGAAGTCATTAAGGTTAAGTGAGGGTATAAGGGTAGGCCCCTTATCCTAAGGGGAGGAGGCACCAGAGAGCTCACTCTTTCTTTCTCTGCATGCTCAGAGAAAAGGCCGTGTGAGGCTATCGTGACAAGGTGGCCATCTCCAAACTGAGACAAGAGCTCCCCGGAGAAACTGAATTGCCTGGAACTCTGATCTTGGATGTCCAGCCTCGAGAACCATGAGAAAATAAATATCTTTTGTTTAAGTCCCCCAGTCTGTGGTGTTTTGTGATGGCAGCTCGAGCTGACTAATACAGGGGGATTAAATGACGTAAAAATAGAAATCTTAGCACAGTGTTTGGTACACAGTAAGGAAAACAGTATCCAAGTCTTTCTCAAGTATTTGTGGTCTGTAAGGTCGAGCACATGAGGCTGGGTGGGAGGAAGGGCAGAGAGAGCGGAGGAAGCTTCCTAGCTATATCGGGAAAGGACTGGGCTAGGGATGTTTTAGATGAATCTGTGAAGTCTTGGGGGGGTGGTAGGATTTTAGTGGGTGTGATGATGGTTGGGGTCTTTGGAAGGTAGGGGCAAAGTGAGGCCTTTCGGATCTGAGGTACAGACAGAGGGAGGCATGGGGAGGGCAGGGGGCCGCCATTTATCGAGCGCTGACTATGCGCCAGACTTGTCCTCTGGGCGCCGCACGTGTCTCTTCTCTCAACCTCTACCCTCCCTCCCCACCCATCCCCCACCTCTAGGTGCCACCATCCCTACTCTACAGACAAGGAAGGTGATGAGAGGAGCTAGTGTTCACTGAACATTTGCAGGTGTCTGGGTGCACGTGTCTTCTTCCTCGGTCCTCACAGCGGTGCCACGAGGGACATCGCACTGTCATCCCCTTTTATAGACGAGGCCCTTGAAGCGGGGCGCCGGGAACGAACTGGCTCACGGTCACACACTTTGTGGTGCTGGGGCAGGGATTTAAACCGCAGGGGCCAGCTTTTCTGAGTCTGGGCTCTAAGTCACGTGCATTACTGACTGCGTCATGCTTTACGTTTCCTGGGGGCTCTGTACTTGGGTCCAGATCCCAAAAGGGCACAGCTGAGCTCGGACTGGGTTCTAACTGGAATCCAAGCCTTTCTACTGTATCACACTGCCCTGGAGGCAGGAATGGGACCGCTGAACGGGGGGGGGGGGGGGGGGGTCCGCCGCAGCCGTAGTGAGCACAGACGAGAGAGATGACAGCGAGCGACGTCACACAGGGCGGCGGTGTCCGCGCCCTGCGGGGTGGGGCACGGGGAAACAACCGTGGTGTGTGTGGGGCCAAGTGGTGGTTCTTCTTCATCACAACCCCACGGGGGTGGCACTACCGTTATCCCCACTTGAGAGAGGAGGAAACCGACGCACAGAAAAGCTGAGACACATGCCCAGGACCACACTACATGGCAAAAGCAGGATCTGAACCTGGTGGTCCGGCTCCCGTACCCATGTCCCCAAGGTCACGCCACACTGCCTTCGGGGGAGATCAGACGATATTTGATCATGCCGACCTGGTCGAGGAATTTAAAGGCAAGATAAAGAAGACAGAGGGAAAGTCTTGCTTCTTTCCTCACGGGCTGAGGCCCTGGGGAAGTGGGGATGTGTAGAGCGCATGCGTCCCCTTTACCAAGGAGCCTGGTGGCAGTGGAGGCCCGGGCGCCGCTGTGTGAATCGTCTCCTCGACTTTGTGCTGAGCAGACTCTTCTGTGTTGACTGCAGTAGACCTCACAGGACTGTGCACTCTGGGGACACCTGGGGTGTCTGGAGGTCCTGACTTCCCCCCTTTAGACACCACAGGCTCTGTGTGGCCTGGCTGCAAGCTTGCCACTGTCCTCCCTAAGTACTGACCCCAGCCGATGGCCTTCCAGAAACCACGCTTCAGAGGCTGCCGGGCCTGGAGTTGAGCAGGCTCTCTGCTGGCTCTGGGACCATGGGCAAGACAGTCCTCCCTCTGTGTCTTGGTTTCCTCATCGGGGCAATGTGGACCGCCACCGTACCCCCTCCCAGGGCTGTGGTGAGGACAGAACGAAGGCCGTGCTGAGCGCCGGGCCTCACTACGTTACCCGCTGCTCCCACCCCCGTGGCTCCGGCCGTCTCCGTGCTGACCACGGGCTCACCACCATGGTGTGGGGACCTCACGGGGGCTCTCCTCGCCGGGCCTCTCCCTCACCGACCTTCGGGGGCGCAGTCGGGGTTCTGAGGGTTCTGAGGGCGCTCTGGGTGAACTCCCTGGGTCTCCTCCCTGGTCTGGCAGAGCTGAGATCTGCCGAGTGCAGTGGCTGGCGGCTGACTGTGGGGGGCTAGGGCTGAGGTCAGAGACCAGCCTGGCTCGGCCTTTTGGTTCCATCTCCGGTTCTTCACGACTGTGGAACTGCTTTGTTTTCTCACATGTCAGAAGGTGTCACTGTCTTTTTCTTAACCACCTCTGTCGATGTTATGAGTGAAGTCATCAAGGCGTTCAGACAACATGAGAGGAAGGGCCTTGACAGAGAGTCAGTTTTTGTATCCTCTCCCTGCACACTACCTCAGTATTAACTGTTGCTGGAACACCTTTTGTGCAAGGCTCTGGGAATCTACAACGGACAAAGGGGACCCAGTCTCAGCCTACAGAGAGCGTTCAGCCCAGGAAGGGGAGCCTTAAACAAGTGTGACCAGGGTCTGGTGGAGGGTTAATCCGGGTGTCCCAAAGTTCTGGGGAGGGAGCTGACCTGTAGCAGGTTTGCTGGATGGATTTGCACTTCAGCTGCCGGACTGACCAATGTTTTGGTATTAGTACGTCGCAAGGTTTAGTAAAATGCATGGATTTAAGTGTTTTAACTTTTCTTGCAAGCGCCTGGCTTCCAATGAACTGCAGGTGAGTTATCTGCTTAGGAAATTGCTCAGTTTTTAGTCTCAGACTGACCGATTCCCATCAGCTTGGTTTTCACAAGTCACCTGTGCTGTCTTGTCATGGACCCCACTTTGCATATCAGATTTGTCCCATTCAGTAAACATGATTCACTGTGAGCCTACTGTGCACCAGCCACTACGCTGGGCCTGGGGACTGTGAGCTGAATCAGACACGTGAATCGAGCCTGATTCAGTTCAAAGAATTTATGATCTTTTCCTGAAATGTTGAGCATTAACCGATTTTTGTAAAGCTGATGTATTAAGACACTTAACTTTTTAAAGAATTCAGTGTTTGAGTTTCTGTGCACTAGGTGTCTTGGCGGGGGAGCAATCCGGAACTCATAGTAGCTTAAGCTAAAGAAAATTAGGAAGACAATGGCATAGGCTTCTAGAACTGAAGGGACCCAGGCAACTGTCTAATCCAACTTCTGGATTTTTACAGATGAGACAGTCCAAACTCTGAGACATGACCTGAGCATGTCTGTGGCAGGCCTGGCCAGTGGCAGAGCTGGGGTCATGTCCAATCCTCCTGCCCGTGTGTCCCAGTGCTTTCTTATGCTGCTAAGCCAGTAGTCTAGGCTTTCTGGATTCTCTCCCTTGGGGTGAAGAACTGGCCGTATAACATTTCCATAAAACCGGACAGGCCTGCTTAATCTCAGGCCAAATTTTCCCCCAAAATCTCTGGTCCTTGTGGGCCCAGGTTCTGGCACTCTCCGTCCACTTGGAGCTTCTGTGCGGAATTTCAACCCCGCCGCAACATTTGGCTACTTGAAATCACTCTGCTCCAAGAGCGTGTGTGATGCTAACAGACCTCTTGTGCCCAGAAACCCCACTAAAGGAGCAAGGACAGATGCAGCCACCACTGCCCTTGGTGGGGGAGGCCATCGAACAGAAGGGCACGAGAGCAGGGACATGGCACACGGAACCTATTGTCCCGGCCACGGCAGCCCTGGGCACGTTAGCGCCCATTCTCCTGGGCTGCTAGTGCTTGAGGCAGGTGGAGCACGGCCACAGGATGGGCACGAGGCCCTGGAGGCCGCCCCAGCCTACCGAGGCCCTAGTGGGCGCTGGGAGCAGGAAAGGGCCTGTCTTCGTGCAAGTCCCCACCTATTTTCACGACAAAAGAATCAATTTTGCGAGTTTGACTCTTCTTGCAAATGAAAACCGAGGTCTTTGGTGAAATGAGAGGTGGCCCCCACCTGAAGGGGATGGCTTAGATTTTGGCCATGTCCCCGTCACCCCCGACTTGTGTCCCTGGCTGGGGTCCTATGCTAGCCCTGGGAAAGGTGATGCCTTTCCCGCACACATTCAGAACAGAGAAAGGGGAAGGGGGCCACTGGGAAAATCTCGAGGTCATCAGGAAGATGCTGATCTTCAGCTGAGCACATGTAAAATGATAACCGGCCCGGCCAGGAGGAGAGGGGGCCAAACCAGAGAAAAGAAAAGACCCAAACAAAAGAGTGTTCATTTCAGCTCCTCTATCTTCTTTCAGAGAAGACTAACTACATGATTGTTGTGAACCAGAGTCAGGACCACGGGGACCGGAACATTCTCTACTGATTTTCCTTTTTTTTTTCTTTTTCTATGGAGGGGTGTGCGGAGGAATAGTGGGGGGACGAGAAACTTGTTGAAGAGAGCTGAGCAAACAATGGCTGGTGAATGCCAAAACTGGCAGTCCGTGGTTCTTAATGTTTGAATGGAAGTGGCTGGAACTAGCTCCCCCCGCCCCCCCCCCACAGTCAGTGTTGCCAAGAAAACAAGGAGTAGCTGTTTTAAGCATTTACAAATGGTAATGTACCAACAGCTGGTCTCAGTCCAACCGAGCTATTGTAGGGGTATTAAAAAGACAGGCCAGAGTTGGAGATGTACTGCCAACCTCCCTTGCAGAGTTGGGGAACATTTTCCTTGGAAAAAAAAGGTCTTATATTCCTGCAGAGATCGACAGGACGGTTCTCCCGTGGAGTCAGTGCCTTGCTTGGCAGAGGAGGCCGCGCGGGCAGGCGAGCCAAATGCTTCGGCGACAGGGAAGCGCGGAGTCAGGGGGCTTGCGGCGGATTTATCAGCGCGGCCACGCTGCCTCCCTGCCCGCGATGCGACGCGACGCGTGTGCACGGGCGTGGGGACAGGGCCGTCCGCGTGGCTCGCTCCGCGTGGCCTCCGAGCGGCGGCGCGTGCGCGGCAGAGGCGGCCGCTCCGCCCGGGTCCCCTCCGCCCGGGTCCCCTCCTGCTCCGTGGCCAGGCTCTGTCCTCTCGATGCAGCTTGCCTTTCCTTTTTGCCTGCGCCAAAAGAGGGAGGAGAAAAATCGGAAAACCGCGTCCTCGCTTCCCTCCATCCTTCCTCTGCCCCGGATGGCCCAGGGAGGCACCTGAGGGACCGGCAGGCCAAGTCTTCCCCCTCGTCCTCGTCTCCACTCCTCGGTCTGGGGCGTTCTTCAGGGTTTTGTTCATCTCAGAAAATTGTAATACACAGAGCATGCTTCTTCGCTAAATGTAATTACCAGCGGCCCTGTGTTTATGGATGAGGCATGGTGGAAAGTAATAGAAAATGATTATTTTTCGTTCTGAAGGCCTTCTTTATTAGTGGTGCGGTAGGGACGTCAGCTGCCTTCTCTGAATGGCAATGCAATGTTTTGCTTTCCCCAGCAAGATAAACGATCTTATTTGTTGATGTTTGGTGCTTGAGATGACATTTATGTGAAATAAAAGGGACCAAATTAATAATAAAAAAAAATGATTAGCCAGACACAAATGAAAAATGTACATCTCTCCCCCACCCCAGTTAAGTTGTTTGTATTTACATGCTATTCACAAATAATGGCAAAATGCCCAATAGTTGGATGGCGAGGATTTTTTTTTCTTTTACAATCATATGGCTTGATTCCGTTTTCCAGTTCTTGTCTGAGAGCTATTTGAAATAAAAATGTTTGCATCCATTTCCTCATTAATCCTTCCGTTGTAATACAACCTGCTGCAGAGAAATGGCAAAACAGATGCAACAATGAAAATTAAAAGGGATGGACACTTATCTTGGGCTATAAAAGCTGCTAACCATGTAGGAACTAGAGAGGCTTTTGGACAGAAAATATGGCAAATGATAGAAACAATCATCGGACTAAGAGTTTGCTATTTGGAAAACTCTGGTGGGACATTTCTCTGCTCGTAACGGCTGGAGGATCACTCCTGACTTTAGTGTACACCAGAGAGAGTGTCTGTCTGCTTTGCCTTGAGGCCTGTCTTCAATATTTGGTGCATCTACCCATCTGGTTTCTCATTGGGCTGGAATTTTCTCGACACAAACAAGCCCTTTGCAAAGAATCTATAGACCTCCTGTTTTGAGGGCTCCACATTTTGCTTGGAAATATTGCTTCCTGCCCTCTTGGGAGACAGAGACTCAGAGCGAAGCTGCACTGACCTTGATCTTTATTTTTGTAACCAAATGCATCATATACTAGGGAGGTTGGAGGGTTTATGGCATGCGTAGGCGTGAGGGAGTATGATTCCTCTTTGCTCAAACAACTTGATGAGAAGGAAAAAGAAGGTTCAAATGCACCTTTATGGCAAGCTGTGATACCAATTTATACGTCATTATAGGTTTCTTTCCCCATGTAATTGTCTGATTGTTACCTTGTGCCTGTAGTCACCTCCCGAATTCACAGGGATTTGGCGTCGTAAGTAGACCCAGCTTTTTTGTGTGTATTGATTGAGCATCACCTGTTTGCGGCTTGGGAGTAATATAGAGAGACAGAGAAAGGCAGAGACATGGTTTTTGCCCCCATACAGCTTATAAACCTCTTGGCGGAGACCGAATTGGCACAATGAAATACGCATAAAGACAAACAGCTAACCAGCGCCGTGCCCGCGGGGGTCGATGAGGGGCCTGTGAGATGAGAGCATGACTCGGGGCAGGAGGTTTATTTGTGGCAGATCCCTGCATGCAGTGTGGGGGAATCGAGGCAGTACTGCTCGCTGATGGACTGGTCTGACCCTAACCCGTGACCTAAACAAGAGGAGGTGATGGGAGCCCATGCATGGGGAGTGTTTGTCTGAATGCGTCAGACTTCCAGTGACTAGCTCCTGGCCTGAGCGACACAGTGGAATTAGTTTTGGGTCAGGACCGAGATGCATTTCAGACCTGTCTAGCAGGTCTGGTAGAGAAAGGCTAGTGGTCAAGAGGTGCGGCAGCTGGAGGGAGTCCTGGCTCTGACACTTAACTAGCCAAACATCCTGGGCCTCAGTCTTTCAGTGCCTCAGTTCTCAAATCTGTGGAATGGGTAGAATCATAGTGCCTCCTCTATGGTAATAGTATGAGGATTAAATCATAGACTATGGTACAGGACCTAGCACCAAGTACATGCCATTAATGTTAGCATAAACAAAGAATTGCTCTCATGCTATACAGATATTTCTTTTGCTTTCCTTTCCATTCTTGTCTAAGATGCAGGGCCAAGTGTGTATTAACGGTGCTACCTAGGATCATCAGTTGACAAGAAAGAGTCTTATGTTTTCACTAAAAGGGAGGCCCTCTCCAAATTATGTAGCTGAAGGCAGGAAGCGGGGCTCAATGACCCCTCACAGTCCTTTCTAGGAATCTGGTTCTAGCATCTTTTGAATTCTCCTGCTTCAAAAGCCTTAGCGTGGTTTGGCCCCAGGGAAGTATGCCTTTTGGTGAGTGGGCAGGCAGGAACCCAGAATGAACCCAGAGGTTCATTCGGCACAGCCCCCGGTACAGAGAGAGCCCTGCTGACCATGCAGTTGGGAATCTGGTTCTGTCGAAGCACCGTTGAAGCGGTTTTCTCCGCAGGGCTGGTGATCTGCTCACGGTGCTGCCGAAACTCAGCCCTACTAATCAGGCAGCAGGGTCCACGCATGTCTGCTGGGGGGCGGGGGTGGCAGGGGAGGGGGTGGGAAAAACAGGAACACAGTGCCTGAAGCCCAGGGTCAGGGTGTGCTGGCTGGCAAAAGGCGCAGCTGAAGGACCAAACTGGCGTGTTGCGGGCAGAGATGGATGGGAGGGCGGGAGGAGGGTCAGGGCTGGGATGATGGCTCTTGAGAAGCTCCTAGGGAAAGAGCCCGAGTACATCTTCATCTGTCACTAACTCGGCCATGAGCTGTAGCTGCTTATACCCAAATTGCAGCCTCCCAAATGTTGAGCGGTATTAACTAATGAGCTCCTCAAGGGAAAACCACAGCTTACGCATCTCTGTGTTTATTTTAATGCTGCCTGCGGTTGCTGGCCCAGAGAAGGCTCTTGCTCTCTGTTATTAGGTGACCGACTATGGGAGTACTGCACACACATCCTCGTGCGAAGGAAAACCGCTTCTGCAAACTGACATTTTCTTGCCAAGGGTGGATGCAAGACCCACGTGTGTAGTTTCCGCAGCTAAGAACAAAGTTCAGGAATTCTGATTTGGTGTTCATTTCTTTGGTCAAGTGAATCATTTTGAGAGCAAGTTTCTGTGCCTTACGTGTGGATGTCAGCTTATGAAAAGGCTAGCCAGATCTTTCTTTTCCTTTCTGGGAAGGGAAGGATATGTGAAATTCAATGACATCTGCTGAAATTCAAACATATTTTTATTTATTCATGGCCATGATCAGGGCAGAACCTCTAATTTCAACCAATAATTAGACTTGACAATAGATGTGGAAATAAAACATTTTTGCTGAATTCACTTGTCATTCCTCCCTGCTGTAGCTGGTGTAACCCAGATGTCAGCTGTCCCCTTATTTTTCTCTTGGAGCTCCCCCTCCCTCGATCCGTTCATACTAATGCTTCAGTGAGCCTAGTGGCATTTACTCAGGGTTCCGTGGGGGAGACGAAGAGACAGGGCCAACGTTGCAGACGTCACTGTCACCCACTTCAGTATCTCCTGATGTCCAAGAACAATTTTCTAAAGGCATTTTTATGTCCGCTCCACCAATAATCCCTGTTTCTTTCTCTGCTCACCTGCCCAGAGCTGTCGGCTTCAGTCCTGCCCCCTCTCGCCCTCCACGCCCAACCTCAAATGCCCCTCCTTGCTTCTCTCCAGTCTTTCATTTTATTTCCCGTGGAATGCCATCCTTCCTGCTGCTGTTCACAGCCAATGTAAAGACTTTAGAGCAAAAGCCCCACCAGCCGTTGCTCCTTGACTGACATTCCTTCTGGAAGGACTTGGACGGTTGCCATTTTCCACACCGATCACGCAAGTGTTGATCTATGCTTTTTGCTCTGTCGTCCTTGGAGTCACAGTAAGGATTCCGAGATGGCCATTTCTGCTGAACGTAGTTGCTGGCCTTTCCTTGAGCTTCCAGGGGAGGGACAGGGCCGGAGCTAGAAGGTCGGGATGTGGGGAGTGAATGGGAGGTGAGGAAGCAGAGACAGTGAGAACAGACAATACTTTCAGGACGTTTGCTTGTGAAGGAGAGGGGAGACGTGCGGTGGGATGATGTGTCAAGAGAAATTTGTTCCATGAAAGGGATGCTAGTGCACCCAAGGGTGATGGGAAGGAGGAAGTAGAGAGGGAGGCTTGAGGATTAGAGAAAAGAGGGCAGCGTACCCACGGAGCAACGGGACCGAGAAGGTGCAAGGGCATAGGGCGCAGAGCAGTGGCGGAGGGACTAGCCATGGAAGAAGACCGATGTGTTGGGAGGAGGAAGGGCATGGGGTACGGGGCTGTGGACAGGTTGGCAGTGGGGCCGAGGGTGAAGGGGATAGAGGGGAGGCTGGGTGGGTGGTGACCTCATGGTATGCTCTCTGAGTGCATCTGAACCTCTTCCCAGGTAGGGGCTATGCTAATGGTGGTGGTTGTTACTCAATGCGTGCTTTCCTGAAGCCCACCTACGAGCCAGGTCTGCAGACTGCCTGTGGATAAGTGTCTTCTCAGTGGTCTGCTGGGTCCAGCTCGTGCTGCTGCTGATCATTAAATCTTCAGGAAGTTTGCGAGCCGGTTGTCAAGCCACCGGTAGCTTGCGATCCACCATGGGGAGAGTGTGCACTATAGAAACTGGCAACGGCTCCAGATCAGGACCTTTTCTTTTCCTGGAAAACTGGGTGTTCACGTTCAGCCTCACACCGTTGCTTTTAGCTCTTCTGCGCCCCCCCCCCCGGCTCTGTGTCCACTCCATTGAGTACCCTGCCCTCACCTCCTAGATCATGCTTGATGGCTTTGCTCTGCTGTGCCTCAGTTTCCCCAACGTCCCCGGGTCTTGGCACCCTGGGAGACCAGGTCAAATGAGAACATGTGTGGAGTGGAATATGGTTTCTGCGAAGGCGCACATGGGTGCCCGTCACTGAGGGCACGGCTGTGCTGGGGTGTTCAGTGCTCAGCGAGAGATGGTCCTGGTTGCAGGGCGGCCGCTCTCCCCACCCACTGGCTAGTCTGGCAAACTTCGGCTTTAATGATTTATTTCTGCGCCTGCAAGCTGGCAGCAGAGGGATTTCCCCGTCCCTCCCAGCTCCATGAAACACATGCACAGAAGTGAGCGGCACAGCTGCCTGGTCGCAGAGCGTGGGGGCGCTGTCAGTGCAGTGGGAGCTGGCGACTCCCCCACAGAGTGGCCAGCGCAGGCTTCTAGGAGTGGCTTTTGTCCTCCTGCTTCTCTAGCACAGTGGCGGGGCCTGTCTTCCCACTCCCCTCCTCTGCCACGGCTTCCCACAGCGGCTCCTGCCCTGCTGCCTTCGGCCAAGAACCTGCAACTCAGGACCTGAAATGTCATGGGTCTGCTTACCAGGGAGTTTGGGGAAGGGGAGAGGGCCCCAGCTTTGGAATCTTATGGCCTAGGGTTGAGTCTGGGCTCTCACAGATATTGTCGTGTGGCTTTGGGCAAGGTATTAAATCATCTGGCCTCACCGTTCTCCCATCCAAGGATTTAGTGTGATCTTGTCTGCAAAGAGTCTGGCATGTGGTGGTAGGATCCCAAACAGTGTTGGTTGAAGGCGACAATGTGGGATGGAGGAAAAATTAATTAGGGATTCAATATTCTCTTCCTGCAAAAAGTCCGCTAGACTGCTGTTGTCCTCTGATTGCTGGTCACTGGCCCTTCTGGATGCTTCCATTACAGGCTGGCGCTTACTATAAGGATGGACACATTTCATGGAACCGAGCAGGAAGTGAAGGGGGTAGCGAGAGTTGAAAGCAATGGTGTGCTGCTGAGTGTTAACAACCAGTTTCTGGGCAGGGGGCAGGGGATGGGGACCTGATTTGTATCTGTTGTTGGTTTCTGTAGCGCACACTCTCTCCATGACCGGTCGTTTGACAGCTGGCTTGCAAACTAGGTAAGCCAGCAGATGATCTGAAATTCTAGAGGTCGAGGCAGAGGGGTAGAGAAGAAACCAGAAAAGACTTTAAGACCCACATGGACCCAAGCATCAAAGAGTTAGGCAAGGTAACTGCTAACGAGTAATTAGGAGCCAAGGAGGAAGGGCCAGGGGAACAAGAGGGCATGACGTGGTTGCATGCTTTGGGGAGACTTTCATATCAGTTTGGATCCTACCATGGCAGAAAGTCCTTTGTGTTTCCCGCTGGAGTGCGTCTGCTTAAGGCCCCTGGGAGAGAGGGTCATGGATGGTGCTAGGAGAGAGGGGCATATAGATGAACACAGTGGCCGACACTGACAAGAGTGGAGAGACATTGCCACCAACTTTGGACTCTTCTGTCTGACTGACTTTTCACGTTGGTGAGCGACTAGATATATTTTGATGTAACTTGCCATGCTTTAGACAGAACGCAGCAGGCTGTATGTCACGTGGGGGAGGACATGCGCTCTAAGCTGTGTTTCCACTCGCAGGGTGGGTTTTGCCAAGCCGTTCATACTTCCTTTTCCCGGGGCGGTTGTGGCCTGAGATGCAGGCTTGTGACGCTGGATTCACAGGACTTCTTCATGTATAGATTTAAAAACTTTTGGACTTCGAAATTTGTGAAACTGTTCATTTTTTAAAAAAAGATTTTTATTTATTTGAGAGAGAGATAGATCCCAAGTAGGCAGAGAGGCAGGCAGAGAGAGAGGGGGAAGCAGGCTCCCTGTTGAGCAGAGAGCCTGATATGGGGCTCGATCCCAGGACCCTGAGATCATGACCTGAGCTGAAGGTAGAGGCTTTAACCCACTGAGCCACAAGGGCACCCCGAAACCGTTCATGTTTTATTCCTTCCTTGGTCATTCAGAATCCAACTGCCGTCCATTTCTTCAAGTGTACCCATTAGAGCACCATTTTATTTATAACTTACCCTTGCGTTCACCCTATTTTCTTCCCTTATATTTTTCTCCCGTATTTCTCTTAATCTTTGTGTATAATCCACCTCTATTCTTTTAGAAATCACACTTAGAGTTAAAGAAGAGTGGTCCTTATAATGTCTCGTCTTGATGTTGGATAAATGTGGATGAGAGTACATGGGATGGCTTGAGAATCCTTAAAATCTCAACAAACAATATTGAGCCTGTAGGGCTAGAGAGTAACAGAAAGAGAAGTTCCTGCCCTCAAGGGAATTCTAGTCCCAAATCATCAACAAAACAGATAAATTCAAGTGAACAGAATTATTTAGCTTCAGGAGTATGGAGGTAGTATGAAAGGAAAGGATTCGGTTGGTCCTAAGTCTGTTCAAAAACCATTACTGAGGGGCGCCTGGGTGGCTGAGTGGGTTAAGGCCTCTGCCTTTAGCTCAGGTCATGATCTCAGGGTCCTGGAACTGAGCCCCGCATTGGGTTCCCTGCTCAGCAGCGAGCCTGCTTCCTTCTCTTTCTCTGCCTGCCTCTCTGCCTACTTGGGATCTCTGTCTGTCATATAAATAAATAAAAGCTTTAAAAAAAAATTACTGAATATGTACCATGCATGAGACACTGGACTATTTCCTCTGGTAAAGCTGTTGGGCCACACAGACAGTAAGTACCTTGGTCCTGGTGAGTGTATTGGCTGGGCCAGCTCTCTGGAGAAGGTGACCTGTGAGAGTGTGCTAGAAGGACAAGAACACCTTGAGTTCTCTGGCACCTTCTTGGAAGATGGAAGATGGGAGATTTAGCCATTTCATTTCATTTAGCCTTTCATTAAATCCAGCATTTTCTTCCTCATTTATCATTAGATGGTTTTCTGTTTTTGCTAAAAAGGTAAATATTTGCTCTAAAGAGTGCTTAAACTCTCAGATTTCTCTGCTTGTACATAGTACGGCTTTCCCAAGCTCCTCTGATAAACTTCCCCTGCCTCTGCCACTTCTTTGTACACGATGTCCAGACCTTGAGCCAGACAGCCTGTGGGCCAGTAGGCGCAGGAGGCAGCCAACCCTCACCTACCTCTTGCCACAGAAGCCCAGCTATGAGCAGCTCTAAGATACCCATCGCTATTGGGAAGAGGGGAGCCAGGGCGGGCCAAGATGGCAGATGGCTTAGAGTGGCATGCTGTTTTCAGGCCCTTCTACCTTTGTGACTGGTGCCATTTGAAGCTGCTGGTTACTGTTTTTAGCTTGGCTACCCAGGGGCTTGAGGAGGGAGCTTTTGTAGTCACTCAGGAATGCGGGGTATTTTTAGCGAAGAGATTCTACTTCGGGCATTGTGTTCTTCCAATTACAGGCACGGTAGAGGAGAGCTGGTCGCTAAAAACTTGGGGGATCAATTGGTTTAGCTGAGGAATTCTAGAAGAAGGAAGGGGACAGGGATGTCTAATCTGGACCGTCTGGTCCCACAGGATTAAAAAAAAAAAACCCTGTCTCTGCATTCCTCTTCAGAATGCTGCCCAGGTGAATCAGAGGTAGACAGAGGTAGACTCCAGAAGGACGAAAGAATGGGAGAGAACTCCCAGGGTCTCCTAAGCCATGGAAACCACATTTAAGGAGCCCAATCAAAAGAGAACAAGTAGTGGTGAAATGAACACTCATTGAAACTTTTATCTTGAGCTTGAAATCAATTTGTAGTTATTTATGTTGTAATTAATTCACAAGAAAGAACGAGCAAACAAATGTTGGCCCATCCACGTATGCATTCACTTAGAGCAGCACATAATTTTTACAGCGGCTGCCCATCAGCTAGCTGAACCCCTTCCCTCAGGCTTCCCTGCCTGACATCACTGCCTCTCTCCCTTTCAGAGAGGGGGCATCTGAAGCCCAGAGTGGTTAAGGGACTTGCTCAAGGTCATACTAGTTAGCAGAAGCATTGGGACTGGAAGCCAGGGGGGCTGGACACCAAATCGATTGTTCTCTATATTGTTCCTATGTGGTCTATGTTTATTATGTTATTGGACATCTCCCTGTTGTCTACCCTCTGTTCTTAATTTAATGAAAAAATTAAATAAGAACTGAAACACTGCCAGATAGAGAGGTAGGCAGGGGTCTTGGAACCATGAGACTTTTTTTTTTTTAGCTTCTTTTTTGGCTACTTTTGTTTGGTTTCCTCTGTTCAGTGTATCTCGCATTTCCCGAGCACCTATGACACCAGAGGCCCGGTGCCGGGTATAGCCACGTGGATTATTCTGTGAACTCCGCAGCCTTTGAGGGAAACATCAGCCTATCTTTTCAAATCTGAATACTGAGATACAGAGGGGTTAAGTGATTTGCTCAAGATCAAACAACCAACAAGTGACAGAGCTGGAATTAAAAGCTAGGTCTATCTGCCACAAAGACTAGTGCTGACCCCAGCTGTTTTCATAATACCTGAAAGCTAGTGGTTTTTTTTTTTCCTTCCTGTGTTTTAGGCACGACGGTGGGCCCTCTGTTCAGTGCAATGTGCTTTCTCCATCCATTTGCAATGTGGACTTCCATGGAAATGTCTGTGGTCTGTCTCTTCTCACTCCTACATCACTCATAAATGAGATGTCTCCTCCCCTACAACCCCGCAAGAAGTCTTTCCGAAGGGAGCCCTGACTTTGGAGACCCTTCCTTCCTGGGACCCTCAGTTTGCTTTACAGCTGCCGCCAGTGTCCCTGGGTTCTAACCTTTGTTCCGCAGCTCCTTGTGGGTGTGTGTTTCGTTTTCCCTCAGTGAATGTAAAATAACACAATTTAGTATAATTGAGTGAGTATGTATTGAATGCCTCCCAAGGAGCTAGGAGCTGGGTCACAGAGGTGGCTCTGTACTTCGAATCTCAGGACAGGACTGGGCCCTAAGCCACTCATTTATTCCCTTAACGAACACAGTGCTAGGCAGCCTCAAGCCACAAACAGGCTGGTAGGGAGGAGGGTAAGTACACAAGGTAATCAGAATGTCCCAGATGCCTCCAGCTTTGTGAGTGAGGGGAGCTCAGAGGAACCCAACCCTACATCGTCCTCTGGTGTCTTCAAGCCTCCAGGAGCTAGCTCACTGCCTCGCCTTGAGACGAAGTGGGCTTCCCCGAGAGGCTGTGCCCCTCCCCCTTCGCTTAATGCACAAAGATTTCAAGAGCCCATTTGGAATACTAAGGACCACACAGGTCCTAAAATCATAGGAATGAGCCCTGGAAATCTTATTTTCTCAGGGAGTGAGGTTCCCAGGTCGGATGGGAGGAGCAAAACCACAAGCTTACTGCCCCCCAGGGATGACGTGGCCTGCCACAGGATGCCACGCGTGAGGCAACGTTTGAATACGAACGCGTGGCTGAGCTTAGAGAAATCACTGGTTGGTAAGGACAGGGTTCATCAGAGAGGTTTTATTTGCTTATTTATTTATTTAAAGATTTTATTCATTTATTTGAAAGATGGATCACAAGTAGGCAGAGAAGCAGAGAGAGAGAGGGAGAAGCAGGCTCCCAGCTGAGCAGAGAGCCCGATGCTGGGCTCGATGCGGGGCTCCATCCCAGGACCCTGGGATCATGACCTGAGCAGAAGGCAGAGGCTTTAACCCACCGAGCCACCCAGGTGCCCCATCAGAGAGGATTTAAAGGTGAAACCACGTGCCCAGCACCACTTGAGAAATGACTGTTGTCCAGAAATGGCCCACAAGTCCTCCCATTTCCTGTCCCCGGGCTCTGCCCTCTCAAGCGATATCAGCGGCAAACCAGCGGGGTGTTTGGTTTCTGTCCCTACTTTATTCAGTTCCTTTCAGGCCACTCAAAGTTTCAGTTTCAACAAAGCCTCCAGAGGGGCAGCTCTGCAGATTCCCTCTTGTTCTGCCCTAAAACAATGGGAAGGGCACAGATCTTGACGGTGGCTGGCGGCTGGCTGTCCCTGCCCCAAGGGCACGAACGCTGCCTTTCAAGTCCCAGGCAGTAACCGGATCCGCCCTTCCCGGCTCTGGGGGAAGGAACCAGGTGGGAACGGGAGGGCGGGGGAGGAGGTCCTGGCAGTTTTGACCTCCTCAGGGTGTGTGGGAAAGGGTTCTTTCTTCACCTGGGAAAGAAATATGCCCTTTTGATGCTGCCCGTGGTTCCCTCGGTGCCCCACGCCCCGGGCAGGGCCACCCGCGTGGGCACCAGACCTCAGGCCAGGTTGCTAGGACGGGGAATCTGGGGGAGAAAATCCTTCTGCGAGGCAACAGGGCTTTCTCGGGGTTCTCTGGCTCGGGGCCGCTGAGCCCGTCATCGACATCTCCAAGTCACAAAATGTCGGATTGGAGCCGTTGTCCTTGGAAAGAAGAGGAGTCGGCACTTGGTTCTCGTCCATGGCAGGGATCCTGAAAGGTTTCCTGTTTGACGCTTTATTTGCATTAAAAAAAAAAAAAGAAAAGAAAATCGCCAGCATCTGGGAAGCAGAGGGGGACCCAGTGTGCGGGCCTCCTGGGCAGAGGCCGGTGTGCCCCGAGTCTCCACACCCCACCAAACCCGCTCCTCGACAGCGGCCATTTTCAACATGCTCCTTGTGTTTGCTTGGCACAGTCCGGGATTGGAAAAACAAAAGGTTTTCCTGCCAGATTCCATTAATTTCAGCAGCAGCAGTAGCAGCAGCAATCTGGTCCTCTCGGATGAGTGTTTGACGAGAGTGGCCAGCAGTGGGGTTTGGGGGTCTTGTGGGGAGTTTTTCAGGGAAAGTGTAGGCCCTCCCCTGCCCATATTTTTTCTTCCATAAGAACACGGGGTCAGACGAGATGACAGGTAGATGGGCTGGCCACGTACCCCACGCAGGAGTGAGGACGGGGCGCCCTGAGAGGGAGCAAGGATGTGGAAGGAAGGCACAGTGGGGTCTCCTCGGGCACAGCCAGGGGAGGGGACGAGGGTCGCTTCTCACCTGCTGGAACTGGAGGGCGTCCAAGGGGCCTGGTGCTGGAATGTAGAGACCAGAGGACAAGTCCCGAGGCGTCCGCTCTCAGGGGTCACAGCACACGGCCTGCCAAACGGGAGCTGCCCCGTTACAAGGGCCACTTGGACAGAGGGGGCCGGGGGCCCTCAGCGAGCAGGGGTGGGCTGGGGAATCTCCACTGCTTCCACGGGCGGGGGGCGGTTGTCTTGTGTGTGTGACCTGCCTGGAATTTTTGAGCCGTCCTGTAAGCGGACTGCGGAAGTCCCCCTTGGGGGTCTAGTCCTAAAAGCTGGTCCTGCAGTCAGATGAGGAGAGGGACAGGGGGCTCTTGGCTCAGTTATTTTTCAGTTGTATTTTTTCCTCCCCTTTTCTGAGATTTTATGATCTGGGAAGAAACTCGATGGAACTAGGAGGATCCCTGAACACATGACCAGCAGAGTGCGCTCCCTAGATGGTCCCCCACCATCCCCAGGAGGTCAGAGGAGGATTGGATAATGGCCCCAGGAGCACTGGGACTGCTCACACACAAAGAGCTCCATATCCCCCCAGGAGAGAGGGCAGACTTGGATTAGATGACCTCCCTGAATTATCTCCTATATCACAAGCTTCCAAGGGATTATGTAAAAACAAATGGCGACAGCGACACCCCTCACCCTCCAACACCCCGCAAACACCTCGCGGTCCTCTTACAGAGCCCTGGGTCATTCTGATGGTGCTGACTTTGTGACAGTGAGAGAGCAGCTTGCGGTGCTGCCTTGCCCTGGGTGCATCTAGTCCTTTGTCATTCCTGAGAAAGCATCTCACCTTCATTTTACAAACGAGAAACCAAACGTGAAGCCCTTAACTTGCCCAGAGGAAGCTGGGACTTTCATACAGGTTTGTTTACCTGCAAGGTCTGGCTGGAGGACCACTCCCCAACGCCCAAAAGAGAAAAAGTCTCAACACCGAGGCTCCTTTGCTAATGCAGGCAAGGGAGAAAGGGGTGGCCATCTCGGTCCCCGGGGTCCTGCCTGCGGGCCTGTCATCCTACAGGTGGCCTCAACCTACTACTGAGGGACACTTTGCTGCTTGACGTTGAAGACTGAGTCTGGGTCACCCTGTCTGGGAGCTTGTGAGATATAGATTGTGTGTGTGTGTGTGTGTGTGTGTATGTGTGTGTGTGTTGTGTATTTATTCGTATGCATGAGGGAAAGAGACAGGAAGGGGGAGAAAGAAAAGAGAGGGAGAGGGAGGAGACTTCTCAGGAAGGCAAGAGTCCAGATTCCTTGGAGAAGATCTACAGGGAGATAGAAAATAGTGTTAAGATGGGAGAATGGAAAGGGGCATATTTTTGGTATCTGAACGTGTGTTCCATTTCTCCAGCATTGCTCTTGCCTCTCTCCAAGGACTTGATACACTGCGGGTCACCAGGCAAAGTGTGGAATTTCTGCTTCCTCCCTGACGAGTGCTGGTTGAACTGAGAGGAGTGAAACTTGGCCCACTGGAACATAAGCTCTATGAAGTAAAGGGTAGGTCAGTTTTCTTCACGGCTTATATCTGGCCCTTAGGGGAGTGCCTGGCACATAGTAGATGCTTAATAAAAACCTACCAATGACTCTCACAACTACAGACCTATTAGCTCCATCAGTGACCTGCATCCAAGTGTCCTCAAGGACTTTCCCTTAATATTGGCAGCACTGGGAGATGCCTAGGGCATCCATTTTCTGTCTGGACAACATGAGAGCTTGCTGGGCTTTTTTTTTTTTTTTTTTTAAACTTGAGACTCTTTCCTAAATTTACCTACAAGCATGCTGGGTGAAAATTGTTGGTGGGAAGTGAAGATTAAAGTCGCGCTCTCTAGTCTGGATGCCAGGAAAGGCTCTCGGTAGACTGGCATGATGCAGGACCTCATGCTCTGTTCCTGCTGATGGACAAGGTTGGTGGCACATCCTGTATCCCCCCACGGGTGTTTCCATCGACTGCCTCATCTTCCAGTACCAGTGCACACGGCTGGGCTCTAGTACCCAGCGATGTCATCTAATACTAATCCAGGTGTTGCTGTGCAAGTCTTTTGTGGATGTGGCTAATATCTACCAGCTGTTGAATCTAAGTAAAGGGAATGACTCTTGAAAATGTGAGTTCGGCCTCTTCTGATCAGTTGGAGATCTTAAGAGCCAAAATGCAGGTTTCTCTGAGAAAAAGAAATTCTGCCCCAAGACGACAGCGTCTACTACCGCCTGAGCTTTCTGATGCCAGCCTGACCTGCACATTTACGACTGGCCTACCCTGGGGAGTTTGGATTTGCCAGTTCCCATAATCGCATGAACCAGTTCCTCATAATAATGTCTTGACACACACATGCGCACGAGCATGGTTTCTTTCTCTGGAGGACTGGTACACATGGGTCTTTCACGTAGGTTCTATTAAATCATAAATTCCTAATCCTATAGGAAGGGGTTGCATTATCATTGCTCAATAATTACATTTATGGAGGAAGGCGATGTGATAAGCTCTGTGATAAAGGGGTGATCTGCCCTGAGCTGTCTACACTAGAAAGTCACAAGAGGAAAGAACATGGCTTTTTCTCAGGGGACTTGAATTACAGCTGAGACACCTATTCTTTCTCCCTCCCATAGCCTTCATACCATCCCTGAGTGGGTCTCTGTCTGTCCAAGAGATGAAGAATTTGTCCTCTGTGGGAGAAACCTCCTAGGACCAGTTGAAGAGGCAGAAGTCTGAGGGGTGATGATGTCAGGGCCCATAAGAATGGACTGTTTTCATACTTGCCTTCTGCTTTCAGTTCAATGCAACTGCACACGCTTACTAGGACCTCCCTGGGCAAATCTCACTCTTGTCCTCTAGAAGTTCCCACAGCTGACTGAAAGGCCAAGTGTGTTCCACAGATGCCCTGCAGTCGAGCACGGTGGGGCACAAGGAATGGGGATTGTTCTGAGGGGGGAGGGCAGGCACGTCTTCTCAGAGGTACCAAGTCCATTAAGGACTTGGAATGGTGGCGACTCACCTTCGGACAGAGTGGCAAAGGGTCGGGGGACCGTGCTTGAGAGAGGAAACAGGGAAAAAACACATTATAAAAACAAAACAAAACAAAAACAAAACAAAAAACCAAGAGGTAGGTCCAGACGGCTTTGAGAGTCGCCTTAATATGGTGTTGGAGTATAGGTTGAAAGAAAAGAAGGAACACCAAACAGGATATGGACCTGAATAGGAAAAAAAATTGGATTTTTAAGTTCAGATTTGGGATCATCTACAGAGCAGCAGGATAAAACTTTGAGAACAGACGCCATTTCCCAACTCAGTTCAATGTGTTATATGGTCCCAGCATGGTTAGTGTGAGCTTTGTACTGTAAGGGTGAGGTAGGACCTCTGAGCAACGCAGAAGGTACAACCAGAGGTCAAAGGGGTCCATGGTCATACGGGAATGGTAGATTTGTACATGCAACATTCATTCAAGAAACTTCCATTCAGTCTCTGCCCTGCTTCAGAAACTGTTGAGTATATAAAATTGAATTTAGGCATGGTCCTGCCTCGGAGGGGTTTACAATCTGGTGGGAGAACACAGAAAGCTAAATTACTCCTGGTATGACAGTGCTGAAGTCCTGTGATGGGGAATCACACTGGTGATTCTGGTGACCAGAGGGCTGAGGGAGGCGGGGGGTGGGGGTAGGAAAGAAAGGGGCTCTCGAGGAGTGTGTTTGTTTTTCCACGGCAGCAGAGAGGGAGAGACGGAAGGCGGAGACTCAAGACAGGTGGGCAGAATGTTTTCCCTGAGGAGGTGGGAGGCGGTGAATTCTGAGCCAGGTGGAAAGATCTGCCCTGGACAGAAGGAGCGGTGCTTCTGTCAGGGAAGCAGAAGGCAAGAGGAGAGGACAGGCGACAGTGGAGACAGGCCAGTGGTGAGGAGGAAGCCGAGGGAGCTAGTCCCCTAGGGTCTCAGTATTTTTAGTGGAGGAGGCAAGGCTGAGGTGGAGTAAGGAGGAGGGTGGCAGAGGGGGGATTCTGAGGGACTAGAAGATCCAGAAAAGTGAATGAAGAAGAGAGAGAGAGAGAAAGGAGTTGGTGGCAGACCCCAGGTTCACGGAGACTCTGGTTGTGTGGTTTCCTCTGGTGGCTCTCAGCAGCCTGGCTGTGGAGCAAAGGACTTTGATGGACCCAGAGTTAGGATTCTGGGTCAGGGAGGCAGACCTCCAAGGTAAGAGAGAGGAAGTGAGAGAAGAGATACATCGTGAGGCGCTGAGGAGAAAGGGGAGGATGTGAGGCTGGTTGGGCGCGGGGACGTGGAGTGAAATTGAGCTTGTCATTGATGGAAGTGTCTCTGAGATGAAAAAACAAAACCCACATACACTGAAGGAGAGAAAGACAAGAAACACGGGGACGCAGCGTGGAAGGTTGTCCTTCTAACCGAGAAGGCTCCCTGGAGGATGCCAGATAGATGAGGGGGAGTGACAACGAGGTCAGAGCACGCGACCTCCCTGCCTCTCCTGCTGCTGAGCTGTCATCCCCCGACCTCCTCTCCCGCCCCCTCACTTACCTGCCGCTTAGCTCAGGCCTGTGTCTGTGGAAAGCGCACGACGGTGAGGCCAGATTTCAGGGGGCCCAGCCAAGTGGCTGAGGGGAGTCAACGGAAGAGGAAGGTCAAGGGACGTGCCTGGCAGAGGCGACGGCTCCTGGGGCCGAGAGGGAGGTGCTGTGGTGGGAAGGTGGAGCTGAATGGCGGCGGGCCCCGAGAGGTTGGTGCCCCTTCTCTCTGCGGTACAGTGGGCTGCCCGGTTTTTGCTGGAAGCTGGAGGAAAGATTACAAATGCTGCTGGCACCTTCACGGGGATTGGACTTGCGTGCGCAGAGGGGTTGTTGTGGTCTAATGGGATCAGGCTGGAAGACAAGGGCTCTCAGTTCCCGCTGACCTTGGCCAAGGTCATTCCTGAGCCATGAGGGAGGACGAAATTGGCTTGTGCCTTGATGGAAGTGGTGGACACCCCTGGGCATCCAGGCTGGGAGCGGTTGGCCCCTGTGGACTGAGTGAGTAGGTTAGCAATAGAGCAAACGTTCCAGGTTGGTCTTTAATCACCTGCCGAAGCCGGTGGCACCGGTGAAGAGTTCAGTGGCCTCTTAGGATAAAATGGTCAAAGATGAGCTGCTAGAGAAGCTGGGCCGTAAGGAATGGGTGCATTTCTGTGTTTCTCCTGGAGGAGGTGGAAATGGGCTGAGCTCAGCAGGGGGCAGTGTTTCTGAGACATCCAAGACCCGTCACGTGAAAGGGCCACTCAGTCCCCTGTTTGGCCACTTGATGGGCCTGGGCTGAGAGAGCGTGGCGGGCATCTTCAGGGGGATGGCAATAAGCTCGGTGAGTTGGTGACTTGGCAGAGTGGCCCAGTCTATCATGTTGGCCTCCTTGCATATTTGGGGTATTCAGAAGTCTTGTTGCTTAACCCCAGCGTTCCCACATATTTTCATAGCAGACGCAGGAGGGCTGGTAAAATCAAACACCCCTGGAAGCCTGGGTAGGTGGAAAGATGGGCCTGGACCGCTCCCCGTGATTTTGTTTGCGGCATTGGTTCCCATCATTGGTTCCCCCTGAGACTAACTGAGTCCCCTTCGTTTGTGCCTGGCAGGCCATTATGGGACATTCCTATCTATCATGGAAGTCCTCACTAAGTTCTATTTGCAGAAACTAATTCTATCGTAGTCTATGCATCCTTAGATCTGCAGAGCAGGGGCACCTGGGTGGCTCAGTAGGTTAAGCCTCTGCCTTCGGCTCAGATCATGATCTCAGGGTCCTGGGATTGAGCCCTGCATCAGGCTTTCTGCTCAGTGGGAAACCTGCTCTCCCCCCAACCCTGTCTGCCTCTCTGCCTACTTGTGATCTCTCTCTGTCAAATAAATAGATAAAATCTTTAAAAAAAAATCTGCAGAGCAAATGGCAGATGGGATGGGTTTGGGGTGTGGGCAGGGGCAGGGAAAGCTGCACACTCATGGTAAAAAGGAAGGAGGGAGAAGATACTTTCATGCCCTTTCTTTGACGAGGACACTAAGTCTGATAAAGCCTAACCAAGGGAAGTAGAGGGATGAGCTGTAGCTCCTGACCCGCTTCCATCCTGTTACTCCTCTGCCCCCAAGTGACCCCTTCCCTCTCTACAGTGTGTCTCAACATCCTAATATGTTTCTTATTTGTGGCCGATTGCCGCACCACGCAGAGGTCCCTGCTTCCCCCTGCAGAAGCTGACCTCGGACAGGCACGCTCTGTTCTGCTTCCTGGTATCTGGGTAACGTACAGGTGATGTGGTCTTGGGCAACTGGGTGCTTCCATCTGCCTGATACTGGGAACAACGAGGGTCCAGCAGGGTTAGTGCGTGTCCAGTGACAGGCGTGGTACCTGGGGCCAGAGACCAGACTGTGACTGGGGGCGGGGGCCTGGCTGCCCCACAGCTCCCTGGCATCCTTGCTGTGCCTGTTGGCTGCTCTTCTGGTCATTCTATCACCTCTATGAGCTCTCAATTATCCTTCTAATAAATCTCTTTTCTACTGAAGTTGGAGTTGCTTTCCGTTGTTGGCAACTGAGAATCTAGACTCTGAAGCAGTCCCCAGGAACCCACAGTGCACTTTTTGCCTTTTCTTAAATTCAGAAGCCCTTGGTGCCTGCTGCTTTTTGAATTGGGTTCATGAATCCTCTCTTCCTATGGTATAAGCTCCTTGGGAGAAGGGATCATGTTAATTTTTCCTTTCCCAAGAGTACCTATCTCATTTTGTTTGCTCTGTAAATATTTACTGAATAATGGACAAATGGATGACTATGTAGCTAAGTATGTATATTAGCTCCCTGCTGAGACACAATGAATACCCTAGAACTTAGTGGCTTAAACCGGCAATAAACATTTATTATCACACAGTTTCTAGGAGTTAGGAATTTGGAGTGGCGTAGTTGAGTGTTTGTCTCCTGTGGTTTCAGTTAAGACGTTGGCTGGAACTGCAGTCTTCTGAAAACTGGACTACATCCAGGGAGTCTAGTACCAGGAGAGTTCACTCAGGTGGCTGACAAGTCAGTGCTGGTCATTGGCAGGAGACCTTAGTTTCTATCCATGTGGCCCTCTTCATCAGGCTACCTGAATATCTTTACAACATGGCAACAGGCTCCCCTCAACCCAAATGAATCAAGAGAGAACAAAGCAGAAGTTGCCATATCTTTTATGATCCAGCTTCAGAAGTCACACTCCTTTATTTCCATGATATCCTATTGGCTACTCATGTCAGATCTAGTCCGTGGGGAAGGAAATAGATAAGGGTGTGACTACCAGGAGATAAGAATCATTAATGCCATCTTGGGGGCTCTCTACTGCCACATGGCTCACAAAGACAGCTGGGAGTGGATTTTCAGGGTCAGGTCATTCCTTAGGCAGATACTTTAGAGATCACGGAGGGAGCTAAAAATGATATTGGCCGTCCTGTCCTCTCAGGTTAGCCTTGCCCAAGGTCTTTGCTTTCAGTTTTCCTGATGTGGTGAGTGAGGCCCATCTAATGACACGCTGGGATCCACACTCTGATCTTCAGAGGTCTGGAGGTGGGTGGGGCCACTGGGGGCTTCACTTAGAGGGACCTCACTGGAGGCCTCTCATTCCCCATCATTTACTGCTCTTGTTGATTGGATGAAGTTCTTCTCTTGCTGTTCTGCTCTAAGAAGATGGAGTTGTTGAGTAGTGTCACTTTAAAATTCATGCCAACCTGGAACTTCAGAAGGTGGGCTTACTTGGAAGTAGAATCTTTGCACATGTCATTAACGTAAGGATTGAGGTGAGGACCTGCTGGATTAAGGTGGGCCCCAATTCCTGTGGAAGTGTTCGTCAGTGAGACAGAGAAAGACATAGGGAGACAGCGACGGAGGCGACATGAAGATGGAGGCAGAGATCAGAGTGATGTATATACTGGCCAAGGAACACTGTGGAGACTCACTGGGCGAGAGGCATCGTCACCCCTTCTTGAGAGCCTTTGGAAGGAAGCCAGCCCACTGACACATTCCTTTGAGATTTCTGGCCTCCTGCCTTGTGTGAGAATGAATTTCTATTGGTTTTAGCCACCCAAGTTTGTGGTGATTTGTTACAGTAGGCCCTATATTGGCCTCTAGGTGTTCAAGAGAAAGGAAGAGCGGCACGTCTTTCACTGTAAATCAAAAGCCAGAGATGACGAAGCTTAGTGAGGAGGGCATGTTGAAAGCTGAGATGGGCCAAACACTAGGCCTCTTGTGCCACACAGCCAAGTTGTGAACACAAAGGAGAAGTTCTTGAAGGAAATTAAAAGTGCTGCTTCAGTGAACGCACAAATGATTGGTTCATGAGGTTTAGGAAGAGAAGCCATCCCCAGAGCATACAAGTGCAAGGTGAGATGGCAGGTGCTGAAGGAGAAGCTGCAGCAAGTCATCCAGAAGGTCTAGCTAAGAGAGTTGCTGAAGGTTGGGCACACTAACAGATTTTCAATGTACATGAAGCAGTCTCCTTTTAGGAGAAGATACCATCTAGGACTTTCATAGCTACAGAAGAGAAGTCTATGCCAGGCTTCAAAGCTTCAGAGGACAAGCTGACTCTTGTTAAGGGCTAACCCAGTTTGTGACTTTAAGTTAAAGCCCATGCTCCTTTTGCATTCCAAAAATCCTAGGACCTTTAGGAATTATGCTAAATATACTCTGCCTGTGCTCTAACAGTAGAACAACAGAGCCTGGATGACTACGCCTATGTTTACTGAATACTTGGAGCCCACTGTTGACACCCATTGTTCAAAAAAGAAGATTCTTTTCGAAAGATTATTGATGATTGACAATGCACCTGGTCCCCCAAGAGCTCTGTTGGAGATGTACAATGGGATTACTATTGCTTTCATAGGTGCTCACACAACATCCATTCTGCAGCCCATGGATAAAGGAGTAATTCTGTCTTTCAAGCCATCTTATTTAAGAAGTACCTTTCATAAGGCTATAGTTGCCATAGACAGGGATTCCTCTGAGGAACCTGGGCAAGATAAATTAAAAACCTCTGGGAAGGATTCATCATTCTAGATGCCATTAGAACATTTGTGATTCATGGGAAGAGGTCCCCAAATGTCAGCATGAACAACAGTTTGGAAGAAGTTGATTGCAACCCTCGTGGTTGGCTTTGAGGGGATTAGGACCTCAGGGGAGGAAGTAACCACAGATGTGGTAGAAACTGCAAGGGAACCAGGTGAGAAATGGAGCCTGAAGATAGTACTGCATGACTACAGTCTCAAGGTCAACCTTGAACAGATGAGGAGCCGCTTCTTATGGATGAACAATGAAAGTAGTTTCTCAAGATAGAATCCACTCCTGGTGAAGATGCTGCAAAGACTGTTGAAATGACCACAGAGCCCTGAAAATATTCCATAAACTTACTTGATAAAATAGTGGCAGGGTTGGAGAGGATTGACTTCAGTTCTGAAAGAAATTTTACTGTGGGTAAGATGCTGTTAGTCAGCATAGCGTGTTACAGAAGTCATTCAACCCATATAGCAAATTTCATTATTGTCTTATTTTAGGAAATGGCCACGGCCACCCCAACCTTCAGCCACCACCACCCTGATCCATCAGCAGCCATCAACATGGAGGTAAGATTCTCCACCAGCCAAAAGGTTATGACCCTGGAAGCTCAGATGATGGTTAGCATTTTTTAGCAATAAAGTATTTTTAAATGAAGACATGCGCATGGTGTTTTCAGACATGACTCCAGTGCACGCTCACTAGACTACAGTGTCGTGTATGCATAACTTTCATACGCACTTGGAAACAAAAAAAGTCATTTGACTCACTTTACTGTGCTAGTCACTTTATTATGGTATCTCCGAACCTGCAGTATCTCCGTGGCAAGCATGTACAAACCTTTGAAAGACTTTTGAAGACTTACCCTGGCTCAGAATGCATAGCTGGAAGCAGGAGTGGGGTTTGGGTCGTGCTCTGGGGGGAAGGAGGGGGTCTTTCTTTGTAACCTGGAAAAACTTCAGGACAGCTTGCTCTCCAGCTTTATTGAGTAGCTCTTCTGCTACCTTCCCACACTTCCATACCATGCCCATCACGGTCCCTGGGGTGGCTGATGTGTTGGGCTGGAGTGGGGCAAGACACTCAGATTAGCTTGCTCCATCTGAAAAGGTAGAGCGATCAAATAAGATCTGTCCGATCCAACAGCCCATTCATTGACTTAATCAACAACTCATTGATTGATTGATGAACTAACTACATTATTAACTCAAGGTTGATCATGAGCAAACACCCTGTGGTTATTTCTTGCCTCTTGTCTAGAGTTTGCCCCTATGCTGCACCAGGAATCAAATGCTTTTTTAAAAAACGAAAGCCCCTCCAGCGAGGTGGAGAGAATTTGCTGTACTAATTCATACCAGCTTTATCATACTACTGTTGGGACCTGATGGATTTTTTTTCCTCAACTGGGTATTTGCATTTTAAAAGTGAGATCTGGAAAACTCAGCAATTGCTCTCTGGTGCTTGTGTTGTAATCACAGTAGGGCTTCCCCTGTCCTACAGCTCATCCCAGAGCAATGATTCTGCCTAAATCTGTTGGTGACAAGCTAAGGGAGTGGGCTTCTCTGTGCCATCTCTCGTGGGATAAGACTGGAGCTGGAGACAGGAGAAATCGAGGCAACCCCTTCTGCCCTTGGGCAGCTTCATTTCCAGCGGCGGAGGAGAAGACTGGGGGTGGGGGGAGCTTAGCCCAGGGCCTCCTCCTTGGGGTGGAGTTGACCTTGAGAGGAGCAGTGGCGTCTACCATCCCTTCCTCTGGGGCTCTTTAGTGCCAATCTGAACAGTCTGGAAATGGAATCCCTGGGACCCCTCCCCATCACTATTATTATAATAAACTCCAGGATTGTAGCCGTGGAGCCTCAGGCTTCAGGAATGCAGCCTGTAATTACCTCGCTTCTAAATGCTCCTGGTAATGGATGATGAGGCCTCGTGCATCAGACCAGTTAAATTGCTGTGCGACTCGGCCACAATTTAACTTGGCAGACAACACGCTCCAACTTGGCAATGAGGAGAACGTGAACTATTTGGGAATTGTTAACTTTTAGAACAACCTGGAAAGTGCCAGGGAAGTCTCTGGAAGGGAAAAGTGAAGTCAGTGACGTCTCGGACCATCCACGATGGTCCACGACCACCTCCCATTTACTGCCCACCTGGCCCCATATCGCAGGGAATGCTGATTGCGGGGATGACTGAGCTCCTGATCATGCTCACCGCCCTAGACGCTCTGCTGGGTGCCGGAGGTGAAGAAGTGCTGCAGACAAGATCACGCCGGGGCTCTGTGCCCCAGGAGCTTATGTTCGGTGTGGGCAGACCCACACACATCTACTTCAGGGGCTACGGTAGGATCCGTCTGTAGAGCTACAGACTGAGGCTCTGGGGCTTAGTGGTGACCTAGTAATCTTGCGTGGAGTGGGAGGGATCATGGAAGGTGTTCCAGGAAAGGTGACGGGGTCTGATTTGGACACTGAAGCATGCGCAGGATCTGGGCAGGCTGCGGGGAGAAGTTAGGGTACGCCACAGGTACTAGGTTAGCCGGGGAAAGCAGGCTGTGAGCGGCGTGGCAGGTCACGAGGTGAGTGGGCAGGTGGAAGGTGGGGGAGAAAATGAGAGGAAGGCCCTGTTTCCAGGAGGCTGGGCCCGGGCTTGGAAGCCAGATGCATTCCCTTTCCCGGGGAACGTGCTGGTGCAGACCTCGCGGGTTCCAGTTCGGCCAATCCCTGGGGTCGCGCCTCAGCTGGGACAGCACGGAGGCTGCTTAAGCCCTGGTCCTGCATGCTGGGCGAGGGGCCAGGGTTAGCTCCGTGCTAACTCGGTAATGCTGCAGACCAGCTGGACGGCTCCAGAGCTCCCAGGCCCTGTCCCTCCACTCCCCTCCCGTCATGTCCTTGAACAGACGTGGGTGTGTGCGTGGTCGTCCCTACCCCTGGTGCCGTCCTCTCCTCTCCTCCCCACAGCCCTTCGAGAACTTATGTTCTGAAAGGGTCAGCCCCAGCTCCGGAGAACCTGACCTTGGGGCAAAGACCTGGCGGCAAGGAGGCTTATGGGCCGACGGCAGCTGGCTGGGTGCGGGTCTGGGGTGCAGCGCTCCCCGGGGCCCCTTCTGTCTGCCGGGAAAGGAGATGAGATGTGGCACTTCCCGTCACCCGGGCAATGGGCAGCTGTCCCTGCCGGAGGGACCGCGGGGCTCCCACCGACCGACCTCTCCTCGACTGTCTTTGCCTCTTTCATTCATCAGGCCCCGACTGCTTCCAGAGCTCCTTATACATTTGCTACGAATCTTTATTTCCAGATTAGCCAACACGCACACAAAATGGAGCGTCCCTGATTTGAGGAGCAAAAACAGTGATTACTAGATTGGTTCTGTCTCGCCGAATGTGGAGGAACAAACAATGCCACACAATTTTAGTCTGTATAGCGTCTTTCAAACCACGCAATGCCCCGGGCACAGCGCGGAGTTGCTGTCTGTGATACAATCACACCGAGATAAACATTCTGAACATCTTTGCATCGAGCTCGTTTCCTCCTGCCACACTGGGCCAGGGGGGCTGGAAGGAGCGGCGTGGGGGGGCGGGGTGCACAGCCCCCAGACCCTGGGGAAAAGCCAACAGGGCTGTGGCTGGAGGGGCCGTGGCAAAAGGGTGCCAGTGGGAACGTGGTCAGGAATTGCTGCCTTCACACGAGGTCAGGAAAGGGAGCACGAAGGTGGGAGAGCTGGGTAGGGGGTGGTCCCCTGGAGGCAGCAGGAGCCCAGACCGTGGACAGGACTAGGGAGAGGCAGGTAGAAGACTGACAAGGGAGGCTGTTTCTGTCACAGCAGTCTCTAGGGTATCATAGGACATAACCCCGGTGGTCAGGGCCTGGCTGTTTTACTTACATCACTTTGCTGTGTGACTCAGTTTTGTCTTCCTGACCCTTGGCTTTTCCAAGAGGGAGTGCTATGGGTCATTAAATTTCCTTCCAGGGCCGGGGGCCTCTGAGTCATTCTGTGGCCCCCACACACCCACCCCCCTGCTCCCAGGCCTCTTGGGAAACCATGAGGGGCTCCTGACCTTGCCCGACCGAGGCGAAGGGTGCAGCTCCTTCCCAGCCTGTGGGAGCCTCCCCTCGGTTTCCACCGGAGCAAAGTTTCCACCCCGCTCCTGGGCTAGCAGAGGGCTGGCCCGAGCAACTAGACCTCGCTGGGATCAGTCGCCTTTGAACCTTCCTGTGCCGCCTTGGCCAAAAGACAACCTGATTCTCAATGTTGCCAATTTTGAATAGGCATAAAGACACCTTGTCATGGGGTTCTGGTGAGGACACCTGAGATCATAGGAGCCAGGCCCCCGGCATACTGTGTAGCACACAGTGAATGCACAAGGAATGGTGGCCGTTATTATTTGAACTATCGGAGACCCTGATTTCATCCACGGAGAGGGAACATGCTTCGCCCTGCCCCACGGGGAGCATCTGGGGGCCCAGAGGAGGTCGCAGGGCTGTGAGGACAGGAGGCCAGACACCCTGCCCTGGGGGCCCCTGCTGGGGGAGGGGGAGAGGGCTGCCTCTGGGATGGGGTCCTGGATGGAGCTCGCTGTCTTTTTCCAATTGCTGGAGTTTTGTTCATCAGTTCCTCCTAATTTGGGTGAAGTTCGCCATATGGAGAGCAGGGAACAGTGTTAAAAAAGCTTTCACACATAGATAGCGCAGCGCTTTCTCTGCTAAATGAGGACTCTCTTCCCCAGCGCAGATTTCACACGCCGATCTCCAGGGTGTTGAGTTCCCTCGTCAACAGGGGTGGAGTTGTTGAGGCTCTTGGAGCCATTGTCTCTTGGCCGGCGGGGTCCTGTTCCGACCCCAGGAGAAATCCCATCTTCTTTTTCCTCCCCAGGGGTGAGGGTTTTCCAGCCCGCTCAGGTGAACCGACTGTGCTTCCAAGCACCGCGAGCGTGCGCGGCTCCCCCGCCCGTGCCCCGCAGCCCGGCTGGCAGGCCCTGCACGCCGGGGTCTCCCGGGGATCCCCCTGGATGCTGCTCTCGTTTCACGTCTGGAAGGGAGCTGGGCTGTTCTGAATTGAGCCCAAGCCCCCCGTTCCCCATCCCACAGTGCATTTTCTAGAACTTTCTCTCCCAGCCAAGACATCTGCCGCAGTGTGACTCCTCACCCCGTTACCCAACCCCCTCACTTCTTCCTGGCCTGACTGCGCCCATTTGCCTATTTTAGTTGCTAAGAATAAATCTCTTCTTTCGTCTACTGGAGGTTGAGACTCGCTGTCCGTCACCTCCAAAGGCGGCACCTTTCCTGCAGGCGTCCTGGCGGCTCTCTGTTAGCCAACCCCGCAGCCTTCACTCATGCTGCCTGATTTATCTGCCTGTGTGTGGGTGGGGTGGGCGTGGGGGGAGAGGTCAGTGGCACCTTGTTTGGCCTCAACTTCCTTAGTGATAAAAATCATAGCAGTATTCAGCCATTTAGTGAGCACTTACTGTGTACTAGTGCCTGTATTTTATAATCTCTTTTCCTACTTAGGATAACCAGGCAAGATCTGTGTGATCATCTGGACTTGAAAGAGGAGGAACCTGAGACTCAGAGAGGTTAAGTGACTGGCATAAAGTTGCACAGCTAGTTAGTGGCAGAGCTGATGCTCAAATCCAGATCTACCCACCCTAAAGCTTCCGCAGTTTCCCTTAGCCTGCTCCCTCCTTCCCTTGCCTTATGGCTCACATCTTGCATCCAAAAAAGCCCATGTTAGGGACCAAAACTGCACAGAAATTAAGCAAGAACTGAAACTTAAGGACTATGGGAAGAGAGTGAGCATTTTCCTAGGCTAGCCGGTATGGAACGGTGGCCGGTGTTAGGAGAGAAGTGAGCGTCTGTGACTTTTTTCTAGTGGAACTCTGCCACCCACATGAGTTTGGCTCTCCTTGGGACCCTTGTACAGCCCTGCGGGGTCTGACTTTGCCACCCTGTGGGAGGAAGAGGAGCTTGAAATTGTTTTTGAGATGTTGTTATTGATTTTCTTTAATGCACAAAAACATTTCCATTCGCGCATGGGCTTAGTTGAGGGGGACAAAAGAGAAGATTTGACACAAATTTAGGGGGCTAGGTGGAGCTCAGGGAGGGAGCCTGAGTGCCTTGTCGATTGCTCTTCAATTTATCAGTATTTTCCTGGAGCTCCTTTGCAAAGCCCTCTGCTTAATCTCACCGCTGGGTGGGGGATTGGAAGAGGGACGTGGATTCCCGCTTGCCTTGGCTTCCAGACCCATTTAGGCCAGCAGCTCTGCCCCTGCTCCAGAGCTGTCCTGTTTTTCTCAGACAACATATGATTTTTGGGTTAGAGTTCTGGGTCCCCAAAAGAAAAGAGTGGGAGACAGTGGTCCAGCCTGTGCTGCTCCGGACCTGGTACAAAATGTTTGCTCTGCAGCCCTGGTGCTCTTGCCCCTGTAATTCACGAGGGAAACAGCCCTGCACTGGGAAACAGCAGCGAGAATGGCTGGGAAAGTTCCCGCAGTGCTTACCAACGCGACAAAAATAAAAGTAAAAGCAAAATATCACGGCCCCTGGTCTTAAGGAGGGCTGTCTCGTGGGGCATCTGGGTGGCTTGCTGCTTGAGCATCCAACTCTTGGTTTTGGCTCAGGTTGTGATCTCAGCGTCCTGGGGTCTAGCCCTGCATCAGTGGGGAGTCTGCTTGAGGACTCTCTCCCTCTCCTGCTGCCCCTCCCTGCCATGTTCTCTCTCTCTCAAATAAATAAGTAAATCTTAAAAAAAAAAAAAAAAGAGGGCTGTCTCTGATGGGTGAGGGGAGCAGGGAAAGACAAGAGAGGAAAATGGGCATCTTGGTTCTCTGCTCCCTGTCCCTCTTCTCCTGAGAACTGCTAGGCATTCCAGGGTCCCTAGGTGAATTTTCTTTCTTTATTTTATTTTATTTTATTTATTTATTTGACAGATCAAAAGTAGGCCGAGAGGCAGGCAGAGAGAGAAGAGGAAGCAGGCTCCCCACTGAGCAGAGAGCCCGGTTCAGGGCTCGATCCTAGGACTCCAGGATCATGACCTGAGCCGAAGGCAGAGGCTTTAACCCACTGAGCCACCCAAGCCCCCCCCCCCCAACCGGTGAATTTTCTATAAAACCTCCAAAGAGATACCTTCCCAATTTTCCTGAGTTGGCTCCTGTTTCATTTGCTGACATTACTGTCATGAAGTATCAGAAACTGAGTGGCTTAGGAAAACATTTATCTTGTAGTTCTGGAGGCTGGAAGTTCAAGGTCAAGGTGTCAGTAGGGCTCTATCTCCTCCAAAGGTGCTAGGGAAGGATGTGTTCCATGTCTCTCCCCAGCTCCTGGTAGTTCCTGGGCATGTGGAGCATAACTCGTCTTCACCTAGCGTTCTTGCTGTGTGTGTCTGTGTGTGTCTGTGTGTGTGCATGTGTCTTGTTCAAATTTCCTTTTTTTATAAGGACACCAGTCATATTGGATTGGGGCCACCCTCATATCCTATCTTAACTTGATTACTCCTGTAAGGAAGCTATCTCTAAGAAGGTCACATTTATTTATCTATCTATTTATTTATTTATTTATTTATTTTCATTTACTTGACAGAGATCACAAGTAGGCAGAGAGGCAGGCAGAGAGAGAGGAAGGAAAGCAGGCTCCCTGCTGAGCAGATAGCCCGATGCGGGGCTCCATCTGAGAATCCTGGGATCATGACCTGAGCCGGAAGCAGAGGCTTTAACCCACTGAGCCACCCAGGCGCCCTAAGAAGGTCACATTTTGAAGTAGTGGGGGTTAGTATCCCAACATCTTTTGGGGGGACACAATGAAACCTTCATAGCCCCCCTCTTCCTCTGTTTTTCTGAGTTGGCTGACACTGAGGCTCAGACGATCCAGTCTAGAGATAGCTTGACAGCCATGTCTGCAGACTTTGGAGTCCCACCCCCGCAGAATCCCCCTTTGGCTTCATGCCTTGTGTAGTTACAGTACTTGCCTCACCGTATTACACTTCCTATGGATATATTTTTAACCCGTCTTCTTCTTTTGCTAGACTCCAAGTTCCTTGAGGACTGTGACTCACCTTATTCATTTTTCTTTTGTATTTGTTTTATTTTTAATGGTAGTAAAATACACATAACCTTGATTTAAGCATCTTCACCATTTTTAAATGTATGGTTTGGTGGTCTAGAATATACCCAACATCCTCATGTTCCTAGACTGAAACTCTGAACCCATTGAGCACCAACTGTCCATTTCTCACTCCGTGCCAGTCCCGTCTCTGTGAATTTCACTACTTTAGGAACCTCAGGTAAGTGGAATCATGCAGTATTCGTCCTTTTGTGTCTGTCTTCTTTCACTCAACATCCTGTTTTCAAGGTTCATCCTTGAAGCAGCATATATCAGAATGTTTGCCTTCCTTTTTTAGGCTGGGTCATGTTCCACTGCATGTACAGACCACATTTATCCATTCATCCTTCGATGGACATGGCGGGTGTTTCTGGCTTACGGGGGCTGTGAATAGTGCTGCTGTGAACTTGGGCATGCAAGTGTCTCTTTGAATCTCTGCTTGCAGTTCTGTTTGGCACCTACCCAGAAGGGGAATGAGTGGCTCCAACCCCATTCACATCTGTATTCTCAGGGTTGATTATAGTACCGACAGAACCTCTTACCTAGTAAATATTTATTGACCGACTGTATCGAGGAATGAATGATTGAGCGAGTAATTGAGAAGTGAATGAAGCAAGGAACAGAAACCTGGCAAAGGAAGAGGGGTCATTTGAACACGAGGGGATGCAGATGAAGCCACAGGCCAGACCAGGAGGGAGAAGGGCGTGACCGGATTTCACAAGAACTGTCCAATGCATCTTGGTTTCCACTCATGATGCAACAGTAAGGATTCAACCAAGACGCCTGCCTAATGCTTTTCTCGAAGTAGTCTTTTCGAAGTAATGACAATACCAATAGGTCTGCCCTCTTGATTGGTACCCGTCGGTTGTGCAGTGAGACATAATGGAAAATGGCCTGGAATTTCTGACTTGCAGAAGGGCACTTCTAGGCCTCACCTGCAAACAAGTCAGGAGTCTCACTGGTGAGGAAACCCTATGGCGTCCTCGAGCATCTACTCCTAGGAACTCTCCAGACTCAGGTCCTGGTTGGGGCAGCTGTGCTTTGCCTCCTGCAAGCAGCTTCACGCGCTGCTCCGGTGACGCGCTCCTTTTCCATCTGACACGAGTGTCGTGCAGCTGAATGTGACTTTATTTGTTTTCCTTTTGTTCAAAGCTGAGGACAAGCTGCCCATCTTCCTCCTAGCCCTGGATACTGGGAGGCTGTGATTGGCAGTGGCCCAGGATGAAAGACAAATGTGCCTCAGGTAGCGGATCTGCCAGAAAAATTCTGGCCAGTCTGAGCTCATCTCGCCCCATTCTTGATGGCAGGAGTTTTGCATTTCTCCGGGCAACTCCCTCCTCTCATCCCTCAACCAGCCCCCAAGAAACTCAAATCCCAGGGGCAGCTGCATCGGATCCGGAGGATTCTTCTCCTGTTGTCAGCTCGTCACTCAGATTTGGCCACCAGATTGACAAGGAGAGTCCCCAGGAGCGTGGCACGGGGTTAGGGCTGGGGGATGGGCAGGAGGCCAGCAACCGAGGAGGGCGTAGCCAAGGCTCACTGCTCTAAACTTTATTTAAAAACCCCATCTCTTGCTGACCTTCTCTCTCCAAACAAATGAATAAGAAGCCAGGGAGAGGAAGGACATCTTCTCCATCTCAGACATCTCGGTTGCATGGAAATGAAAGCAAAGGCCCTTGTGGAGGCCCCAGTTGCTGTGAAAAGTGGGAGACTTGATGGGGGAGCCCCAGGGGGCTGGGGCTGGGGAGGCGGCCCAAAAGGGAGCAGAGGGGAGGCGGGGGCACGGGCTGGGTGAACAGCAAGCTGGAGAGCTCTTCTGCACAACGAGATTAGCGCGATGTGAGCGTTTCCATGCCAAGGTGCTAACGCAATAATACACGCGAGTTTGCCAACTTTTCAAATTGAATGTATTTGATTATTTGCTTTTAATTAGTGTGAGTTTTGGAGTATGTACAGGATTGTCAGGGATACACGCAAAGCCTCCTACAGCCCACGAAGCCTCCCCTCGGTAAAGACGGTCCGGGATTGTTCTCTTTTAGCTGTGGAGAATGAGATTTAACAGCTCTGTTAAATGTTTTAGCCGGTTTCCATTGTGCCTCTGTTTCAACCTATTGGCAAGACCAACTGAAGTGAGAAAAATAAACCTCTTATCTGATCCGAATGCTGAGAGCTGCTCCTAAGAAGAATTTTCCTGCTCCACTTCGGCTTTCCGTGAACATCCTTGTTTTGTTTTGTGTTTTCCTTCCCGGAGCTGCCCATTACACAGACTTCCTCTCTTCTCTCTTCTCTAGAAGGATGTTTTTGAAACATGAAGAAAAAGTGAGGGCGGGGGGCTGGTGGGGAGAGGAGAAGAATCTGTTGATTTGACAGAAGCGCTCCGAGAGCCTTTCTATCTGCCCAAGGCTGACCATTCTGGTTGGGAATCTGTCCACAGGGCGGGCTCTGCTTAGGACGATTCTCGATTCTCGAACCTGCACTATGTGGGGGTCAAGGAGACCTCGGAGAAGCTGGGCTTGCGGGCCAGTGAGGGACCAAGTGGGGGTCTAGCATCAGTCCTTGTGCTCCCTTCTGGGCGAATGTACCAGCTCCTGCGCCGTCCACACTGTGCAAGTTTTAACCAGGATTCCCCACTGGGGGTTTTGCAGGCAGGGATCCTTTGCAAAGACAAAGCACATCCTTCTCGTCCTTCTGGAGGCCCCAACTTAAAGAAGCAAGAGGAGGTGGAGAACTCAGTGTTTGCTAAAGAGGACAGGAAGGATGTGGCGTGAGGAGGCTTTTTCCACGGCACCCCCTTCCTTCCAGCCTCCTTGGTCCCGCCGCTGGGCTTGCCCCCACCCCAGGACACTGGCGACGTGGACAGAGGCTGCAGCCCACCCTGGCATGGCCGTCCACTTTGTCCTTTGCTGCTCCCAGCTCACATCACCGTCCCAGCGACTCACTGGGACCACAGGAGCCGCCATGTAGCAGGGAAGCAAGACCCCTCATACACATTCTGAGGATGGCCGCCCGCTCACCCATTACCTACACAATCTCTCAGTTACATTAAAAAAAAAATCTTTCCCCCCCTCAACAATAGAGAGGAACAAATGGTTGACAAATAACAACGGCAGCGGCTCTCCAACAAAAGCACGCAATTATTACAATTATACTATCCTTGATTAGGCTGCCATGCATTGCATTTCAATGTAATTGATGTTGTAGGTTGACACATCGGACACCAAATATTCTCGCCTGTCCCTTCTCTCTTTTGTTTCAGAAGCTGATTTGCATTTTCTATGCTTTTAGTAATGAAGACTTAGCACTTTTCCTCCATTAGAAAAAAAAAGAGAGATACAATAATCTGCAACTCGGCACTTGTTTAAGGATTCTGACCCTCGAAAATACCACTTTGCTTCACACATTAGCTGCTTACAAAGAAGGAAGCTAATGTATCATCTAATTGGGCAAACCACTGCATCTGATTTCTCTCAATCAGACTATTAGCTTCGTAATTACCCATCTGCCTCGTGTGGAAAAACGGCAAGGCGCACACCCAGCTAATAACGTTCTCAAGAGCTCTCCACCACAATGAGAGGAGGCAACGTGGAGGGATATGGTCTCTAACCATTTCGGTGCCAAGGTGGTCACACAATGCAGGGGGGCTCTGCCAACCTTCCCCCTCCTCACCGTGTTTAATTATTTGTCTTTAATTAGTTGGAGTTTGGGGGGTTTGTTCAGGACCGCAGTCACCGGTGGAGGAAGGATGGTGACCAGCGTGAGGGCAAGGAGGAGTCTTCCCGACGCCTCTTGCGGGAGACACTTGAGGGAGGAATGTCGCCTGGCTCGATGGGGTGTCCTCAAAGGGAAATACAGATTCCCCCAAGGCCGGAGCAGAGTGTTCCTCTTTCCTTTCTGTTCCTTTTCTTCTTCAGGCGTTGGATCCCCCCTCCCCGTTTTCCTTGTGAAGATGCCCCTTTATACCCCTGTCATGGCTGATCCGAGGATGAAGACAGTGGTGTGTGTGTGTGGGGGGGGGGTGTCTGGGGACCTCCTGGTATGTGCGTAGGCTGAGCAGCACAGTGTCATCTCTAACTTGTGGCTCTTCTGGCTCCCGTTCACTTTTGTCTGGTCTCATGTTCCGCACACCCCGTCATTCAGTTCCGGGGCTGTAGGTCTAGAGATTGTGTGACCTTGGGCAAGTTGTGGGATGCCTCCTTTTCCCCTGCTCCCTGACCCAGGAGAGGAGGCTGGGCCCGCTCGTGTCCTCAAGGAGTGGGGCGGTTGGCATGTGGGTGTGTTTGGGAGACCAGGTGGGGCCAATTTTAATGCCAACTGCCCTGAAGGGTTGGGGCTCCCTGCCCCCACAACTAGATAGCTCAGCTGTTTTTTGTATATCCTTCTAGGAGAATTTCACTTGCACAAAGGGTTCCAGTTCAAAGTCTTGAGACCAGCTGATCACATGTGAGACCAACTGGTCTGGCTAAGAGTGTCTAATGACTTAAAATGTCTCTCGAAGAAGTCAGTCAGCGTGCCTGGGTCAATACTGACATTCATCAACCAACAGCTGGTTTATTTAAAGGTTAGATAACAGGTTAGAATATAAAAATGGAGTCTTTTGAGCCTGATGCAGTGATGAATTTTGCTTTTGTGTATTTTTTTGTTTAATTATGATATGATTTTGAAGACTCACTGATAGCTAATACTGAAGTAATTGGGGGTGAGAACAGAAATTTACAGATGCATTATAGCATCTGGGAATATATTTCTAAAGACCTACTACGTGTGTGTGATGGCGAGAGGCCCTGCAGATAATACTTATATTGGGCATTGTCCCTGCTTAGTGGAGCTTTGAGTGGTAAATAAAAGATAAGTTGGTTCCTTACACAAGTAAGAGACCAAGTGTCAGGATTCATCTGGTCTTGCTAAATGCCTCATCAAGCTGGCCAAGATTTTCCATGGTGGGTATGACATTCATTCCCAAGCTCACCTCAGCCTGATTACTCCCCTCTCTTGTGTTCGGGCTTTTAGCAATCAGTTCTGTTGAGCTTCACAATTTCCCATGGAAAGAGTTTGCTTGATCTGTGATATCTTTCCTATTTTATGTACAGGAAACTGGGGAACTTAAGAGCTACATGGATCTCTTAGGTTTGAGGAATTTTGTGAAAGACACTGTCACTGTGTCATATAGAGTCTTATTTATAAGGATCTTCTAATAATTCTTTCAGGCATCTGTGTAAGGAAAGGACTGGCTTCCTATGCACTATATATATAGCCTTTTATATATACAGTATTTTATAACTGATAATTTTCCTCTTTGCTTTGGCTGCTAGGAAGCGCAAAGGCCAAATTTTAGCCTCTTCCCATTGGCTTAATAAGACTAGGTGCCATGTTTTGTGTGTGAATACCCCTGAAACGTTATTATTTTTTATGTGTTTATAATCCTATTTTTCCTTTGCTCTCACTCATGCAAATATTTCTCTGATATCCTTTTGTATTACACCCATTTTTGTACAATACCTCAGTACTTGGTGGGAAAAGGTTCTGGTAGAAAAGGAGATCAGAGAGGTTAAGTAATTTGTCTAAATTACACAGGAAAGAATGAGGGCAAGAAATCTTCCTTGTGCCCAGAGCTGGGCTTCCCAGGTGTTTTGACGTTAGCTTTGATGTCTGCTAAGATTAGTTTACCTTGTGATGGACTTAATTTCTCTTTGGCAAAGTTCACACCATTTCTTCGGCTCTGTTACAGCTTTCTTACTCTTCCCTGCAAGTCTAGGATGCTAAACTTCTCTCAAGCCACACCCAGGAACAGAGCTAAGGGAAAAGATGCTCTCATTGAGCTTCCCACCAGCACTCCTGGCAACCTCAAGCCATCTTGTCAGGGCTCGTCCCCTGAGAAGTCAATGCCTGCCACAGGCCCCAGGACCCGGTTGAGAAGTGAGCTGTGCATGGGTCAGGGAGTGAGCGCAGAAGAGCAGAGAACACACTACCTTCTCACAAACCACGTTATGAGAGAGTCGGCAACCTGCGGAACATGCTGCCAGGGACATGCTCTCATTCTGTCCCCACAGGAGAATCATCGGCTTGGTGACATGTTTGTTTTTTTTTTTTTTTTTTTTTTTTTTACTTGCATCCAAGCATTCTCCACTATTCTCCAGAGGCCGGACCGGGACTGGGGGGGAGGTTATCCTCGAAGGACTCCCTCAGGGATGGAGGTTCCATAGTTTAGCAATCCTAACCTTTTTGGAGTGGAGACGTCCTATCGATTGTTTTTCACACTGCTTTTTCTCTCCCTGACTTTTTATCAAAAAGTGTCATGTGACTCATTTTTTTTTTTTAAAGTATAACTCTTTCGAGAATTTGGGTATCATCACCTCTTCCTCATCAACATACACGTGGGAAAAACCCGACATGTGCAGCAGGCAACTCACGTAGTAACTCTTATAATGTGCTCCAGTTTGACCAACTCCCAGGAAGTCCTTCCCTATCTCTAACCGCCGACCCTCCTTATGCATTCTACCCCCTTTCCTCTGGCTCTTTCCTCAGAGGAGACGAGCATCTTCCCGATACCAGGAAAATTGGAAATACAGCCAACTTTCTATTGATTATAAGTAGATTATGTTACAGTTTATCTCTGGCAAATCTTGCTTTCATCTCTCAGTTAACATCTCTGTTGCTTACTTAATTTCTTTATTGCTTTTATAACCGTTGCCATCTGCTCCTGAATTGGAGTTACATGGGAACTGGAAGACTGACATTTTCAAAATGAAAGCAATGATTTTGAGGCCAATGGGACTAGAAAAGACAGATCGTGGTCTGAGAGGAAGGAGAGGTCTGCTGAAACTGACCACAGGGTGCTCTGAGTCAGGCTGGCCTTAGCAACCGTCTGATCAGTTCCCATCAGGTTTATTGACCAGGAAATCAAGATTTCGATCCAGTAGGAGTCTTGTCAAATGTCACAGAGCTACCAGGAGGAAGCCCTGATACTAGGATCCAGGTCCGGGGATCGTTATAATCTCTCACAATTTTTAAAAAAAATTGAGGTATAATTGACATGTAACGTTATGTTAGTTTCAGGTGTACAATATAATGATTCAATAATTGTATATATTGCAAAATGATTACCACATTAAGTCCAGTTAACATTTGTCCCCATACATCGTTAAACAATTTTTTTTTTCTTGTGAGGAGGACTTTTGAGATCTACTCTCTTAGCCATGATTCTTACTTATCAGTCTGAAAGGTGAAATTGCCCATTTGCAGTATGAAATGTGTGGCTGGGAAGAATTGCATGTTGGGACACAGCTGAAAAATGGGGTAGTTCTTAGCTCCCCCGTCTTCTAGAGTTTTCTCTTTGTGGTGCAATTCCATAATTTTGTGTGCGATATCACGAGTAGCTAGGACATCAGATATCCCCATAAGAAAAAGCAAGCAGAACCACAGACTGCAACACATAGACTTAAAAATAATTTAACATACAGGAATTATTTCCTATTTATCTACTGTTTGGATTACCTTTGCGAGGACTCTCGCGCCTTTCTGTGGACGATGAGAAATTGGTGTTATTTATGCCTTCACGTGGGAGTCAGAATATGTGCAACATCCTCAGCATCTGGACCAAGTCCAGTCTGTATTTTTTTTCCCCATCTGCTCCTGGTATTTTAAGTAAAAATGTTTGTATCTGCATCCCCCAAGCCCTGTTGTAAATTGTAAATCATGCCATTATATCTGGTAAAACCACAATGTCAAGCAACAATTCACAAAGCCACAAAGATTCTCTGGAGTAATTTTCCTGTTCTCGTTGATCAATTTTATATTTTCCCCTTGGCCATACGCACACATTAAATGGCACTAATTCAGTGAGAAAACTCATAAGGGATAATATTTCAAGTGGCACAAATGGCAGTAATGCCTTTACGAGTATCTATCTTATAATTGCCTCTGCGTTCTACCTGTATCCGCTCTTCTCTGTTGTTCCCGCGGAGTGAAATGGACACAGAAACTGTGGGGGTCAGAGAGTCAGGGAAAGGGGAGGAGAACGTTTCTGTTAAATTAGGAGCAGAAGCAGGAAAATCTCAAGTCAAAAATTGTGTGGCTGCAATTATTGCTTTCTTCTGGTGAAAATATTTATTATCTGGTCTGGAGAGATGACAGGTGGGGAGAACCGGTTGGTACTGGTGAGTCAGGGCGGGTGCTTATGTTTGATTATCTCCCACCCATAACTTGAGGCAGGTCTTCAGGTCATTGATTCCTCTTTTACATTTTTTGATCAATTTTTTAAGTGATGACTTTAAAATAAACTTTCAAATTCAAGTACAGCATGTATACATACATATATTAAATTCAAGTACAACACATGTACATAATTGATAATTATGCAAGATGATAATTCTATTTTTTTTTTTACACGGCGAACACACCTGTGTAACCACTGCACACAAAAGACGCAGAACCTTATCAGCAGACCAGAACATTCCCTTTTACCCCTTTCTCTCCACTTTTGCTGATTATTCTTGACCTTTGCATTTCTAGGCAAGTTTTAGAAACCGTATCAATTTCCACAAAAAAACCTGCTGGGGTATTGACTGGAATCAAAGGAGAATTGACATCTTGGAAACTTACATGCTTCCCATCTGTGACTAGTCATAGGGGTACTCTCTGTAACTGGGTTTCATAGTTTTCTGGGTTTAGTCCTAGCATTTGATGTTTTAGTCATATTTATGTGGCATCATTTTAAAATTTTATTTTCTTGTCTTTTGTTTCTACTATAGGAAGTGCAATCCATTTTGTATATTGATCTTTCATCAATGACCTTGATAAAATCTATTATTTATTTGAAAAAAATTTTAATTGAGGTATAACTGATATACAATGCTATATTGGTTTCAGGTGTACAACATAGTGATTTGACAATTGTATGCATTGGGAAATGATGACCACAATAAGTCTAGTCACATCATCTGTTACCATACAAAGTTAACATGATATTATTGACTGTATTGCCCATGCAGTACATTGCATCCCCATGACTTAATTGTTTTGTAACTGGAAGTTTGAACGTCTTGATCCCTTTTACCATTTCCAATCTCCCTCCCCACTCCCCCTGTAACTGTCCACCCCTCTGGCAACCACCGATCTCTTCTCTGTGTCTATTGGTCTAGGTTTTATTTGTTCATTTGTTTTATTTTTTAGATTGCACATGTAAGTAAAATTAGGCATTTGTAAAATGCCTAAATACTAATTTGTAAAATTAGTATTTGTTTGTCTGAAGTATTTCACGCAGGTTAATACTCTCAAGGTCCATCTATGTCGTTGCAAATGGCAAGATTATTCTTTTTTGTGGCTGAGTAATATTTCATTGTACGTAGGTACCACATCTTTATCCACTCATATGTTGATTGACACTTGGTAAATAATGCCGCAATGAACATAGGGCTACATATATCTTTTTGAATTAGTGTTTTCAGTTTCTTTGGGTAGATAGTAGTGGAATTGCTGGATTATATTGTAGTTCTATGTTGACTTTTTTGAGGAATCTCTGTATTGTGGTTGCACCAATTTACATTCCCACCAACAACACATGAGGGTTCTCTTTTTTTTCCCACATCCTCACCAACACTATTTCTTGTTTTTTTGATATCAGCTCTTCTGACAGGTGTGAGGTGATATCTCATCGTGATTTTGACTTGCATTTCACTGAAGATCAGTGATGTTGTGTATCTTTTCATGTACCTGCCGACCATGCATATATTTTCTTTGGATAAAAGGTCTAGAAATGTCTATGTCTGCCTATTTTTAAATCAGATTGCTTATTTTGTCATGGTGGTGGTTGTTACTAAGTTGTATGAGTTCTCTAAATATTTTGTATGTTAGCTGCTATTGGATATATATTTTGTAAATATCTTCTCTCACTCGGTAAGTTGCCTTTTCATTGTCCTATGGTTTCCTTTGCTGTACAGAAGTTTTTAGTTGGACTTAGTCCCATTTGTTTATTTTGGCTTTTGTTTCCCTTGTCTTTGGAGTCTGATCTAAAAGAACATTACCGATGTCAAAGAGCTTACTGCCAATGTTTCCTTCTAGGATTAATATGGTTTCAGGTCTATGTTAAGTCTTCAATCCTTTTTGAGTTAATTTTTGTATATGGTATAAGATAGTGGTTCAGTTTCATTCTTTTGCATGTAGCTGTCCGTTTTCCCCAACACTAGTTCTTGAAGAAACTGTTTTCCCCATGTATACTCTTGCCTCTTTTGTTGAAAATTAATTGACCATATATAAATGGCTTTATCTCTGTGCTGTCTATACAGTTCCATCGACCTATGTGTGTTTTGAGCCAATACCACGCTGTTTTGATTACTTCAGCTTTGAAGTATCGTTTGAAATCAGGGAGTGTGTTATTCCAGATTTGTTCTTTTGCTTCTTTTCAAGCATTTTATTTTATTTTTTAAATTTAAATTCAATTAATTAACATATAATATGTTATTGGTTTCAGAGGTCTAAGTCTGTGATTCGTCAGTCTTTTATGATACCCAGTGCTCACGGCCTCACATGCCCTCCTTAATCTCCATCACCCAGTTACCCCAACCTTCCATTCCTCCTCCTGCAGATTCGTTCTTCACTCTCAGGATTATGGTGGTTGTTTGGGGGCTTTTGTAATTCACTATCTATAGATTATTTTTGGAATTTACAGGTAACCAATTATGTATCTATGAATAATGACAGTTTAATATCTTTCTTTTAAATCTTCATATTGTGTATTTCTTTTTCTTGTCTTACAATACTAGTGAGGACCTCGAGGAATTTCCTCTTGAGCAGTAGTGGCGATAATCAAATCCACCTTGTTCCTCATCCCAAGGTAAAACTTTCAGTATTTTACCGTTTTAAGTGTGATGCATGATAGATTTTTTTGGATGTAGGTACTTGTTACCATATTCAGAAATTACCCTTTTAATTTTCTGCTTGATTAAAAAAATTTATTTGTAGCATGCTTTTTGAAATGACGAACAGGACTGGATATTTTCGAATGTTTTCTTTTGGGGTATCTCTTAAGATGATTACATATTTCAGTGTTTATTTTTTTTGCCAGTGTGATAAGTTACATTGACTGGTGCTCAAATTCAAAATCCATATTTTATTCTTTGGTTAAAATAAGTTGTTTATGATTATTTTCCTTTCTTGATTTCCTTGATTTGTCTGTGTTTTTGCTGAGTAAACATTTTTAAAAAGGCTTTCGAGTTTTATGTTTATTAGAGGTATTGGCTTGCATTTTTTTTCTTATGATATACTTATTCTGGTTTTACTATCAAAATTATGCTGGTTTGATGGAATGAGCTTGGAAATGTTGGTATAAGATTGGTGTTATCTCTTCCTTAAATGTTTGGAAAAATTAACTGATCAAGCTACCTGGGCCTGGAATTTCCTTTGTAAGTTTTTAATTATAAATTCAATTTATTAAATAGACATAGACTATTCAGATTCTTAAATCCTTGTGTCACTTTTGCTTAATTATGGTTTTAAGTTAGTTTGTCCAATTTCTTTATATAATCTCCCTTGTACTCTCCTTGTCCTTAATTTGTTATTTTTCTAGCTTCTTGAGCTGGATGCTTATATAAATGCTTTTCGGCCTCCATTATTTTCTAGAATGTGTGTTTAAAGTAAAAGTTTCACTCTGAATACGCTGGAGTTGAGTTGTATTTTATAAGTTCTGATGATGTATTTTATTGTCTTCCATTTTAAAATGTTTTCTGATTTTCATTTTGATTTCTGCTTTGACCCATGATATTTATAATTTCTCCCCCTCTGTATGCCCGTCTCTATATTTTCTGCTAATCTATCTTTCAGTTGAATAATCTTATCTTCCGATGTGCTACTCTGCTGTTAAATCCATTTCTTTAGTCCATGATATCTGTAATTACATTTTTTTCTGTTGTAAGTTATGTTTGATTCCTTTAAAAATGATTCATTGATGAAATTTCCATGTTTTTATATATTTCCTTGAACACATTAATCACATTCATTATAAGTTCTGTGTCCAATAACTCAAATATTAGAATCTGAAGTGTCTGTAAGTGTAACTATTTCCTATTTTTTTCTCTAGATTGTCAATTATTTGGTTCTATCTCCTGACATATTTCATAATTTTTGATTAAAATTTGGACATTTTACTTGACAAATTCTAAGGGTGTTGATGATGTTACCTATCTTTGGAGGAAATTTCTTCCTTCCTTCCTCCCTTTCTTTTTCCTTCCTTCCTTCCCTGCTTCCTCTTTTTCTCTCCCTCATTCTTTCCCAGCAAGTAGACTATAGGCAGACTCTTTGGATTCAATCACATATTGAAATGCTTCAAGGCAATTTTAGGTTTCATGTGGGCTCTCTCTGGGGTCCATAATTTTTGGTTTCTTCTTTTGGTGTATCAACCGAAAGTCTGGTGTATAATTGAGGCTACTCCTCTTTGGTGGGCCTGTATTCTAATTTTAGTGTTTAGTTCTGTATTCTAACTTTAGTGTTTCCACTCCATACAACTGATGGGTTAAAACACACACACACACACACACACACACACACACACACACACACACACACACATCTGTAGCCACTTAGCTATTTTCCTTGCTTCCCCAGCCCACCATTGTTGAACCCTGCTTAGGGTCCAACACGTATTTCAAGAGCAAAAGTGACACAGAATTTTAAGCTTATTTTCTTGAGGTTCTCTTTTCTCTAGGATCTTGATTTCTTGAGTCATAAATCATACCACCTTGGTATCCTTGAATTCCAGCTTCTATTTCCCAATACCCTGGGGCTATCAAATGTTCTAGGTCATTGCTTGGGTCTGTCTCTGCCTTTATGCCTTCTGATGTGAATTAGCAAATGCTCTTACAGGAAAGAGCAGCAGAGGAAAGCTTGGCTCACTTCGATGTGTGCGTCCCATTTCTCCAAGGTCATGGACCCTCACATCCTACTTACCTTGATTTTTCTCTGATGCCTTCAAATAGTTTTTTTCCCCCCAGCTTTGATCAGTCTTCTTGGCAGTTAGATTGGTTTTGTGCAAGTGACCCTAGCAGAGTTGGACTGGTGATTAATTTTCTTTTTTTTTTTTTTTAAGATTTTATTCATTTATTTGACAGACAGAGATCACAAGTAGGCAGAAAAGCAGGCAGAGAGAGAGGGGGAAGCAGGCTCCCTGCTGAGCAGAGAGCCCGATTCAGGGCTCGATCCCAGGACCCTGGGATCATGACCTGAGCTGAAGGCAGAGGCTTAACCCACTGAGCCACCCAGGCGCCCCGTGATTAATTTTCTTAATAAGAGTTGTTTGTTCTTATTTGCTAGAATTCAGAAGTCTTCGGTGCGAGCACTGCCTCCAGGGGCCGGTTTACATGGCTTGCAAAAGACTCGTGTGCTGTGGTGGGTGGTAGCACACACAAGAAGCTTATTAAGGATCAGCACCAGTGAAAGGACAGCGGCAGGGAAAGTAGGATTAGGAAGGGAGCATTTGCCTCAGGCCTCACCATAGCGTGACTGACAATGACTTTGGGGTGAACAGATAACTCTCAGAGTTATCTGTATTGGGCAGAAATGGCCGGGCCTTTATACCACCGCCTTGCTAAGTACCAGACAGAGGAAGCCTCAGGAAGAGCCCGAGCTCATTCAAGGTGCTTCTCTGAGATGCAGGTAGACCCAGAAGGAGCTGCACTCCCCGAAGTCCTTCCTGGAAGAGGAAACTGGGTGGCGCCTCTCTCATCTGCACCGGAGGGTGATGGGAGAGCACGGGGCTCGTGGCAAGGGGATGAGGCTGTCAAGGAAGATCCTTGGAGGTAGAGTACGAAAATAGGGCAATGCGGGAGTAGGACAAGGGCATTACTCTTCTTAGCCCATATCCATAGAAGGGGCATCAGATGGTTTTATAACTGTGAACTCTTCCTAAAAATGATTTCTATTATCTTGTTATTATTTTTTCTGTGTAACTGCAGGGTGCAGGTGGATCAGCACTGTTTGTAAGAAAGGGCCGGGGAATCAATAAAAGATCAATGAGAGAGAGAGAGAGAGAGGCTGCAAGCTATTGCTTAATGGCACACGTAGAAGGGGCTTCTACCTGCAGCGGATATAAAGCAATGCCCTTCTTCCGCCCGTGGCGCGGAGCCACAGAGCTTCGTGGCTTTGGCTCTAATGACACACCTTCCCGTGTTCATGAGAGAATTGCCTTCCATAGGAGTGTGTTTGATTATGTGCATAATCGGATACACTGCACTGCAGGGGAGGTGAGAAAAGCTTTAGTTCCTTTGTGAAGTCATCACTTCCCATCATCCACCCCCCCCCCCCCCGCCCCGCCAGCTCCGGCATCCCAATTACAGCTGACAGAAACGCTTCGAAGACCATCACAACCCCAAGTCATGAGCCTCCTGGGTGTCAGGCAGGCTCCTCCTGTGTGACTTGAAGACGAGTCATAACCAGATGATGTAACAAAATTCACAAAGAGATCTAAGAGAGGGGGAATGGGGAGGTGGATGTGAAGTTGTCTCTCCCTTTCCCTACAGTTTAAGAAATTTGTCTTTATTTGCTTGTAACTCAATTCTTTCTAGGCTTAAAAAGTTCTTGGGAGGGGCTGCATTTGAGATGTGAAATGGTGGTTTTTGTTTTTTTTTTTTAACATAAAGATTTATTTATTTATTTATTTGACAGAGAGAGAGAGAGAGAGAGAGCGAGCACGCACGTGTGCACAAGTAGGCAGAGAGGCAGGCAGAGAGAGAGGGGGAAGCAGGCTCCCTGCTGAGCAGAGATTCCCAATGTGGGGCTCGATCCCAGGACGCTGAGATCATGACGCCAGCCAAAGGCAGAGGCTTCACCCACTGAGCCACTCAGGAGCCCCATTTTTTTAAGTGTTCAGTGATTCATTAGTTAAGTATAACACCCACTGCTCATCACAGCACATTACCCATCACCCTGTTACCCCTCCCCCCCTCTGAAAACCCCACATTGTTTCTTGGGGTCCTAGTCTCTCATGGTTCATTTCTCCCCCTTTGGATTTTCTTCCCTTCCCCTATGGTCCTCCACGTTATTGCTTATGTTCCACATAGGAGTGAAACCATACAATTATCTTTCTCTGCTTGGCTTCCTTCGCTTAACATAATCCCCTCCAGTTCCAACCATGTCGATGCAGATGGTGGGTATTCGTCCTTTCTGATGGCCGAATAATCTTCCATTGTGTATATGGACCATGTCTTCTTTATCCATTCGTCTGTTGAAGGGCATCTCGGCTCCTTCCACAGTTGGGCTATTGTGGACATTGCTGCCATGAACATTGGGGTACATGTGCCCCTTCTTTTCACTGCATCTCTATCTTCAAGTGTAAATACCCAGTAGTGCAATTGCTGGGTCGTAGAGTAGCTCTACTCTTAACATCTTGAGGAACCTGCATACTGTTTTTCAGAGGGGCTGTGCCAGCTTGAACGTTAAGAGGAACGGGTCCCTACCTTCCAAAATCCAAATCCTGTTGCTAAATAACGCTCAGCGTGACAAAGCAATCTTTGTGTCCATTTTAGCGATAGTGGGCAGGGGAAGTGCTGTAGGGACAGAATCAGTGCAAAGCCAATATCATACAATAAGGTTTTACTCTGTCCTCACTATGTAGCAGTTTCTCTAGAGAAGAAGAACCTTGGAAGCTGCCTGTTTATACAGAAGCCCGAGAAGGTAGAGAAGAGCATTCCCTGGTTAGTTGCCATCAATTTTCCGTCAGGCATGTAGTGAGTGTAAGTCACCAGAAGGTGATAGAGAAGTCGTCTGGACCCTCACCCATGGGCTGTAGGGCACCTCCTGTGGCTGGACATCACGCCCTTCCTTGAGGGAGAAGTTGGGGGGGGCACATCTCTTGTCTCTACTGCAGGCGGTAACAAGAGAGCCAGGAGGTGACCAAAAAGGCATACAAACAAATGACAGCAATACCAGACAGACCAGGTAGCAAGTCATCCCGGAGCTCCATGATCCCACAGCAGTGTGTGCTTTGCCCCAATCCAGTCCGATCAAGAGGAAGAGACTGAGACAGCCTCATGGCATAAGTGAGATATGACTTGTCCCTGTCAAGGTGGGCAGGACAGGCTCCCAGTCATAGATGGGGTGTGTGTGCAGATCACAGTAATAATGCTAACATTTACCTAGATTCACTCTGGGGCAGTTCCAGGGCCGTGGGCTTTCCATGCATTACGTTAGTGAAGCCTCGTAACCATCGTATGCAATACGGAGAATGTATCCCTATTTACAGAGAGGGAAACTGAGGCTCGGGGAGGTTGGAGATGAGGATCCCGAGGAACTTTGAAAAGCCACCCTCACCTGGGCTGCACGCTAATCTCTAGCGACAGAACTCAACCATTTGTATCTTACCCGAGCTCTCCAGATGGGAGCCAAGGAGGTGATCTGAGGAGCAGAGAGGGCTGAGACGTACCACGTGGAGGAAACTCAACCCTACACTTCTCATAGGCCCTTTAAACAATTATTATAAACTATTTTAGAAAAATATAGGGAAACTCTAAGAAATTCTCCTCTGCGTGATACCCAGTTTAAAATGATAAGCGCCGCTGATCTGTTTGGGAGACCCCAATTCTCATTTCCTCTCCGCCCCAAGGAGCCACTGCCTTGACTTTTGAGTTTTTCATTCCTGTGCTCTTCCATGGGATGGAACACTTTGCCCTAAGCAACAACAGTTTCTTAAAATGTGATTCCGAATGTGTGAGTAGGGAGGCGCCCATGTTCCTTAGGCAAGAACATATTGGAATCTCTTGGAAACAGGGAATTTGCTGTATTTGGAAGATAAGCCCAGGCAATCCTGACATGACCTCCCACCTCCCCAGGAGTGACTCCTCAGTGGCATTATCTGTTCATCTGTTCACTGTCCGTACCTTCTGTCACCCCTGCCCACATCATACTGCGTAAGCCTCTCGAGGGCAGCGGTTTTACCTTCATCATTCTACTCCCAGTGCCCAGAACAGTGCTCGCACTTAGTAGATGCTCAACAGATATTTTTTGAAGGAGTGAAAGAATCACTGAGCCATAAGCTTCTCAAGGGCTGGGAATTCTTTAAATAATTCAACAGAGGGATTAAGAACATGGGTTGGGGGTGTAGGGAGCCTTGAATTGGGATCCAAGGATTCCCAACACTTCCACTTCTGATCTGTTCTATATCTTGGGCAGAGTTGCTCTTCTGTACAATGGGAGCGGCCGCTCAGTGTATCCCAGAGAGGATTGAGTGGTGCAGTACACGTGTGTATATATTAGTATCTGGAATGTTCCATGTGTACAGAGGGTTTTGCACGCTGCTCACTGCTACCGAGGGTTCACAGTAGCTGTGGTGGTAGACTATGGTGGCGGACTTTTTTGGGGCTGTTTCTGCCTCATACCCCTCTTTCCGGGGGACTGCCTGTCCCACTCCAAAGGCTCCCAGAGGGACTCCTGTTCTGACATGGCTGTGTCCCTGTGGCCATGCCTGGCTCTTTCCTCCTGGGCACTTGATCCACTCTGGGCCCATCAAAATGCTGCCGCTCCAGCCACAGGTCAGGAGTGTACCCCCAGTGTAGACTGGACTGCTAGATTCTTTAACCTTTTAGGACTTTTTTTTTTTTTTTTAAGACTTTCAACACATGTGTTCGAGAGTTTCTCTCTCTTTCCGATAGCTGACACTATCAACTCTAAGATCTAAGAGCTCTTGATAGCCATGTTTCTGCTGATGAACAAGAGTCAGACTGACATTCTGACAAAAGCAGAGGTAGGAGATGGAAACATTTTGGCACTCCCAACACCAGGCAAACCTAAGACCCAGCTATTTCCCAGCTTTTCCTTTAATAAACTTTTTCTAGGTACATTAAGTGCCGTTGGGTGAACTTGAAGAAATCTTCCTTTCTTTTTTTTTTTTTTTTTTTTTTTGAAATCTTCCTTTCTTAAGAGGATTTACTTCCCTCTATCAGGAAATTACTATATCAATATTGTTAGTATCAGACACTTTTCTGGCATCTTCTAGAAAATTGTTGCAGTACAACAATTGATGTTCACAGGCCACCTTTTAGGGTTGTACAGTGCACAACCTGCACGGCTGATCACACACTGGTTCTGTGCATTGGGCCAGCCTCTCCTTGGCCTGTACTGGATTTGTTAGTTTCAGCCAAGGCTGCTAATATAAGTGTTGTTACACAGTGACACAGTGCCTGGGCTATAGGAGGGGCTGGGAGATTTGTAGAATGAGTCCATAGATGTGTAAGTGAATGTGTGAACCCTACCAGCATACCTCTAACAAGGTAACTTCTTAGGGTCCTTTTCAGATTCTGGGCTTCTGGCTTCTGTGGGAACTCTTGGGTATTAAAGTCTATGGTGCTCCTTAAAAAGCAGTGAATATTTCTGCCTCCTCCACCCTTGGACTCTCTTGCAGGTCTCTCTCCCTAGCTCTATGCAGCAATATTCAGAGTTTACTAGAATTATTATTATTATTATTTTTAATTTTTTATTTTTTATAAACATATATTTTTATCCCCAGGGGTACAGGTCTGTGAATCACCAGGTTTACACACTTCACAGCACTCACCAAAGCACATACCCTCCCCAATGTCCATAATCCCACCCTCTTCTCCCAAACCCCCTCCCCCCTGCAACCCTCAGTTTGTTTTGTGAGATTAAGAGTCACTTATGGTTTGTCTCCCTCCCAATCCCATCTTGTTACTAGAATTATTTTTGAATGGTGAGCTTTGGAATTGTTCAAGCAGCCTCGCTGTTGCCTTACGAGTACGACCTGTCAGTACTGGTTCTTGAACTGTTTCTGGAGTGGCAATAACCCTTCCTCAGACCTTATTTCAGACAGGCCTGGACTGTCACTGAGGCTCCGTCAGTGTGACCACGCGTCTCTCCAAACCCATCTTGCCTGCATGGAAACGCTCTGTGTTCTTTCTTTCCCTTGGGAGATCGGCTGGGGCAGTTGATGGCCCAGGTGAGCTGTGGGGAGGTTTGTCGCTTTGCTATGACTTCCTGTGTGAGTCTGCGAGGGCGGCCATAAGAGAGCACCACGGACAGGCATCCGCTGTCTCACAGCCCTGGATGCGAGGAGTCCAAGCTCAAGGTGCCGACAGCGTTGGTTCTTTCTCAAGGCCGTGGGGAAGACTCTTTTCCATATCATCCCCTTCGCTTCTGCTGGTTTGCTGGCCACCTTTGGTGCTCCTTGGCACCTGACTCTGTGACACTGGTCTCCGCGTGGCGCCTTCCCTGGGTCTCTACATTTCTTCCCTCTGTGCCGTCTGGGCGTCCACATTTCCCCTTTTCATCTGGGCAGCAATCCAGCAGATTAGAATCTCCCCTCATTTTCATTTGGTCACCTCCCTAACGAGCCTATCTCCAAGTAAGGTCACCTTCGCAGGTACTGGGGGTCAGGACTTTGACAACTTTTGGGGGGACACACTTCAACCTCTAACACTTCCCTTGAGATAGTCCCTCTCTGAGGCTGGGTAGGATGCGTCCAGTGGAGCTGGGGTCAGTACTGCCTTTCCCTGAACTAAACTGAGGTTCTTTGCACGTGTGCTGTGTTCTAGAACTGCCTGTGCCTGCAGCACCAAAGCTTCAGCAATTGTGTCTTTTTCATTTGGGTATGTTTATCTTTAACACGGGTGGGATTTTTCCTAACGAGGTTGGTGGACTGTGGGGCTCATTCATGTATCCATTTCTCAGCCAAATGCTCAGTATAATCTTCGGGGCGTGACGGAGGCCGTGGTCCCTGTACTTGCCATAAATGATTGGGCTCTTCCCAAGGAGGGAAAGTGTGCAAGTCCACTCATGTCTGTTTTGGATGGGGCGAGAGGCACAGGCCCCGAGTGCGATATGGGGCACTGTGCCTCTATCAATTCAAAGGGGCGTGTCTTTGTAGAGTGGGAGCTGACATGGACCAGGACATTCCCAACCGGAGCTCCTCGGTGTGACACTGTTTGTTGTGGGCTTGACTTTCTCACCTTTAATGTCCTTGCTTGTTGTTCTGTAGTTGACAGAAGAGGATGTTCTTGACTCAGCCTTAAATAGGTTTTCATAACAAATACCATAATGAAAATATTTTCTCCCATTCTGGAGTCTCTAAAGGTGTGTTTGCATCTCCTGACTCTGCATGGGCAGGCATGTTACCCTCTCCTTGAAGGCGGGGTGGCCTGCGGTCAAGTGCATGGGCTCTGGTGCTCCAATGCTTGGGTCCAGCTTCTTGCCACCATTTACCCATCTCCAAAGATTTTTGGCTCTAACCTCTCTGTGTCCCGTTTTTCTCTTCTATAAAATGGAACTAATAATGCAGTTTAACTCATTGGGTCATCGTGAGTCTGAAATGAGTTAACATTTGTAAGGCACTTAAAACAGCCATTCATGGCAGCATATGGTAAGTGCTGCACATTAGTTCTATTTTATTGACAGCTGAGCAAATGCAGGCTCTGGGAAGTTAAGAGAATTCTCCAAAGCCACACATATCTAGGAAGCTAGAGACCGTATCCTAATTCCTGTTGGAATGACTCGAAGCCCAGTGGGCTCTCACCTCCACCACATTTGTACAATTTGAAGCACATTCCATGGCTCTGTTTCTGTGGCAAAAATGTTCTTGCCATTTCCTACCTGACCTACTCCCACTGCTGAATGGGTCTGACACCTGCCCTCGTGTTCCCAGAGCCCCACGGGCCGATTCAGGCCCACGCGCACCTGCTTGTCTCTGTCCCTCCAGGCTGCAAATCCTCGAAGACGTAATGTGAGCTTGTGAACGACTCAATAAATCTCCACCCCACACCAATGAGAGGAGAGTGTGCTCCTTGAAGCGTCGTGATAGCAGTTTTGATCGTAGAAAGGAAGTGCTGGTTTTCCTGAGGAGCAAGGTTTTGATGCCCTAATAGTCGCATGGGGGAAAAGCTGGAATTCTATCCCAACAGGTACTGACTGTGTTCAAAGACAAAACGCTGGGTCAGGGTGCACCTGGGTGGCTCAGTGGGTTAAGCCTCTGCCTTCGGCTCAGGTCATGATCCCAGGGTTCTGGGATCGAGCCCCACGTCGGGCTCTCTGCTCAGCAGGGAGCCTGCTTCCTCCTCTCTCTCTCTGCCTGCCTCTCTGCCCACTTGTGATCTCTGTCTGTCAAATAAATAAAATCTTAAAAAAAAAAAAAAGCGTGGTCAGAAGTGACCTTGAAAATGCCGGTAACATACCTGTGGAAATGACGTTTTGGGAGCAGTAACCACACTTTCTTGGGAAGCGTTCCTTGTTACCTGCGTGCCCAGTCCTGAGAGAGCGGTGAACTATTTCCCAGTCTTTACACTGGGAGCAGCGAACGGCCTCAAGGTGCCACACGGAGTTTAGAAAGTTTTCTGCTACGTGAAAAATCACTGGCATTGAATAGAACGGTACCGCGACCTCGGCTTCATTAGCTGATGTTTCCCAAATGCCAAGAACAGTGCCTGGTCCATAGCAGATGCTCAAGATTTATTTGTTGAGCGAATTAAAGGACGTGCCGTGCTCAGAGTGACTCGGCTATGTGTGCGTTGGCTCCAGATTCGGGTAGAAGATCAGCCCATTTTGCAAATGAGGGCGCTGAGCCCGAGAGAGGAAGAGGTGCCTCGGCTGAGTTAAAAGCTGTGTGATGACAGGGACTCCCTTTCCTCTGTCTACGCAACCTCCGGGCTCCACACCCCTCCTGAGCCTCCTGCAGGGGTGTGAGGTGGGACGGGTCAGCCAGGGCCAAGGATTGGGAATGTCCCTCTCCAAGAGGCTGATCCCGGGATAGGAGCGGGCACGGGGCGCCTGTCCTCGGGGTTAATGGAATGAGCCCCGGTCGAGAACCCGCACACGCCGGACAGCCTCATTGAGGCTGTGAGACCCAGAATCCTCTCCGACACTCCTGAATCTGATCGTCCCAAACTCTGCACAGCTGGCTATATTGTTCTCTATGGAAGTGACTTTATTGCCTTATTTGTCATTTCGGTGCGGGGGAGCATAGCCCCCACCCCCACCCCCTCGAGAAACCCTGATGAATTCGGAGAAGCTCCACAGGAGGGCAGGACAGCTCAGCCGGGTCAAGCTGGCTGCCCGTCTCCAGGGACAGACTCCCCAGAGAGAAGAACAGGCTGGCCTGTGCTTTCCTGGGAAAACAAAACCCGCGGAGCACGAATCTGAAATTGTCAGGGAAGACACACCTTTAGTTGCCGGGACCCGCACGTCCTCCAGGGAAGAGTGGGGGTTACTGAAAAACATCAGAAGGCAGAGTGTTGCTGCAGGCTGTCGGGGAAGGGGCTGGTTTCTGGCTCTGAGCGCCTGGTAGGCCTTTGCATTCATGGTGCACAAAGCCCTCCCAAGCCTTTCCTAATGGGAGGTGTTATCTCCATCTTCCAGACTGGGAAGCCTCGTGCAGAGAGGAAGCTGGGCCTTTCCACCCCCGCACCTCTTCCCAACCTTGGCGGGCAGAGGGTGAGTCGGTGGCGGTGCCACAGACGCGGTCCAGGTCTTCTGCTTCCAAACCCGAGCTTTATCTCCCAGACCGTGCTGCCTCTTGGAGCCTTCTGGAGAGGATCGTGCTGTGGAAATGAGCCTCAGTCCAAACTTTGGAGCCTGGGCTTCAAGGGTCTGCACGACTTTCTACCCCCAGCTTCCAGCCACCACCACTCCTCACGTCTCCCCCTTACAGAGGTCTTCGCAGCGGCTGGGGAACCCGCAGGTGATGGGCTCCTTTCCATGCCTCAGGGCAGGCCTTTGCCCATCTCCTAATTTCCCTTTCTTTCCACTTTATTTTCCTTCTGGAGTTACTGGAATGCAAGTATATGGAACCTGGATAATACATGGGGTGATTTTCTTTTATACCCTTCTATGTCCTGTATGTAATATTGGTTCTCTGTACTGCTTTTTCATCCCTTCGTCTGCTCCTTGGTTCGTTCTAATGAGCCCCTACCATGTGCCCACCCCTGTGCTGGGTCTGAAGGACTCTTACGCTTACTGAACAGTTGGGAACATAGCCATTCGTAAGAACGGACCAAGTATCTCTCTAGAACACACACACATCCAGAGGATGGTCAAGGGTCAAAATGTTGATAAACCTCTCTCATTCTAAACCTTAGGCCCATCAGAGGAATGTCAGGAAGTCTAGTCTCCACCAGCACCGCTTTTCCGGTTCAAGATAGGGATGCTAAACTTGTAATCCAACATTTTCTGTACTCTGGCTGGCCTCCTGGCTTCACGGGCATAAGGAGATGTCCAGACCCTCCTTCCAGATCAGGTGCTAGGCACTAATGCCGCCACCCCAGGATGGGGACTTCCAAGGGTGCTTCTCACTGACACCTATGCGAGTTTCTGTTCTCTACCCACCTTTGGTTCAGAGGCAGAGTCTCTGGAACGATACAGAATCCTCTAACCCATAGCAGACACTCTCCCATGCCGTCAGAGGCCCAGCCTGGACCACGAGCAGCTCTGCTCCCCACTGCAGTTTGGGGAAGCTTCCATGGACTGTCCTCTGTGGTTCTGTCCTTGCTTCTGCCTCCCATGCCCACGGTCTTCTCTTTGGGAATGTATGAGCATGGCAGGAAAAAGCATGGGATTCAAATCAGACAGACTGGTTCTGGAGCCTAGCTCTGCCACATCTTGACTGGGAGATGTTTGCTCAGTTCACTAATCTCCACCAGAAAATGGGAAAAACAAAAACAAACAAAAACCAAACCCAAATGCCTCTCTGTGAACATGCTGCAGAGAAACACAACCAACAGGAGATATATATTTATGCTAAGGAATTCGATGACACAATTATTTTAAGAAATTTCAAATAATTTCAATTGGCTGACAATTTACCTTAAAGGATTGACTGAAACAATTGTGAGAGCTGGCAAGTCTAAGAGTCTGTAGGGCAGTCAGCAAGCTGAGAAGTCAGGTAGGCGCTGATGCTCCAGTCTCCAGGCAAAATTTCCTTTGGGAAATGGTTTGTACTCTTGAGGTCTTCAACTGATTGGATGAGGCCCACCCATATTGCCACAGTAATGTCTTCACTTCAAGTCGACTGCAGATGTTAGCACCATCTACAAAGTACCTTCACAGCAGCCTTGATTCGTGTTTAAGTAACTGAATACCGTCGCCTAGACAATTTGACCCATAAAACTGATCATCCCATTCTACCATAGGGGAGCTATGAGGATTAAGTGAAATAACGTACCCAAAATGCTACGCGGAGAGCCTGGCACACAGTAAGCTTTTATTCACTAGTGCCATTATTATTATTGCTAGCATTATTATTTTATGCTTATTTTTGGTCTGCTGATTGAATAAGGCCTTGTGCTTCTTTCCCATGCATTTGCTACTCTGATACTTCACGTAAAAGGTGATGTTTGCTCTGAGAGCTGGGCATACTCTGTGGGAACTCAGAGGCAAGAGCGCAGCAATCAGTGAGCTCCCAGAGGGCAAGTGCATGTCTGGCTTACACAGAGCTCAGAGTAAATGCTCAACACCTACGGAGACATGAATGCACGGATGAAAGCAAAGTCCTTATGAACGCGGCTGTCCAACGCACGTACAAGAGCCTCACGTATAACTTAGAATTTTCTAGTAAGCATAGTAAAAAAAAAAACAACAAAACAGAAACAGATACTACTATCCAAAATGGTATTTCCAGACAGAATCAATATAAAACTTATTCATCAGACGTTTTACATTCTTTCTCATCACACTAAGTCTTTGAGATCCAGCTTGCTGTGTTTAACTTATGGGATGTCTCTGTTTGGACGGGCACATTCCGAGGGCTCAAAGCCACATGTAGCCAGTGGCTGCTGTATCGGCCGGCACAGCTTTAGAGGAATGCTTCTCTGAGTTTAGTTCCTGAATAATTGCATCCTAATTACTACGTGGAGGTATAGAGTGGGTGGTGTGTTGATAACGGGCCCTCCTCTGGAGCAAACTCTGAGTATAATTGGCCCGACTAGGCCTGCCTGTCGTACACTGTTTACGACCAGCCCTTGGCAAGATAGGAACAGACATTGAGAGCAAGCATTTAGAAAGTTTTATAACAATTTGACAGAGTAATTTTACATTCATTTAGTCTAGTAATAAAAAAAACTGGGGATTGTATTATGCATTATTTAAGTTTTAACGTTTCTGTAAATTTCTTTGTATTGTATTTTATAAAGGTATCTATCTACGATGGAGTGGAAATAAGTAAAACTGGTCTTTTACCCAAGACAGTGTGAGAAGCATTCCCCTTGATTGCTAAAGCCAAGTCTCTGGGGCGGGTACCGGGGATTTGTGTTTTTAACAAACCCCCTGGGGCTTCCTAGGCACATGGACGTTTGAACCTTCTGAAATGAGGCCAAAAACCCCTAGAAGTGTAGACCTTATTTTATTTTCCCCCCCAAATTGCTGATCCGGAGACAGAGCCTCCGGCCTGGGTGGGACTTCATAATAAAGGCAGCTCTGCTCACTTCAAAGCCGCTGTCCCAGCACCAGTGGGGAGCCCTGTGCCGCCCTGACATCCACACAGGCCAGAACACGAGTCCCACACAGTCCTGCTTCTTCTTGAGACCCTTTGTGAATCCTCTAGGATACTGGGATTTTCAAGGTTTTCTCTGATCCTTCACACAGAGAATACGACTTTTCAATCTCCATCTCTTGGAGCAGACAGGCAATCTGTTTAAAAAAAAAAAAGGAAAAAAAATCTCTAGACCCAAAGGAACTCTATTTTTTCTTGTCCTTGCTCAAAGCTTTTATAGAACATCTTGAGTTTTCAAAGGCAGTGCGTGTATTGATTTTTTGTCCCTGACCCCCAGGGTTCATTGCTGCTGTGTTTTGGGCTAAGGCTCCCTATAGAAATCCCAGTGGCCTCAACTCGGGAAGTCTTGGTGATTGGACGGTATTGGAAGCAGTTTCCTTATATAAACCATCACAGATGTCCTTTGTAATTTGTCATCTTCTCTTTCTGTGAGGCTCTCCTCACAGGATCTTTCTTGTGTGGCTAGAAACTTTTAAATCAGCCTTCGGGCCGGAATGTCTGCAAGGAAATGGAGGCCTTTCCTCTGATTCTGCCCCAGCTTCTGGGGAAGCTGTCTTAGGTCCTGGCCCCCGCCGTGCCAGGCCAGCACTCACTTAGAAACATAGTTCATCTCTTCTCACAAAATCTCAATATATGACTGGATTAGTTTTCTAGGACTGCCCAACATAATCCCATAGATGGAGTAACTTTGACAACAGAATGTATTCTCACCGTCTGGAGGCTGGAAGTCCAAGATCAAGGTGCTGGCGGGGTTGATTTCTCCAGAGGCCCCTTTCTTTGGGTTATAGAGGGTTGCCTTCTGGCTGTGTTTCCTCATGGCCACTCCTATGCACACATACACTCCTGGTTTCTCTTCCTCTTCTTATATGGACACCAGACCTATTGGATTAGGGCCCCACACTTAGGACCTCACTGAACCTTAAGTACCTTATAAAAGGCCAGCTCTCCCAATACAGTCATGTTGGGCTTAGGGCTTCAATATATGGATTTTGGGGGGACACAATTTAGTCCACAATTTAGAAACTACTAAGTTGGCTTTTACTCATGGCCCAAATTACTCTTGGATTCTGGGGTTCTCACACCTGACAGCTGTGTTCCCTACCTCTATGATCAATGTTTGCTTCATATCCCATCACCCCCTGGAGGCTGTGTCCACGCTGGGTAGAGGCCTGCTTGGGCTTCTTCCAGCACTGACCAGGATTGTCTGCCCTCAAAGCTATGTTGGATGCTGTCTGTGGTGTCATTGCTGGCTCTCAGAAGGGTGTTTTGTGAGCAGTGGTGAATTCTATCGGTGGTGCTCTCCACCCCTACTCTTCAGAAATGGTTCCAGGCTTTATGTAGAACCTGATTTCTGGGCACATGACACTCACTCTCCTGCTCGCCTCTCCCTTGGAGACCTGTCTCCAGCTTCACTGTCCCAAATTTGGGGAGAGAACAGGAGTTTGTCACCTGAACCCTTGCAGCCATTAACATTCCTATTCTTTCCATTAGAAGCCTGGGCATCTACTTATCCCTCCTTCTTCCAATCATCATTAGACTGGTATCTATTTATGGGAGGGACTCACAACCATATCTGAGTTCTTTGTGGTCATCAAACAAATGGCAAGAGAGGGCAACGTAGTCAAATTTAAGTCTTTAGTGACCAGGCTTATTTAATGACCATGCTAAGTAAGGAAGAACTAAGCTTTTGTCTGGGACCATTTGTCAATCCATTATCCATGGATTCACTCATCTAATGTTCAGCGAGCACCATCACTCTCCAGAAATGTGCTGGGGATGATGGATGATAGAGATGAGACCCTCCATCTCTGCTCTCCAAAAACTTTTGGTCTGGGAATAAAGAGACCAGGAAGCAGACAATTGCAATGCTGTACGGCAGGGGTGACAATGGGTCCAAACCCAGCATGCTAATTTGAACCAGGGTGGGACATTCAGCCATACTGAGAAATTCAGAAGAGGTTTCCCAAAGGAGATGAAAGCTGAGTTGAATCTTGAAAACAAGAGTAGGAGTTAGCTTGGGGCAGAAGCTTGGGGTAGGGAATGAGGAGGAATGGAAGGACATACTAAGCAGAAGTAACAGCATCCAAATGGTTGGAGGGGTGAGGGACATGGGGCAAGAGAGACAATGTGTAAACACTGCATGTGGTTTCTGGGAGGCTGGTAGTTAAGTCCAAGCATGGTTCTCTCTGTAGCATGGAGGGTGAAGGATACACCTACCACAGGTTGGGGGTGTGTATGTGTGCATGTGCTGGTTTGTACAGTAAAGGGAGGGTCCTAAATTGAAAATAGCACTCCCCTCGCTCTCTTCCTACTTTGCTGACCACATGCTCTCTAACACTTTCTTGGTCTTCTTCTGGCCTCCCTTCTCCCCTCTGCTGCCAGCCACCAAATCTCAATCTTTGGATCCCTGTTCTCTATAGACATGGATGTTTTGGACAGTGACCCTCTCTTAGAGCTTCATCCTGGACTTCTTGGTAGCTGGCGGAGACCACATCCCATGGTCCTGTCTTCCCCCAGCGCTCCAGGATGGCAGTGTTCATTACCTCTGGAACGTTTCCTCCATCAGCCAGTCCAGGGTGGCCAGGTGACCTGATTTGCCTCTGTGATCCCAGTTCTGTGTTTTATTGTGAGGTCATTATTAGCAGTGTTCCCATTCCCTCTCACTCTCAAAAGTGTTCCAGTTTAGACAATAAATTGTATGGTCACCTTACATATGTTTCACTAATCCTAAAACCAGACTCTTTGTTCTCTATCCCTTCCTCTCCAGGGACCTCTTCTGATTTCTTTGTTCTGATAGTTGGTACTAGAATTTATTGACCATACCTTCTTCTTTGTCATTTTTCTTCAACCCATTGTCCCTCATTCTTTGTTAATCTCCTCTGCCTTTTCCACTGGTACTGCTGCAACCCCTGTCCAGAGGTTTACAACCTCAGACCGTCTCCCCACTCCCCAGATCTGTTCTGAGTGATCTATTTCACACATACAGGCTCAAGTCCTCCAGTGGCCTCCCAAAGTCTATAGGAGAACATCTCTGTGAGCTGAACATTCACATAGACTATATATGGCCTGACTTTACCTTTTGTTTAAACATCTTTTTATTACTTCCTGGCTTTTTATTATTAAATTTTAATTCTAATTTTTTTATTACTTCCTGTTCATCTACTTCAGCCAGATCACTCTATCCATTGACCCTCGAAAATGACATGCATATTCTAACTTCTAAGTCTTCGCTCATGCTGTGTTCTCCTTTGTTCAAGGCTCTCTTCACTTCTCTTCCCAATCTTATTAGACTTCAAGGCCTTCATTGATTCTATCACCTCTGGGGAGCCGACTCTAAAACCCTAAGCCTGGAAGGGTCAGTTGGTTTTTCTCTCTTCTGGGTCGTTGGATTCCTTGCTACCCAGTGCTCAGCAGAGTACAGATGCCCATGTTCATGCAGCTTGAGCAAATGGAATATTGATCCACTTGAGGTCTTGGAAAAGACATTTCTTTTGTCAAACTCTTAATTTGCCAACAGCGAGATGCTTGCAGCCAGTACGATCACCTCAAAAGCCATGCTGTAGGGGCGCCTGGGGGGCTCCGTCAGTTAGGTGTCTGTCTTCAGCTCAGGTCGTGATCCCAGAGTCCTGGGATCAAGCCCTATGTCATTTGGCTCCCTGCTCAATGGAGAGCCTGCTTCTGCCTCTCCCCTTGCAGCTCCCCCTGCTCATGCACTCTCTCTCTCAAATAAATAAATAAAATTTTTTTTTTTTAAATTTTTAAAGCCAAGGTATACAAGCCGGATTTCCAGACCTCAGCTAGCTCTAAATTGTGCTCTGTCACTTACAGACTGTGTGACCTTGGGCAAACGCAACCTCTCTGTAACTCAGCTTCATTTTCTATAAAACAGAGTTAATGATAGTACCCACCCTATGGGTGGTCGTCAGGATTAAATGAAATGAAGTTAAGTGCTGAGTATGGCACCTGGAATATAGAAAGAACTCAGTACATGGTCATTTTTGCCCCCCTCAACAAGCAACCAGTTCTCGGTAGGAGTTCCCTGGTTTATCATTGGTTTTTCCCAAAGCTGGCAATTTCAGACAGTAGAAATAACTGAGCTTATAGACATTTATTTGGGGATAACCAAAATAAACTCCTTTATTGACTCAGGCCCCAAATTAGTCCCATCAGGTGGTTAAACTCCATGCCTGCACATCGCCTGCTCTACCGATTTCGGGGTACGTCTCGAAAATCACCCAAGAGGGACCTATTGTTGCAGGCACCAACCCCAGCTTTCCGTGGGCTGATTCCCTGTTGCGTTCTTTCCTCTCTCCACTTACCTAAATCTGACCCATCCTGAGACACGAGTCGAGGTCCGTCTTGGAGTGTATGCTAAAGTCCATGGACTTGAGCCCTTAGCAATTGTCTTCTGCAGTAAGGAATTAAATTTTTATCTTTATTTAACGGAGCCCAGAGAATTTATCTTTATGCTGAACACATGACAGATGCTTCAGAACTATTTATTGGTTGACTGGTTGTTGAGCACAACTGTTAGGTTACCTCAGACAAATTTGTTGGGGGAAAGTACTCATCTATTCCATGTTCAAAAGAGCCCCCATCCTGGGGTCAAATCTAAGCACCAATTTCTGATTCTTCTACTGGGGTGATAGTTTGCTGAATTCAGGACAAAGAGGGAGGAGAGAACAGTGAGCATGATTTCAGATTCCTCACTCATTCAGAACCACACCTAAATATAGTATTATTTAGCATTATGAAATAGGCCCATTTTAGAGTCATTTTAAGTAAACCTGTGCATTGAAGCTTCAATATTTTATGTGGGTCACCTGGATTCTCAGTGAATATGAAAAACATGAACCAGATACCTTTTAAGCAAAGATACCTGTTGAATATTGCTTCCTTAGTGTCCTCCAGCTCAACGTCGGCCTCAAGGACATGGTTTAGTGCACAAGCACATTTGATGGGAGGATCGCAGAGACTTGGGACGTTCCTTTCTCCTCCCTTTCTGTTCAGTTGCTGCTGACTCCAGCCGCCCTGCTCCTTCCCGGGCTCCCTGTTGGGCTCCCAGGAAGAGCCAAGCACAGCCCCTGGGCCTGGGCCGACTCATCCTCCTGGTGTATCCTGCAATCGCTAGGGTCCTTATCCCCATCAGCTCGTGATGTTTGAAGACACAAGATGGGATTTCCAAGAGCTTGTCTGTAAGATGAGGCAGGTCAAGCCGAGCCAGGAGGAGAGCCAGGGCCCAGAATCGCCGAAGATGGGAAAAGGTGAGAGGCCCCGACGCTGCGACCAGAGCCAGCTTCTGGGATCCCCTCTCCGGCAGCCGGGCCCTCCGGCCAGGCCAGTGCCAGCTGCTCTTCCAGGAAAAGTGGAGGCTTCCAGATGAACAATGCCTTTTGAAAACACCGGAGCTGACGGTGTGATAACCACTCAAAAGCCAACAGAACAGCTGCAAAATATGATAAAAATCACTTGAAAAGTTCATTGATTTTGCAGCAAAACTGCAAGTACTTCACTTTATAATAATTGTTCCCTCACACTCTCGAATCTGGTACTCGAGCTCCAAGGGCGTTTAGGTCAGGGCGGCATTCAGCAAACAGGCCTGGGTAGACAATGGCGCATGGCTGAAGAGACACTTTAATCATGAGCTAATTTACAAACCAAAGCAAAACAGAGTCGGGTTTTGTCTAAGATTATTAGAAGATGTTAATTCTGTGCTTAAATTATGTCTCTTGCTCCTTTCCCTGAGCTCATCGCCAGGGAAAAAAAGAAACATCAACCCAATCTCGCCCCCCAATTCTTATCTTCCTAATTAAATTTTGTGGCTTGGCATACACGGGTGGGTGGGTTACTTTTTTTTCCTTTTTCTTCTTTTTCCTCTGAGGACAATGTCCTTGTTATTCAAATTCTTATTGCTTCTTGGTATAAGCTTTCTAGCACCCAGATGGAATGGCTGTGAGCCCCTTCTGCCCATTTTTTTCTCTGGGTTGGGAGAAACCATGAAAGAACTTGGTATAGAATGAATTCCTCATGGATTCTTGAGCCAGGAGGTCCCAGTGGCTGTTCAGCCAGGTGGTCCCTTCTCTCCACCCTCGTCCCCTCTCTGTGTTCTTCCCTGTCCTACCTTGTTGGCCCCACTTTCCTCCTAGGCTGGCTGGATCCCATGGCCAGGATTTAAAAGAACACAAGTAAACAAACTCCAAACGGGACTAACTCTCAATTATCCGCATGAGTGGAGGGCTAATCCAATATTCATTGCTACTTGGCTTTGGAATACCTTGTGTGATTTGTACAGGACAGATTTACCTGACTGTTTCCACTTTGCTTGGGTGAATAGCGTTAGCATTTTTAATATGTCTGTAGATGGCTGGCGAGGATAGCACCCCAGTAACATTCTGGGGCAGAAGGGAAATCGGTGTGGGTAGAAGAATCCCACGACTGCTGACCCTGAGCTGGCTGTCTTCCCATCATCCCGTCTCATGGCCATTTCTTCTGGCTCCGAATTTTCATCCCCGCAAAGCATCTGGGTAGACTACAGTATCTTGACTCCTTTCTACTTTCTGATGGGAAGGAGATGCAGTTTATGAGTTGATTTGTTTATTCCGTAAGTAGTTATTACACATCTCCTCCATGTCAGGCACTCTGCTAGAGGCTGTGGAGACAACTGTGAGGTCATCGGGGTGCTGACAGAGCTCGCTATCCTATAAGAACTCACGTCCACAGACAGTTGTAAGTGAGGGTGTTAAGGACGTGAGTGTGATGGGAGAGGAGGCGGGGCATGATGGATCACCTCCTAGGCACACTCAATGGAAACTTCTGGAAGGGGGACAGGAGTCACTTTTAAGAAGAGGTAAAATCTCACTTGAGACCTGAAAAACACATAGAAGTTGTTCAGGGTACAGGGGGGTGGGGTGCGGGAAGGGCGGTCCTTGTGCTGAGGCCGGCAGAGGCCAGTACCAGGGAAGAAGTGGGTGGAGGTCGGGGGCTGGGGCAGAGCTGGAGGCTAGAAAAGAGAGTGGAGAGGCGAGATGTGGGGAGCGGGGGCAGGGGGTGGGTCATGAAGACCCTCCCAGAAACGGTGAGGACTCTGGATTCTCTCCTCCCCTCTCTGGCCGCACACTCTGGGGGCAGGAGATTTAAATACTGTCATTGGTGCCCCGGGGCTGGTGAGGGATCAGACATCCTTTCAAGGGACTACTTACAAAAAAGTTTAATAATCACTTTTAGAGAATAAAGAGAAACTAATTTTCTCTTAATAAAAACTGCACATCTCTTTCTTTGGGTTCCAAATCGGGAGTTCATTCTTTCCCCCTGAACGTAGTGACATAACAATTTAACATAGCTGGATGAAGGTTTCCTTCGGATGACACTTATATACACCTGCGATGTGTTCATCACACGCTGGCGTAACTTATCACACAAACGTGGTTGGGCAATCTTGTTGGAAATAGGGAAAAAATTTTTTTTTAGGTTTTCATGTGAACTAGTGTTCCTGCTTTCCTGAGGTTTTTCTCTTCTTGGTCTTTTATTGTCTGTGTGTCATTTTCGGAATTTGACAACTTTGAACCTTAATAAAAGCCTTCAGATGTAGATAAAAGAAATCATGCGTTCGTTAATCCAAACTGGACCATCTATATGTGAGTTTCGAAATTTCCTCAGGCATTAGATGCTTGCCATGCGGCCGGCCTCAGGTTGGTGGGGCGGCCTACCCTTCACCAAGCAAATCACACTCTGATTGTCAGGAATACTATGCAGCGTTGGGTCAGCTCTTTTGGGGACCGTAAATCTCCTTGGGTCTGATGGGACCATTTTCTGTTTTGTCAGTGACGTAAGCTGCGCACAGAAACCCGAGTTAGCTGGTCCCGCGTATTCGATCTGCTTGAACGTTATCTCAGGCTGTCCTATAAACTGGTGCCCCACGGAGCTTCCAGACCACCCGGCCCCATAATCTGGTTCTGTCTGATTCCAGCAAACACTAGGTGTGAGAGGAACAGGCAAGAGGCAAAGGGAGACGTGTCGGTGACCTGGATGAGGGACTGTGGTCATTTCATCCGGAAATTCCATGGCGGGAATAGAGAGAACAAATCAATTTAAGGAACACTGAAGAGTGCCCTTGACCGAACTTGGAGGTTGCATTTGGCGAATGAGAGAAGCATCAAGGACAGGCCCTGGGTTTCTTGTTTGACCAACCTTGGTGGATGGTGACTCAGCTACTGAGTAGGAGACAAAAGAGGCAGAGGACGGGGGGGATGGGGGGGGGGTGCGAGAGTGACTGCAGGGTGGAGGTGAGGAATTTCAGGCAAGTGTGACGCATCCCAACTGAGATGTCAAAGAGGAAGTTGAGTGCTCTGAGGGCTCTGTCTCAGGAGCCCTACCCAGGTGAAAAATACAAAATTTGGATATCATGTACATAGAGAAGCAAGTCCTGAAATTAGATAGGATCGTGCAGAGTTGGGGGAGAGTATGTGGAAAGGAAGGCTCAGGAGAGAACCTTGAGAAAAAAAAATTTTTAAGGAGAAATCCATGGAATAGAAATAATAAAAATCAGTAAGAAAGAGCTGCTGAAGAAAATTAACCGGTTCTAAGAAGCCATCTGCATCTCCGTCTCATTTCCTCTTTAAAAATGTTATTTATACTTTTTAATTTTATTCATCTATTTTATCAGGCAATATTTCAGACATTCAAAAAGGTATAGGCTAGAATGATAGAACCAGCACCCACGATCTCTCCTGCTGCTCTGTGCCTTTTCCTTATCACTCGTCACCTTCCCCTTGGGTGACCTGTTCTGGAACTCCCATGCTGTCTTTAAACTTCCATGGTACCTCCCCACGCCATCAGGCAAGAGGAAACACTCCCTTCCATGACTACTAGGGCCTAAGTCTCAGATTCCAAAGGAAGGAGCCCCTGCAAATTGCCTTCCAAAGCAAGTACAGGTGTGTTTCCACTTATCGGACACCCCTCACATCTGGGGTGCTCACTGTACCCCGTTACCGGGTCATTGTCTCTCAGCGCCAAATCCAACCTTCCTTGCCCTACTTTGCGGTACTAGAGCCGGGCGCTGTACAGGTTTTTCTTTGCCCGCTGATGCAGTATTACCCTTGCCAGCGGAGGGTGCTGAGACCGCATGCAGGAGGCAGGGGCCTGCTGTCTTTCTTGCTCCTGCCCTGTGGCCAGTGACTGGTGTCGCCCAGTGGGGCTCACCCGGGTGAGTTTCACTGGCCTCATAGCGGGTGGCATTATAGGACGAGTGAGACATCTCGTGCCCTCTTTGCCCTCAGCAGATCGTGTTCTGTCCTCCAGCCCTGGTGGCAGCACCCCAAGCTCTCCGCCACCCAATGGGCCACAGCCGCCTCCTCCCCCGCAAGGTTCGGCCTTCAGCCCCCAGGTGGGGTTCCTTCCATAACTGCTCTCCCTCTGCCCCAAGGTAGTGGCCGCTCCCTCCGCCTGCAACCCCTTACTCTTCAGAGCTCTCGCTACCCTGTCATGGTTCATTACCTCTTCCCATGAGGAATTCTTTATATTAAACTTTCCTTGTTCCTGGATCTTTCTTTCTCCTCAACGTTCCTGTATCCTAACATAATCAATAGTAGAACGAACACTGCAGTAACAGACTCTGACTTTGAAGTTCGAGATGGAAAGTCGTTTCATCTTTCTGAATTTAAATCCCCCATCTATAAACCGGGGGTAGCGATTCCTCCTGCACCCTCCTACCAGCATCCTGAGAATCACACTGGAAATGGACTGCGACTTGTCAAGGGGCCGAGTACCGGAGACACAACAGTCGGAGTCCTAGTAGGGGAAAACCGAGGGCATGGGCAAGAATAAAAGAAAAAGTGGAGAAGCATTGGGGGGTCAAGACTCTGATGGGCATTGATGGCTTCATCACCCTGAAGCCTCGTTTCTGCATCCTATCTGCTCAGTGGAGAGTAAAGAAGCCAGACTCTGGGATCGGGGAACTTGAAAAAAGGAAGTTTTTTCCTTTAATGATCTTAGAAGACTAGAAGAAATGTCTTTATTTTAAGCTTCTGGGAGTCGAGTGGCTCAGGGAGTTTGGTGCCAAGAACACCTAAGAGCTGAGGATAAACCAACTGTAGGGGTTTTACACTGACCTCAAATTTAGTTCAGGTGAACTGATAAAATTATAGGATCGGAGAGAAAGATACTAAATGGAACCTCAGGATTTTTTAGTTTTAATTTTTTTTTTCTTTTTTTGCTTTAAAACAATGATCTCTTTGGGGGGAGGGGCATGTTATATTTAAGTTTTAATATCAAATTTTATTGTTTTACCCAAAGAGAGAACTTTGGAGACTGATTCAGCTTGCATCTCTATGGCACGGCACCTAGCAGCCAAACATCTAAATTGCAGGTTTGGTTTTTTGTTTTGTGGGCGAACCTAGCCTCCGGCTAAAACCATGGTAACCATAGGAGAGGTTACAGGCTCTAGTCAGCAACCAGAGAGCTGAGATTTTTCTCTGAAAGTCCTGTTTTTGTGTAGTTTTCTTTTCAATTTGCACGATTTATTAAATGCACAATAAAAGCATGATCGCATTTGAAACTTATGAAGAGTATTCATAAAAATAAGTATGTCCTATGTCCTGAGTTGTTTTGTTCAGAGAGCATGGTCTTTGTAGGTGGGCAGGCAGAAGAACTCAGAGTAGCTATTCCTTGGTGGCCCCTTCCCCTTCCTGGTCCTTAATTTACTTACCTGTAAAACAAGAAGGGTTTGTTGGTTCATTGACAATATAACTTTTTGAAACTGTGACCCATTGTGGAAATTAGCTTTTTATCACATGATTTCTCTCTGTCTCTGTCTGTTTCTGCCTCTCTGTGTCACACACACACACACACACACACACACACACACACACCCAAACTTTCACAAAACAATGTCTAGCCTTACTAAACACAGTGCATTTGGTTCCAAACCATACCACCCACTCCCTTCCATTCTATTCACAACAAAACTTAATAAAAACAGTTGGGCTGACAGTTACTAATTTCATGACCTACAAACAGGTGTCACCCCAAAGCCCAAGATGCATTGGACAAAGTAATTTCTCACATACGATCTGTGTGTATACTATTTGCTACTTGATGGTAAAACCCCTTCACAATGGGTCCCTTATAAGGGCTACCACTTGCATCAGCCCCACTGAGCATCTGCCATCACCAAATCCACAGCCAGTGAGAACCTCGTCTGAACATAGACTAGGTACCCCATTCCTACCAGTACTTAGCACTTGGAGTTAGTTTTGTGCTCAAAACTTGGCCTCCTTTCAGGGGGTCTTCTTGTTGGCCTTCCACCTCCCTTTGCTCCGGAGGCCTGGCTCCCTCTTAGGTTGTAGAGGTTGGAACCCACTTCCTGTGTGGCCCCTGGCTGTGTCTTGCTTTATTCTGGAGAAAGAGGCCAGGAAGCATAATGATAACATTTGGTTTTGATTCTGACGTCTGGTTTCAACATATCTTCATTCATGACCTTTCTTTGGGATTCCTGATTCTGACTCGTGGCCTCCCTGACTAGACTCATTGTTCCCTCTCCTGTCTTCCACGTCAAGATCCCAGTAACCCTCATGGTCCAGCCAGGTGGATTGGGGAATGTCTAAACCTATGAATTTATGCTTTTGTGTGTGTTTGCCTACTAAAAACTATTTGCCTACTAAAAATTCCTCTATGAAGAAATTCCTATTCTGTAAACAATCACTTAAATAAACCATGATAACTCATGTTAAAGAATCCTGAAATAATTCCGTTTAAAAACAACCCCTCTGTGCAGCATATCTTCCCTTCTCTATCTACACCTTGTCCCGCAACTTACCTGTTTTATAAGAACACAATTTTGTATATAGTCTCTTAATTGAGCATGAGTCTCTCTCTCTCTCTCTCTCTCTTTTTTTTTTTTTTTTTTTTTGCCCAAGGAAGTTTGTCAGTGTATTTTTGGGCCTTGTACCCCAAGGAGAATTTGGCTATAGCTCAGGGAGAGAACTTTCTGACAGAGGGTGGTTGTAGAATGTTTTCTTTAAAATAATACTACTAATAAATGATGTTGTTGTAATCTGAGAAGGCTAAAGGGGGAGTTCAATGACTTCTCCAGGTCTGATCCAGTCCTAAGATTCTTGGAGGTGATTGCTCTGTCCTTCTCAGCTCTCTGTTTCTGATCTAAGGCATTGTTTGGGCTCTTTACCACCCTCAGTACCCCATGACTTTCCGCCAGTTGGCTGACCTGTGAACTCTGGGAATTCCAGACCAGGACTGATGGCTCCTCTGACTTGCTTTGATGGTCCACCTTCCAGGGAAGACCCATTTAGCAGGGAGTCTGCTTCTCTCTCTCCATCTGCTAGGGCCTGAATTACAACTCTAACAGTAGCAACAATTTGAAAGAAATAGGGGATGGCTAAATAAGTTACTTCGTGTACATAGAATGAAAAACTATGCAGCAGTTTTTTAAAAAGTGGGGTTAGGGGCATCTGGGTGGTTCAGTGGGTTAAAGCTTCTGCCCATGATCCCAGGGTTCTAGGATCGAGCCCCGCGTCTTGTCGGGCTCTCTGCTCAGCAGGGAGCCTGCTTCCCTTCCTCTCTCTCTGCCTGCCTCTCTGCCTACTTGTGATCTCTGTCTGTCAAATAAATAAATAAAATCTTTAAAAAAAATAAAAAGGGGTTATATCTAATTGTGCTAACATGGAAAGAGTTTGTAAAAAGCAAGTCATAGAAATAGATGTACAGTCCGATGCCATCTATGCAAAACATTGTTTTCTAGACTATGCATACCCATATGAAACACTTTTGAGTGCTTACTGTATGTCAGACATTGTTGTTAGTGCTTTACATAAACTAACTCTTAATTCTCCAGAAGACCCTATGAAATGAGTACTGTGGTTCTCTGCATTTTTGCAGGGAATAAATTGAACATAGAGGTAAGTGACTTGCTCACATCACTCAGCTGATAATGACAGGACTAGAATTCAGGCCCAAGAAGATGGGCTCCAGCCCGTACCCTTCCAATAATGCTCGGGGGAATGTGCTCAAAAGAGGGGATCCCAAGTTTTAACAGTGGCTGCCTCCAACCAAAAAAATGGGTTATGGTCGGCAGAGCAGGGGATCTTTAACTTTCTAGGGGCACCTGGGTGCCTCAATTTAGAGTCTGCCTTTGGCTCAGGTCACGATGCTGGGATCGAGCCCCGAGTTGGGTTCCCTGCTTAGTGGGGAGTCTGCTTCTCTCTCTCTCTCCCTCTGTCCCTTCCCCTGCCACCCCCATTCATGAGCGTGCTCTCTCTCGCTCTCAAATAAGAAAATAAAATCTTAAAAATAAACCCTTTATCTGTTCTATTTGAATGCTTAAGAAGAATAAACTGATGTGTTGTTCAGGAACTTTAAAATAACAACTAACATTTATAGGAGAAGTTATGAATCTTAGTAAAAAAGAGAAGTTTGGAATGCATTCGAGTATAAGTTTAATTCTGGGGCACCTGGGTGGCTCAGTGAGTTAAAGCCCCTGCCTTCGGCTCAGGTCATGATCCCAGGTCCTGGGATCGAGCCCCACATCGGGCTCTCTGCTCAGCCGGGAGCCTGCTTCCTCCTCTTTCTCTGCCTGCCTCTCTGCTTAATTGTATTCTGTGTCTGTCAAATAAATAAATAAACAAATAAATAATTCTTAAGTTTAATTCTGTGGTGGCCTGATCCCATACCAAGAGTAAGTTCTCAGGGTGCCCAGCCGGTTCAGTTGGTTGTGTGTCCAACTCTTGATTTCGGCTTGGTCGTGGTCTCAAGGGTCGCGGGATGAAGCCCAGTGTCGGGCTCCCTGCTCAGGGACAAATGCATGTGAATTCACAGTGAGCTCATTGCCTCCTTTCGCCAGCACACCTGAGTGTTTCTTCAGGGTAGGTACCGAGGTATGGAATTACCCGGTTCCAGGCTTTATGTGTCGTTGTTCTTGTTGGTGGTGGGTGTCTGTGTTTACTATTTTGGACATTGTTAATGTTCTTGCTTTAAAATGCCTTTCATGTACACACACACATTCACCTTTTCTGGAACTCTCTCTTCCCTCTTGTAGGGCTGTCCTTCCGCTGGGCTCATCTTTAGCCTGAAGAACTTCCTTTGGTGTGTCTTGTAATCTAATCTACGAGATCAAATCAAAATGATTTATTTGTTCAGCTTTTCTCAGCCTTGGATTCTCCGAGAAGATTTCTCTTTGTCTTCATTAAGTATTTTTACTTTGAGATTATCGTAGATTCACCTGCGGTTGTAAGAAACAGCACAGAGGGATTCCGTGTGGCCTTTACGGAGTTTACTCCACTGTACAAGTCTCTAACACCATGGTACTGAAAGCCCCAGATTTTCACCAGGACCCATCCACGCTGGCGGGAACGTGCTTTGACATCTCCCTAGCTGTATAGGACCTCTGAAAAGTCTGGTCCGCTCTTGCCTGCCATTGGCTCTCTGAGATCCTTGAGGTCTGCCCTTAAGGGCTGGGCAAAAGCTCACGGTGTATTTTATGCAGATTTTTTGGACTCTTCTTTTTTTTAACTTCTTCCTCTCTTATCCTCTAGACTCCAATCACTGTGGCAACCATTAATGCTCTTCTCTGTTTCCTCTCTCCAGTGAGCTAGAAAAAGATGTAATTGCAGATAGCATTAGACTAGGTTGTGTTGGCCCACATGAGCCATTTAAACTGATGTAGGCCATTGTAATACTTGATATCATAAATAATCAACTTTATAAATGGGTGTTGACTTTGGGGGGCACCTATTGAGATGACTATGTTGATTTTTTCCTTTAATGTATTAATGAGATGGGTTACCTTAACAATTATGTAGAGCTGGGTCATCCTACATCTGTAGGATGAAACTACCTTGATTATGATTTATCAGTGTCTTTGATATGCTGCTAATAAATGGCCAATATTGTAGTTGGGACTTTTGCACATCTGTTCAAAGGTGATATTGGCTTATAGTTTAATTTTCTTGGGTTATACTTGTCCAGTTCTGGTATCAGAATTATGCTAGCTTCATAAAATGAATTTACTAGCTTTCTATCTTTTTCTAGATTTGCTCTGCAACATTTGATGTGAACTGGGTATTCTTTGTTCTTTGAATGTTTGATAGAATTTTTCCAAAGGTTAATGGTCCATTGATATTTTTTCTTGAGACTGCTATCATTTATACTTTTATATAAAATCATCATTTTTAGTCTAGGGTTCAAATTCCTTGGCATAACATTGTACACTATTCTCTGATAATTGAAAATTTTTATCAGTGTTTAGATACCTTTTCCATTCATTTGTAGCTTTCTTTCTTTTCTTGATTAGACTTAGCCAGTTACTATATTTGATTTTTCAAAGTCTTAGATTTTTCAAGTTCTTAGTTTTATTGATCAATGCCTTTTAGAGACATACTATTTTTCACTAATTTGGGGGTTTAACTTTATTAATTCTTTCTCCTTTATTTGGTTTATTTATTTTGACTTTTCTAGATTTTTAATTAGTTCAATAATCTACAATTTTATATTCTCTCAAATGTATTAGGCTATAAATTTTCTTAGTATTCATTTAAGATATATGCCATTGATTTTGGTATGCTATGTTCTACTTGTTCATCTCTAAATAGCTTGTTATTGACACATCTATTTCTTCTTTTATCTTAGAGTTTTTTTCCCCTGAAATGTGTTTAAATTACCGGCTACATGGTTTTGAGGGTAGGGGAGTGCTAGAGTGGATGCCATGAGATGCCATCCAGTTCTCTTTTTTAGGACCATGACATCCGTTCTCCTGTGCACAGGGAAGGTCGACTGCTAATGGGTCACAGTAGAGTAATTATTACCTCAGGCAAAGGGAGCTATTCATCCAAAGTCACCCTCTTCCCAGGGCAGCTCACGTCCAGTGACTGGTCAGTGAAGGGTACAAAGGCCTGGACTTCTTGCCTCAATTTGGTACAAATTGAGACAGGTCCACATGCGGAGTTCTCTGTAGGGTTGGCTGAGACCTCTGTTACTACTTATACGGTTTAGCTCCTCCCTCTGCCTAGTCCTGCTTCCCTCACTTGCACAGGTGCTGCTCCCAAGAGTACTACCTAAAGCCCTCCTGCGCAAATACCCATCTCAAATCTGTTTCCTGGGGAAACTGATGTCTCACAGGGCTACCTTTGGGTTATTTCTTTTTTCTCTCTCCTTTTAAAGTAGGTTCTGTGTAGCCCATCACAGGGCTTGAACTCACAACACTGAGATCGTGAGCTCAAGATCAAAAGTCAGATGCTTAACTGACTAAGCCTCCCAGGCACCTCTTGGTTATTTTTTCTAATGTAGTTTTCATTAATGAACATTTTTTCCTCATGTATGTGTATCAAAGTTTCTATACCTAGAAGTGGAGTCACCAGATTAAAGGGAATATACATCTTCGACTTTACTGGATATTGCTGACTAGTTCTCTTACATGTCTGTGCCAAATGCCCCTCCCCATCAGCTGTGCACCTCATCTCCCTGTTAACACTGTACATTCCCATCCTGTTCCTAGGTCATTTCTGTCTGTATTATTCATAGATAGGTTATAGGGAAGTTAAAAAAAAAAAAACTCACTCAGTGAGTCTCCAGCTTTTAACAGATTAATTTGAAGTGGGCACTTTGATTGTTGTCATTTTTTTAAAAAGAGGTATCACTAAATGACCTAGGTGGTTCAAAATCTGGAATAAGGGGTCAGAAACCTGGGCTCTCAACCCCATTTTGCCCACGATCAACTCTGTGGCCTAGAGAATCATTTATTCTCTCTGAACTTCATTTTTCTCATCTGTTCTCTATGGAATTGGACTAGAAGAATCTCCCAGGCGTCATCCGCTTCAACAGCAGATGATTCCCAACCTCTCCTTCCACTACTATTCTCACCCCACCACTGCCCACCCTGAAGTCATACCTTAGAGACCATTCTTTCTCTGCTTCTTAGAAGAAGAACTCTTTTGCTTCTCATGGTGACCAGGGGCTTTGGGCCAGCTTAGGATAGGAGCACACCTGGAAGTTGGAGCCAGATAGACTGGGATGGATTTCTTCCTTCTTTTTCCTATTGTTCTCCCCTCTGCCATCAGGGTCCACCTAACTCAAATTCTGACTGACTTCCCACTGACTGGTCTAGAGACAGTGTTCACTAATTTTTATTTAATAGTGTTTATTTAGTTCTACTTTGAGATATCTTGTACAATAAGTAATAAAGATTTGGTCCTTTAGAAGCTAAGGTTTTAGATCTATTGAAATTTATTGAATAAATATTTGTTGATACTATTTTGGTAACTATGGGAATAAAAGCTGACTGAAACTCTCTTTCCCCTCGAAACACAATGTCTGGAGGCAAGGTCTGGCACACAAGGAGCATGGTCCAGACAGAGTGCTCTGGGTATGGCCAGGAATAAAGCTACCAGTCCTGGGGGGCTCCAGGAGCCCTTACTGGAGAGATGGAGTTCAAGATGGCGCCAGAAGAATAACAAAGAGGGGATGAGCCGATATTACCTATTCCACTTTTTTTTTTTTTAAAGATTTTTATTTATTTATTTGATAGAGATCACAAGTAGGCAGAAGGTAGGCAGAGAGAGAGGGGGAAGCAGGCTCCCCGCTGAGCAGAGAGCCCGATATGGGGCTCGATCCCAGGACCCTGAGATCATGACCTGAGCCGAAGGCAGAGGCTTAAACCACTGAGCCACCCAGGCGCCCCACCTATTCCACTTTTGATTGTACATTTCATACTTCTTCATGTGGAGAAACGAATAGATGTGAAAATCACAGTCACCTTTTCAAGATGCTCCAAGGCCCTTGAATTTGCTTCAGGCAAAGTCTAATGTCACCCTTGTGTATCTTTATATCCTCATCACCTTTATGTTTTTCTGGTTCATAGTCTTAGGGCCTTTCCTCCTCAAGTCTGAAGGAAGAGAATAAGAATATGTGTTGTGGGGAGGGTGGCAGCGGGGGTGCCTGGGTGGCTCAGTTGGTTAAGTGACCAACACTTGATTTCGGCTCAGGTCATGATCTCAGGGTCCTGTGATTGAGTCCCACGTAGGGTATCTGTGTTCAGTGGGGAGTCTGCTTGAGATTCTCTCTCTCTGCCCCTCCTCATGCTCGCGTGAGCTCTCTCTCTCTCTGTAAAATAAAAAAAAAAATAAATCCTTAAAAAAAATGTAAAGAAGGGGTTGCTGAGGGGCTGTGGTTTTCCCTGACAGGCAGGTCATTGGTTTCATGTGAGAAGACACCCATTCCACTATGAAAATAAGTGACCATGAGTCCTGTCTGCAGCCTGGGAAAAACCGGTCCACAAATTTAAGAGAAAGCAGGCCCAAAACCCTTAAGGAAATGAATCAAAACCTATCATTTTCTTTTTGCTTTTTTAAAAAATATATTTTTCTTTTTTTTACTAGTCTCTTTTAGATTTTTGTTTTTGCTTGTGTATATGTGAGTGTGAAACTCCATATTGGCATCAGAATTGATCGTCTCCAGGCAAATGTCCGTGTGCCTAGAGCCTACTGATAAAGAGGTAGGAGAAGGAAGTGGAGATACGAAGAATTGAGTAAGGGACATATGGGAAGAATCAATATAAATTATACCAACTGAATTGGAATTCCAGTGACAAAGCAATGTTTAAACAAAATGGCTGGTGAGTTTTCATCTCTGATGGAAATGTCATCCAATAGTTCCCCTTCTGGGAGTAATGCCACAAACAATTATAGAAAATTGACTTTATACCTGAATTCCCAAATGAAAGGGAAAAGTTCCAGGCACCTGAATTCTCAAATAAACACAAAAATACTCAGATGAAATGATCTGGAACAATGTATCAGCAAATTATGTTCTCTGAAGCAATACATCAACATGTGCAAAAGTTCATATGTAGATGGAACCCAAGTGCAGGAACCAGATTGGATGGGGTTAATCAAGGAAGATTTTTGGTAAAGATGAATTTTTATATGTGTTTTAATTTCTTATTTTTATTTTAGGCAAATGGAGATTTAGATTGGGCTTGAGGACAGAGAGTAAATTCCAGGTAGTGGGATCTGTTCTGCTTGGAGGTGGTTTCAGACCACAGAGATCCCAAATTGTCTTCCCATCTCTAGCTCCCTGAGTTCCCTGCACCAAGGACCTATAGGTCACAGGAAGGAAGAGCAGACTGTAGGTTATTCTTCCCTGAAGCCCAACTCTATGTGAGTTGGTGAACAAAGCCTCATCGTGCCCTTCCTCGCATTTGTTTCCCCAAAGATTTATATTTCATTCCCAGCATTAACATATCAATGCCCCCAATATGCATACATTTTCATTAAATTGCTTTCGGTTGGAATAGCTAACATGCCCTTGTAATGCCATTAAATGTGAACAATTATGAAGAAAGAGAACACTCCATTTGTTCTCTCTTTCAAGACCTCAAACTAGATTACCTTGTTCTCCTAACAGGTGAAAGTCCTTTTGCCCAACAAATTAGACATGGACAAATTGCTCCTATTTTAGGCTATTTTGAAAGCCTTCCCCCTCTGTTACCTTTCCCATTCATTTGTATTTGAGGTGCAATGTTAATTCTTGATCATAGGCACTAAATGAAGGGAACTGTATCACAAGTAATAGAAAATGACAGATAATCTAAAAGACATTTTCGTTTGGCTTTGGAATATAGATATATACTTACCTTTGAATATAGGGATGTTTGACATTCCAGAAATTTATTTCAAACCAAATTAGGAAGCCAAACTGGGAAGACTTTATGCCCCTGGAACTAAGAGGCTATGTCCAATTTCTAGTCCTGCCAACCCCAATTAATTCTACCTTGCAACTCACTTCAAGCTGTGGAAAAGCATGAAGGACTCTCAGGCTCCCTGACATTTTAGTCTCGGCCAAACCTGTGCTGAAGCAAGCAAAGGGTTAAATAGATCAGTTTCAGTAGGTTTCCTGAAGTAAACAGAGCGACTTGAGAAATAACAGAACTCTGGCTAATACTGTTAAAAGATAAACTGGGGCATATTCAAATTGTTGAGTTTCTTTGAATGAAAATTGATTCAAATGGGGTAACATCCAATCTAGCAGATAGAAAGGAGCTCCATGGAGCTCTACATGAAAGACTTGTAGGTAGAGTGGAATGGGAGCAAGAAAGTTATACTAGGCAAAAAAGTGGGCTGATTATTTCAGGGTTCCTTTCTTTTAGGGGATGACAGATGTCTATCAGGTAGAGTACCTAATGAGTACCATCAGGTGATTCTTTTCTTTTTAAATTATTTTTATTAACATAAAATGTATTATTTGCCCCAGGGATACAAGTCTGTGTATCATCAGGCTTACACATTTCACAGCACTCACCATAGCACATACCCACCCCAATGTCCAAAATCAAACCACCCTTTCCCTACCCCCCCACCCCGCCCCCCAGCAACCCTCAGTTTGTTTTGTGAGATTAAGAGTTTCTTATGGTTTATTTCCCTCCTGATCCCATCTTGTTTCATATTTTTCCTTCCCTACCCCCCCCCACAACCCCCTGCTCTGCCTTTCAAATTCCTCATATCAGAGAGATCATATGATAATTGTCTTTCTCTGATTGATTTATTTTGCTAAGCATAATACCCTCCAGTTTTATCCATGTCGTCGCAATGGCAAGATTTCATCTCTTTTGATGGCTGCATAGCATTCCATTGTGTATAGATACCACATCTTCTTTATCCATTCATCTGTTGATAGACATCTAGGTTCTTTCCATAGTTTGGCTACCGTGGACATTGCTGTTATAAACATTCGGGTGCATGTGCCCCTTTGGATCACTACATTTGTATCTTGAGGGTAAATACCCAGTAGTGCGATTGCTGGGTCATAGGTTAGCTCTATTTTCAACTTTTTGAGGACCCTCCATGCTGTTTTCTAGAAGGGCTGCACCAGCTTGGTTTCCCAGCAACAGTGTAGGAGGATTCCCCTTTCTCTGCATCCTCAACCAACATCTGTCATTTCCTGACTTGTTAATCTTAGCCATTCTTACTGGTGTGAGGTGGTCTCTCATTGTGGTTTTGATTTGTATTTTCCTGATGCCAAGTGATGTTGAGCACTTTTTTATATGTCTGTTGGCCATCTGGATGTCTTCTTTGCAGAAATGTCATGTTCATGTCTTCTGCCCATTTCTTGATTGGATTATTTGTTCTTTGGGTGTTGAGTTTGATAAGTTCTTTCTAGATTTTGGATACTAGCCCTTTATCTGATATGTCATTTGCAAATATCTTCTTCCATTCTGTTGGTTGTTTTTTGGTTTTGTTGACTGTTTCCTTTGCTGTGCAAGTCCCAATAGTTCATTTTTGCCCTTGCTTCCCTTGCCTTTGGCAATGTTTCTAGGAAGAAGTTGCTGCGGCTGAGGTTGAAGAGGTTGCTTCCTGTGTTTTCCTGAAGGATTTTGATGGATTCCTGTCTCACACTGAGGTCTCTCATCCATTTGGAGTCTATTTTTGTGTGTGGTGTAAGGAAATGGTCCAGTTTCATTCTTCTGCATGTGGCTGTCTAATTTTCCCAACACCATTTGTTGAAGAGACTGTCTTTTTTCCATTGGACATTCTTTTCTGCTTTGTTGAAGATTAGTTGTCCATGGAGTTGAGGGTCCATTTCTGGGCTCTCTGTTCTGTTGCATTGATCTACGTGTCTGTTTTTGTGCCCATACCATACTGTCTTGATGTTGACAGCTTTGTAATAGAGCTTGAAGTCTGGAATTGTGATGCCACCAACTTTGGCTTTCTTTTTCAACATTCCTCTGGCTATTTGGGGGTCTTTTCTGGTTCCATATTAATTTTAGGATTATTTGTTCCATTTCTTTGAAAAAATTTGATGGTATTTTGATAGGGATTGCATTAAACATGTAGATTGCTTTAGGCAGCATAGACATTTTCACAATATTTGGTTTGAAGGAGCATTCAATATTCACACATTGTGCTTGGTTGATACAGCATAAAGAAAGTCTCTTGCCATCCATTGGTTTTTCCATTCCTCTTTTTATAACTATTTTTAAAAAAATGTGCCTGCAATTTACAACTTAAAAGAAAAACAGGTGATTTGTCCTATAAAGTTTTGCACCTTCTTAATTTTGCAAATGCATCTGTGTAATATCATTGAGTGTACTCTTCCGCCTCTAGTATGTCCTGTCAACTGGTAATTAGATCTAGTGCCTTGACCAGTGTCTTAGTTCAGGCCCCTATGACAAAGTACCAGAGGCTCAGACACAGACATTTATCTCTCCCAGTTCTGGAGATGGGAAGTCTGAGATCAGGATGCAGGTGTGGTCAGGTTCTGGTGAGTCCTCTTCTGAGTTGCAGAATGCTGACTTCTTGCAGTAACCTTGCATGGCAGAAAGACTTGGCTAGCTCTAGCCTCTTCTTGTAGGGGCACTAATCCCATCCAGGAGGATCCCACCCTTATGACCTAATGACCTTAAAGGTCCCACCTCCAAATACCATCACACTGGGTATTAGAGTTTCAATAGACGAATTTTGGGGGAACAGAAACATTTAGTCTGTTGCAACCAGATTCAATGTTTTTGCAAGGTTATTTTACAGATAAAGTTCTGTCCATCCACACAGGCACATAATGTCTGGTCATGTTGCTTTCTGTGATGTTAGTAAGCACCAAAGATCATTGCCTCGATTCATTACTTATTAGAGTTACAAAATAGTGATATTCATATTTTACTATTCTTTTGTCAGCTGAAATACTTCTCTAAAGGGGAATTTCTCCCTATCAACTATTTACACTGAGATACAGTTCATGCAGAAAAGGCAAATGAATGTGTGATTCTTTCCCTTTCCCTTTATGGTAATGAGCCCATTTTCCTTTATTCTCCAAAGATGACCAGTGAGGTGGTGATGTTGTTTTGTATCATCAGGAAATCATGGATTTATAAATTTGATGCCTTTCAGTGAAGTTATCCAAATGCTTTGCAATTGGAGTCCCTTTACATTGGCACTTGGCTCCTTTTGATAAGATCTGGTAGTTTTGTTGGTTGCCTGATATGACTAGAGGCTCCAGGTTCATTTTGCATAATTCATGCCCCAGCTCTAGAATCAGCCATTCCACCAAAGAGCTCAGATTTTGCCATTTGAATGTGAAAAGATTTAATTACAGAATTTCAAATGTCTATTCTACTATTCTATTATATTTATTTGTTAAAGGAATATAGTTAATCGTTGTCGGTGATCCATGGAATCAGTAGGAGGGAAGCAAGTTAAGGCTGAGGCCAGTAGAAAGAAGAGTCAGAAGGAAGATATCTATTTCAGTTCCTCCTTCTGCATCCTCCCATCTTCTACCCCTCTTTCTACCCCAAATTTCAGAGCATCATGAAAAGCCAAATGTTGCCTTTTTCTAAATGGAAAATTGTTACTGGTCTATCAGATGTAGTTGGGGAAGGATTAATCTTGGGGGTAAAGAATTGATTAAAAGACTACTAGGAGGAAAACCCACTTTTCCCTTTTAAAAGTAAAGCCCTCTCTTTATTTTTTTTTTTTTTTTTTTTTAAATTATGGGTTATTTTCTTTTGAGTTTGATCTCCAAGAAGAGATGCAAAAGTTTGGGTCCAAGTATAAGAAATTGGAAATTTAGGCAACGAGGCGTAGTGCTGGGTTTTCCCCCAGGGCACAGGAGATGGAAGCCAGAACAATTGTTCTCCATCTAGACGGGGAGGTAGAGACAGGCATCTCCAGTGGATCCAGAAGAACCTGAGGCTCTCACATTCCTTCTGCTCCATGACTGTGTCTGCAGCACTCTAGCTCACTGGAATGCCCTTACCCATGGGATCGGGAGCAGTGTTTCATATGGGAAAAAGAGCCAGCTCTTCAAGCTGCCTGGATTTATTTTTGTTATCATTTCAGGAGAAAGCCATAATAGCATTTCTGAAAGTGTAGTGGCTGCTTTCTTTATTATTACCTGATATTTCTTCATTGATATATTTTTTTCTAGGATGCATGTCCACAAAAGTTATTGTTCAGGAGGAGACACAATTGAAATCAATTGCTAATTAAATTTGTGTCTAAATTAATAAATCACAACTATTCAGATCATATCTGTCTGAATAATTTCTATTATGGTGAACATAATTGTTAGATTCAGCATTTAATGAACCATATTGTTAGGTAAAATTCTTATGACAATTGGGACTAATAGAATATATTAACCTTTATTCTTCCCAGCTCGACATTACATTGGACCATGTTAACATGAAAGCACCTCGAAGAGTCTCATCATTAAGTATCCATTGTGACTCTGTTGGCCTTCGGATGGAGCTTGTGAGGGTTTGGGAAATTAGTGATGTTTGATGTTTGTCAACGAGTGTCCTTATCTACAACCAGTTTTGAGAGCTTTTGGTTCTGTGCGTGCATGTCTTCATAAGACGGAAACGGTACCAAGCCCAAGAGCCCTATCAAATGTCAGCAATGGGTTTGGAGCACCTATATGTAAGGTGCTCTGGGTCTCAGGCCCTGGGGTGGGTATGTAGTGGGGTGGGATAGAAATAAACATGACTCTTTTCCAAGGGGAACACACAATCTCATGCAGACAATGGGAGAGCCTTCTGAGAAAGTAAAAAGAACGTTCATTCCAGAGGAATCTAAGTACATTTAACTAGAAGTAGTTTTGTGGATTATATCAAGATGTGACTCTAAAGTGCTGTGATTGCTTTCCTAGGGAATATATCAAAATTTATTACATCCTCTTGACTGTTACATCCTTCCAAATATCAACATAGCAATCTGGAAACTTCTTCCAGTGAACTCTGTTTTGGGAGATGTCTTTAGTGTTTGTCATCTGCCATTTTTAAATGCCCAGGGTTGAACCTCTCTTCTGCCTTTGTAACTAGGAAAATAACCCCATTCACAGAATGAAGCAATGCTGGGCAATGTTGCAGTTAAAGGTGAAAGTCAGCCTCCCATGTCTACCTGTAACACCCTTCAACCTGGCAGTGGCAACAGCCAGGGCTAACAGCCTTTTCCTGATGCTCAAAGTCAGGCCAGTAAGTCAGGGTCCGAGCTCACCTTCTCTCACTTTTTACCAACCAGCACTGTGTGCAAAATCTTCTAGCACCAAATAGGAGCCGGGGGTCTCTTTACATCTTACATTAACCCTAAAACTGACCCCAATAAGCCACGGAAGGTGTGCGGTGACTTCCTCTCACGTTAGTCCCTGGCTTCCTTTTCCTGCCTCTGAGAGGGGGTGGGATGGAGTGGGAGAATATACTCTAGAGCTTTACCTGCCCAAGTCACTCAGACGGACACCCACCTCCACTTTTCTATTGTTTTGTTAAAATAATAAACCTCTTGTAAGGGACATGTGACTAGGATCGTTAACTTTCCCTTTAAGCAGATTCCTAACAAAAACCCTGAACCCCAGCGATCTATAGTAGAAGGAGCAGGACAAACACTAACACCCTCACATCCAATGATCTGGGGATTTGTACACAAGTCCATGTTTGATTTACACGTGCACTTGGACTTTTAATCATTTCTGTTCTCTTTGACCACTTTGGACTATGGTCTAAAACATGGAAACCTTCCCATACTGATCAGGATTCATGTTGGAAGATTTTCTGAGAGAATGTACAAGAGTGTCTGAAGAGTGAGACAGGGTTTAGCAGAATGCAGCGGGGAGGGCCGCACAGAGGGGAGGCCCACCAGGGCACCTGCTTGAGTAGAGAGTGAGGGTGTAACTGACCCCAGGTGTCTCCTGATGTTCCTAGGCAGCTGCCATCAGGCCACTATCCAGAATGTTCTACTTCCCTCCCTGTCCTTAAGGCGCTTAGGAGAGAGACCCAGGCTGCTTCTCCAAAGTTGGTCTTCTAGGATGTTCTCTCTCCTCCCTCTCCTATCTCCGATTCTCCTTTCAGTTGATCTGTCCCCGGGCCTTGGACTAATTTTAGCCCGACTGTTCCTGGGCTCGGCGGGGGAGGGGGGGGAGGGGGATGGAGCAACTGCTCCTGTCCATCTGCCTGTGGGTGCTTGGTGGAGGTCAGCCCCGTAGTGGGACTCTCCCTGGCCCAGGGCCAAGGCCAAACAGAGCAGAGCTTGGAGACAGCCCGCAGAAGGGACCTGGAGCTTGAGAACAGGTGTTCTAATCCCTTTGTGAAGGTGGTTTCTGAGAGTGGACAAGAGGCGAGTGTTCACGTGGCTGATTTTGTGAGAGTGGGAGAAGGGAAAGGGAAAAATCGATTCCTGGAAATAATACTGATCTTCTCGCAGCTGCTTTTTCAAAACCGTCAGAGATGGCATGTGGAAGGTGGTAAAATGAGGTATAATTTATCAAGCAGGCCAAAGGTGACCTTTCCAGGACATCGTAGGTATTTCCATTTGGGTGCAAAAATATTTAGTTTTGAAATTATTAAACAACATCATCATCTTCTTGGTGATTTTGTCCTTTCGGTAATCTGAACAGAGCGCATATGTATTTGTGTCTGCAAATTACTTTGGAAAATGCATATTATTTACTTGTTCTGAAGAGGCTCTTAGGCTCTGTTGTCTAAATAGGAAATTTGGATCTAATAAAATGGGACTATTACAGACTCCCAGACAAATAATAACAGAGGCTAATACCTTTAAAAATTCAAAAAAAATTTTTTTTAAAAAATGGTCATTTTGATTAGATAGAAGGACAAAATTCAGTAGAAACTTGACAACTCATTTCTTTCTTCCTCCATTCCCTGGGTTTTAACAGAGTCAAGGCAAATCCCTGGACACTAGGGGAAGTTTCTTCTGGGGCAACCGGGCCCCCCTGCGAGCCATGAAAAGCAGCAAGTGGATACTTTCTAAGCAGATTTGAGGTGCAACGTACCGGTGGAGGGAGTGAGTTGGGGCGAGGTGTCTGACGGACATTTTACTGGATGGGATACTGGGGAAGGTCAGGTCCCTGTCACCCCAGGTGAAGGGCTACCTCTGCACCACAGGGGCCCTCGAGGCAGACACGGGATGCCTCTGAGTTGAGCAGGGCTGCTGCCTGGGGCCCATTTGGCCAATCACAGACTTTGGTGCAATCTCACAGATGTAGTCACCCATTGACCTGCGGGAATCCAGAATCTTGACCTTTCCTTGTCCATCTCCCCTTTCAAAGGAATCTTAACGAGGGTGGACTTCAGGATATTCTTGGTGAGTCATCTTTCTCTTCCTTTGAACTCCTCCGGTAATGACATGCCCACAGCCTGGTTTTATACTGTGCCCGGCTCTTCTGTTCCGTGAGCTCAGGTGTGTCATTTGCAAAATAAGCAGAGGTGGCCTTTCTTTTCCCAAGGTATCTTATGCAGCATTTCAATGTAGAATATATACTAGTAAGGGTTGCTTTGCTAGAATCAGTGAGGAGCCCCACTGGTCCTTCTTCACTTGCCTGACCCTTACTTCCTTAGTGGTCCTCAAGGCACACAGGGGTTCCACAGGTCACTGTTGAGTCTCAGGACAGAATGATGGCTAAGTCTTTCTAGTTCTTCGGTTTGGAGGTTCTAGGCATTTCATGGGTAAATGATCATTTCTGGCTTTGGCCTGTATGAAGGAGAAAAAGAAGGTTAGACCATCGACAATCACCCTGCTTCTCATTTACCCTCTTTAGATGGAAAGCTTTGATGACTTTGGGTCTCTGGAGTCAATCTTCTGGAACTGCAAGTTTGGGGCCTCTCCTCCCACATGGCTTTCCCAGTTGATCTGGGGAGGGTCCCGGGGCAACACTCGTGTGGTTTCCCTGAAGAGGAACCAAGATCTGTAGAGACAGTGGCTGGTGCTGGGGGTGTAAGGATCTGCTTCATGGGGTGTCGGGAACTGCCAAGAGAGGCTCTCAGGAAATGCCCAGGGAAGGGAGAGTCCTCACTTTCTGGAAACTTCCTTGGTTGTAGATCTCAGGCCTCCTTCTTGGAGGATCAGAAAGATCAGTACTTACTGTGAGGTTCCTGGCTTCTTCTAGGGAAGAAGAAGAGGGGGTCATCCCCGCCCCCCTCCCCCGAGGTCACATGACACACTGGGCACTTTCTTCTAGAGCCCTTGGTTTCCTGAATGATAATGGATGAAAGATCAAATCCGTCCCACACAGGTAATCTTTGCCATCTTAATATTTGTTAAGCTTTTTGATTTACTGAAGAGTTAAAGTCCCATCAGGTCACAAAACTGCACATTAGATCTGCTTCATGAAACACTCTGAGTGAACGGTTTAACTCATTTATTTCACCATCTTTAAACCAATGTAGCAGAAGAATTGCACCTCCCCTTTATAAATCTTCCCATTTATTTCTGACTCAGGTTTATGGGAGGGTGCGGACCTAGTCTGTTCTGGGGTTTTACGTATGGCCATGGAAACCTGACTTACGCTGCTCATCAGCCTGAGCAAAGCGCAGCTCAGGTGTTTTAAATCAGCCAGAGAAGAATTCCATCCCCGGAGCCAGAGGCATGGGCGCGGCGGATGGGTCTTCCTTTGGTGTTTGAGATTCACCAATCCCTTCCCCGCCTCTCTCCTCCGCTGCCCCTTGTTTTTGTTTCTCCCACATTTGCCTCTTTTACCCCAGAAGTTCAGCTAGTTTGAAGGAAAATTTAACCAGCAAAGGATTTTCAGAGAATTGTTGCAGGTGTCTCTACACAGGGAGTGTGGAGAGACTGTGGGAACGTGACTTGTGTAAATTAGATAAAGAAGAATCCAGTTGTTTCTTTTTGTCCCCCATTCAGTTCAGTCCCTTACTCCTCAGAAAAGAAATTTCTAAAGAGGGACACAATGGTTCAAGGCATCTTTGCGTTGCCCCTGAGGGGAGAGCTCAGGGCTGTGCGGAGTGACTTGACTTCCTCAAGCATTGAGATTGTCAAGGGAATGTTGGTTCCTGGAAGCCTGACTCCTTCCTGACATGATCTAACAGAGGGCGGGGACACTAGGCTTTTGATATTTCTGTTTTCTAGATATTTCAAGTTTGATTTGTGGTCTGATATAGAATCAATTTTTTAAAAATGCTTCCAGGATGTTTGAAAAGCATTTCAAATATATAATTAAAAATACGCAATATGTTTTATATTATGAAGTTCAGAATATATTTATTAAATCAGGCTTGCAATGGTTTCTTTATATCTGTTATATCTTTATTTATTATCTATTTCACCTATTGATTTTTTTGAAAAGCAAGTGAGTCTTTCCACCATGCTTGAAGTCTTCTCAGGGTTTCCTTGTGTTTATAATAGATTTTACTTGATAAATTTGTCTGATTTTTTGGGGGAAGTGTAAATGTTTATGAGGGTTTGACCTTCTTTGTGAATTATACCTTTATCACTATAAAATATTCATTTGTGTTTTCTTTAATGTTTTGATGCTGATACATATTTCCAATGATAATTGTTTTTAGAATGCCTTATTGGAAAATTAAAAGAGAACTATAAATGATAATATGCTAAAACCTAGATGCTCACTACTCCAGATGAACAAATGTTAACTTTTTCATGAATACTTCAGATTTTTAAAAAAAAAATTGATAGACTATTTTTAAAAAAAGATTTTATTTATTTATTTATTTGACATAGAGAAAGAGAGATCACAAGCAGGCAGAGAGAGAGGGGAAACAGGCTCCCTGCCGAGCAGAGAGCCAGATGTGGGACTTGATCCCAGGACCCTGAGATCATGACCTGAGCTGAAGGCAGAGGCTTAACCCACTGAGCGACCCAGGCGTCCCGACTATTTTTTTAGGAAAGTTTTAGGTTCATAGCAAAATTGAGCAGAAAGTATGAGAGTTTCTAAATTACTTGCCCTTGGACACATACAGCCTCCCTTACCATCACAATCCTGCCCCAGAGTGGAGCATTTGTCACTGTCAGTGAACCCAGGCTGATGTGCCATTATCACCCAAAGTTCATGCATTCCATTAGGGTCCATTGTTGATGTTGTGCACTCTAAGGGTTTGGACAAATGAATAATGACACATATCCAATGTTCTTGTATCACACAAAGTTTCACCGCTCTGAAAACTCCTCTTTGTTTTATCTGTTCATCACTCCCACCTTTCTAATCCTTGGGAAACACTGATCTTTTTACTGTCTCCATGATTTTGCCTTTTACAGAATGTTGTGTAGCTGGATTGAGACAGTATTGTAGACGTTTTGGATTTCTTCTTTCATCCAGCAATAGCATTTAAGGTTTCTTCATGTCTTTTATTTATTTTTTTTTTTAAGATTTTTATTTATTTATTTGACAGAGAGAGCCCAAGTAAGCATAACTGCAGGCAGAGGGAGGGAGAGAAATAGGCTCTCTGCTGAGCAGGGAGCTCGATGCGGGGCTTGATCCCAGGACCCTGGAATCTTAACCAACTGAGCCACCCAGGCACCCCTCTTCGTGTCTTTTAATGGATTGAATAATATTTTATTGCCCGATGTACCTGTTTACTTATCCATTCAGCTACTAAAGTACATCCTGGTTGCTTCCAAGTTTTGGCAGTCTTGGACAAAGCTGCTATAAACACGTATGTGCCCATTTTGTGTAAACATAGTTTTCAACTCATTTGGGTAAATACCAGGGAGTGTGATTGCTGGGTAGTGTAGTGAGAGTATGTTTAGTTTCGTAAGACGCTGTCGAACTGTTGTCTGAAGTGGCTGTAACCATTTTTCTTTCCTTCCATCAATGAATGAGCGTTCCTGTTACTGTTACATTTTTGCCACCATTTGGTGTGTTTAGGGATTTGGATCTTGATCATTCTAATAAGTTTGTAGCAGCACCTCATTGTAGTCTTAATTTGTAATTCCCTAATGGTGTGTGGTATTGAACATCCTTTCTTATGTTTATTTGCCATTGGTCTGTCTTCTCTGGTGAGGTGTCAGGTTAGGTCTTTTGCCCAGCTTTTAATTGGGTTGTCTGTTTTCTTATTATTGAATTGTAAGTGTTCATCTGTATTTTGGATAACAGTTCTTTATCAGATAGGTCTTTTGCAAATATTGTCTCCTAGTTTGTGACCAATTTGTTTTAAAGAAAGAAAACATCATAGAAAAAGTTTAAATCTCCCCTATTTCCCTCTCTAGTCCAGTTACCTTTTATCATTCCTTAAAGGGAACAATTTCCAAGAATTTGTTGTGTTTTATGTCAGACCTTTATGTCTTACTACATGTATTCATTAATGACATAGTAATGTTTTCTGAATTTAAAATTTACTTAAATTTCTTATACTGTTCTAGTTCCGTCCCCCGTTCAGTCTATGTTTTTTGTTTCTTTATTTTTATTTTTTAAAAGATTTTATTGATTTATTTTAGACAGAGAGAGAGAACAATATAGTGGAGGGGTGGCTGGGCAGAGGGAAAAGCATACTCCTGGGTGAGCTGGGAGCCTGATACGGGGCTTGATCCCAGGACTCTGGGATCATGCCTGAGCTGAAGGCAGACGCTTAACCAACTGAGCCACCGAGCTATCTCTCAATCTATGTTTTTTAAACATTTATTCACATTAATACATATAGAAATACTTATTCATTTTAACTAGTGTAGAGTATCTTACTACATGAACATATCACACATTTTATATCCATTCCCTTATGTCAGTCATTTGAATTATTTCTAATTTTTTTGTTTTTATGAACAAAGCTTCAATGTCCCATTGTGTCTGTGTGAAAGAGTTCCTCTGGTATGTGAAACTGAAAATAGAATTTCTGAGTTACAGGATATGCGGGTTTTTTTAGTTATACTAGATATTACCAAATTGCTTTTCAATATGATTTATGTCAGTATAGACAAGGAGAGTGTGAGGTTTCTATTTTCCCATATTTTTGTCAATGATCAATGTGGTCAGAATTTTAAATTTTTGTTACTTGCAAGAATCGGAACTAGCATCTCACTGCTTTGTAAAAGGATTTGTTGTTTTTTTAAATTAGCATCTACCTGTTTACTATTGAGTTGGAGCATTTTTTATCATTCTTGGTCACTTTATTTGCTTGTTGCCTGTTCATACCCTTTTCCCATTTTTATAGGATTGTTTATTTCTTATGCATTTATAGGAGGCATTCATGTATTCTGGATGTGAAGTCTTCATTGGCAGAGATGAGGTTTAAAATATTAAACAAACAGAAACAGTGAAACTCCCAATACAGCATGAGCAATTATCAATCACAACAGATGCCATATTTAATCAGAACAAACTAAATTCATAAAGACATTTAAAATTTTTTATTCTAAAATTATAAAGATTTGTTCCTTTATTTCTAGGTATTTAAGCAATGAGAATTTTTAATAACTATGATAGAGGATCAATTCTTTCTTTAATAAGAAAAGCCCATTTTCCCAATTTCATCTATTGAACAGTGAATTGTTTCTCTATTCATTTTTATGCCTCCTCCATTTTATAAAAAGGTATCTTATATATCATGTCTGGTTTTGGTATTTATTGTTTGTTTAATTGATTTATTTCCTTATCTCTCTGCCCATATCACACTTTTTAAGTCAAACCACAAGTTTATAAAATATTTTGATTTGTTACAGAGCAAATCTTCCTTGTTCTTTTTATGAAGTATTTTGGATATTTGTGGACACTTACTCTTTCACGTAAGTTTTGGATTCAGTGTCTAGATATCCAGGAAACATTCAGTTGGGATTTTGATTAGAATTATAGTGAATTTATAGAATAATTAGGGGCAGAACATTTTTATGGCATTGAGGCTTTTGATATTATTGTTGTTGTTTTAATCCATGATCTATCTAACCATTTACTCAGGTTTTCTTTTCATGTTCCTCAATGATATTTTAGGCATAGTTTCATAAAATTTCACATGTGATTTGTAGTTTGATAGTAATCTATCAAAGTGGTTTTTTAAGTTAACTTATATTTTTGTAGCTGTCATGAACTCTTTTTTGTTTTCTATTATATTTTCTAATTGGTTATCAACTATATTTGAATCCTATTGATTTTTGTGTACTTATCACATGTCTAGCAATCTTGATGTAGTTCTTGTCAGTTCTAATAGTTTATGTGCAAATAATGACAATTTTGTCTCATTCTCGTCTTACTGCTTTGGCTAAGGCTTGGTATCAGGATAAACAGTCATATAAATCAGGAATAGAAAGACGTGTCCTCGATCTGGTGAAGGGCATATAGCACAAATAATAGCATGTATTACACTTAATGGTGAAATTTTAAATGATAAAATTTCAGATGTTTCCCATAGATATTGGAAAAAAAGGGGGTCCCTACTTTTCTCCTACTAATAACTTTTTTTGTAGATATGTTATCAGGTTAAGGAAATTTGTTTCTATTCCTAGATAGCTAAGAATCTTTCATGAATGGTGTTTAATATTATTAAGTTTATATTATACTGCATGTATTGAGATATCATCTGTATTTTTGTCTTTTAAACTGTTAGTATGGGGTATTACTTTAAAGGGGTTTGATGTTAAACCATCCTTTCATTTCTGGGATAAGTTCTTCTTTAAAATTAACATATTTTTATATATTAATGGCTTCAACTTGTTAAATTTTTCTCATTAGTGAGATAGGTCTATATTTCTCTTTTTTCTTGTGTCACTTTCTTGCTTGTGGATCAAGACTATATTAGTTTCATTTGATACAATGATGGGATGCTCTCTCTCTGATTTTATTTTTTTTAAATAAATTCCATTAAATTATCTGTCCCGAGATTTAATAAAATTTATCCAAAAAACTAAATTAGCTCTTCCTGGTGTCTATTTTTTTGGAGGAACGGAGGAAGGAGTGAAACAATATTTTAACTATCAATTTTTTTTAAAAAAATGACTCTTTGTTTACTTAGGGTTTCCATTCCAACTTGAATTTTGATAATTTGTATTGAAAGACCCGTGGATCCCCTTACCCAAGAATCCAACACTGCCACTGGATGCAAACAGCAAGAGGTTTATTGTCACGCAGGTACCGGCGGGTGTTCGGCAGCTCCAGCTAACCGAGCACCCCCACCGGAGTGAAGTGGGGTCTTTTATAGGAAGGTACAAACAAGTTTTGGGTGGGGCGCAACTGATTGGTGGACAGTTTGAACTTTTGAAAAAGGCATACTTGGGTTTTGCTGATTGGCTCTGAGGACCCGCCCGCGCAAAGAGAGAGGCGGGAAGGGGGAACAGGCTGATTGGTTCTGAGGGTCCGCGGGCGGGAGGAGAGAGGCAGGAAGGGGAAATAAGAAGGGGGAAGGTAGGAATGTTATCATGGCGTCTCTATTATTTCTATAAGCCAAGCAGTTACAGAAGGGCAAGAGAGCAATTAATCACGCAATTAATAACCTAATCTACGCCTAAAAGCCAGCGGTTCACAGAAAAGCAAACAAGCGGTTAGTTATCCTATCTATCTTCTAGGGGAGGGGGCTTTCTGGGGGAGGGGTCTTTCAGTATTATATATTTGATAATTTATATTCTTTTAGAAAATTACTCATTTCATCTATTACACAATATTATCTTTATAATTAAGTTTCCCCTTTCATTCTGAATATTGCTTATTTGTGCCTTCTCATTTTTTTCTTATGTAGTCTTACTACTTTTCTGAATAAATGCTTAACTAACTTATTTTTAATCTTGTTAGTTTTTGATAAATGCATTTAAGGTATATATTTTCCACTAACTAGTACTTTAGCTGTATCTCTGAAGTTCTGTTAAATAGAACTTCTCTAGTTAGGAAACTTTTGTAATTTCTTCCTTATTTCAGGAGCTATTTGGGAGTGTGATTTTCTTCATTCCTAAATGTTTGGTTTCTAAGGAAAAAGGTTTGAATTCCTATTAATTGAACCATGGGTAGAAGACATGGTTTTATGATGTCAGTTCTTTGAAACTGTTATCTAGAATGCAGTCAACTGTTGTAAATATACCATGTAAGATTGAGAAGAAAATTAAGTTAGAAACAAGGTTCTTGAATTGTAATTAGATACTTACATTGAAATTTCAATTGATGTGGTATTATAAAATAGATACTGACCAGAGTGAACCATCACTCCCAAATGCATATTTTAAAGGTAGATGAACCAGAACCAGTTTAATGAGTTTTGGATCTTTTACTTGGAATTCATCACTGTTATATCCAATTGATGTATTTTTTTCAATATGTCCATGTTCCTCATTAGTTCTAGTAATGTTTTTCACATAAAAACCTCCCTGCCCCTTTTTTTCCCTCCTCTCTTTGATGCTCTCTTGACTTGGCAAATTTTATTTTGGTTTTACTTTCCTCTGCCTCTGAGGTGGGTTTTATTCTAGTTTTTCCCTACTTTTAAAAATTATATTCTGTCTTTTAAAAACTCAGTTAAAAATTATGCTAAGAGGAAGACAATTATATGGTTTAACTTATTTGTGGAACATAAGGAGTAGCATAGAGGACATTAGGAGAAGGAAGAGAAAAATGAAGGGAGAATCAGAAGGGGAGATAAACCATGAGAGACTATAAACTACAGTAAACAAACTGAGGGCTTTGCTGGGAGGGGGGGGGCTGGGGGGATGGGTGAGCCCGGTGATGGATATTAAGGACGGCACTATTGCGTGGACCACTGGATGTTATATGCAAACAATGAACCACGGAACACTACATCAAAAACTAACTATGTACTGTACCATGACTAACATAACATAATAAAAATAAATAAATTAATAAATCTCAGGGAAAAAAGTCTGTTATTTCTGTGTTCCACGCAAAGAAAGAAAATTTAAATGTAAGATCACAGGCCAATCTCTTCATTTTCAAGACTTTGTTTTTGTGTCCTTTCAGGTGAATCTCTTATAAAGAGTTCATATTTGGCTCTGGCTTTTATTCTTTCAACATAATTGAGAATCTTTGTCTTTCACTAAGGGAATTTAACCCACTGACTTCTGTTCTTTAGGATAAGTGTTGTGTCTGGTATTGTTCCCTGTCCTTTTCTGGCTTCTGTTCTGTTTATTGTGTGCCTTAGTGTCCTTTTCTTCTCTTTTTCCTAGGTTTTGCTTGAATGACAGCTCTTTGTCACTGTTCTCCCCCTCTGCACAAAGGGACTTGGAATGTTAACATCTTAATTGCATCTGACTAGTGAGGATTTTTACATTTTTAAAGAACATTTTAAAATGTATTTTTCTTTATTAATTTTGTGATTTAAAATCATCCTCTTACGCAAAAAATTAAGTTTAACCATGACTTTCTTTCCATCTCCTCTTGAATCTCAGAAAATCTGAGTTCTTGCTTCCAGATCAGTACTTATTTTTCTGTTAGGCCATTATCATTCATTCATTCATTTATATTTATTTTTACCGTATCATCTTTTTAAACCATATTTTTTCATAGCTGTACCATCAACACTTATTTAGGAGTAATTATACATATTACTGGTTTCATTTATTATAATTAATTCATGTGTATTCTTTTTTAATGAGGTCTTCTACTGAATTCATTGTTCAATTTGTGGAATTTTTTATGAGTACTTTTTAAAACAATGAATCTTGGAACACTGAAAAAATAAAATTAAGATGTTTTAAAAAAAGATTTATTTATTTTAGAGAGAGAGAGCAGGTGGGAGGGGCAGAGGGGGAGAGAGAGAGAGAGAGAGAGAGAATCTCCAGCAGACTCTTAAGCATGGAGCTCTACGTGGGGCCCATCCCACAACCCTGAAATCATGACCTGAGCTGAAATCAAGAGTCAGTTGCTTAACCAACTGAGCCAACCAGGTGACCCTATGAGTACTTTATTGGGAGACAGGATAGTAGACTTTCTGAATATGTGCATGTAAAAAATATCATGATTTGACTCATGTGAAATCATAATAAATAAATAAATAAACAATCACAAAGCAGAACCAAACCTATAAATACAGAAAACAAACTGGTGGTTGCCAGAGGGAAGGGAGGGGAAGAAGGGCAAAGTACATGAAAGGGAGTGGGAGGTACAGGCTTCCAGTTACGGAATGGAGTCACAGGGGTGAAAGGGGCAGTACAGGGAAAACAGCCAGTCATATTTAACCAGGTTGTATGGTGACAGCTGGTGGCTGCACTTGCAGGGAACATAACGTAATGGACAGAGAAGTCGAATCACCTGAAAATAACACAATGTTGTGTGTCAACTATAATAAATTTTTTAAAAATTTTAATTCCTTTTCTTTTGTGTTCAGGAGAAATAATTGCTACACTGGATAGAGAATTCTGTGGAAAACCTTTTTGATAAGAATTATACATGAAGTATCTTCCTGCTGTCTTTTCTTTTTAGTGTTTCTTTTTTTTTTTTTTAAGATTTTATTTATTTATTTGACAGACAGAGATCACAAGTAGGCAGAGAGGCAGGCAGAGAGAGAGGAAGGGAAGCAGTCTCCCTGCTGAGCAGAGAGCCCAACGTGGGGCTCCATCCCAGAACTCTGGGATCATGACCTGAGCCGAAGGCAGAAGCTTTAACCCACTGAGCCACCCAGACACCCCCTTTTTAGTGTTTCTTATGAGAATTCATTGACAGTCTGAGTTGTTGTTTTGAATTTTGTTGCTAATATTGTCCATCTGGAAATGTATACTATATGTATGAAATAGTTTTATACATTTGGTGAGACATGCTTACTCTTATTTTTTGTTTTTTTTTCTTATTCTTTTTGATACTTGGCAAACTTTTTTCAATATGAAGAATTAGGTTTTCCCCCTTATAGAGAAATTTTCTTCTATTACTTTTATTACTTAGAAGAACAAATTATTTCATTATTTGTTCTCTCTCATGTACTACTTTCTTATCGTTTGGATATCTTTTTGTACTGATGTTGGCTCTCTTGGCTCTATCCTCCATGATTCCAACTGTTTCTCCTCTTAATACCCAATAGTATGTGTTTTTACGCAGTATTTGGGAGAATTTATTAAAGCAGTCTTCTAAATTACGAGTCAGGTTTCATTAATATATATTCTGCTGCTTACTTCCTCCACTGCAATATTATGTTTGTGATTTAAAAAAAAAAATCCAGTACCCTTCTTGTTATCAGATTGTCCTAATTCTTTAACAGAAAACTGCTTCTATTAAAAAAAATAAGTTTCATTGAGGCAAATTTTCATATAATAAATTCATCATTTTAAAGTATACAATTTAAAATCTGACAAATGTAAACAGTTGTGTAATCATTACCACAGTCATCCTATAGAATATTTCCATCACCACAGAAATTCCCTTTTGCCAATTTATAGTTAATCCCTTTCTTTATCTTAGCCCTTAGCAATCACTGACCTGCTTTCTGTCACCTTAGCTTTGCTTTTTCTAGAATTTCATATAATGGAATTATTTATTCTGTACTCTTTGGTGTCTGATATCTTTCATTTAATATGCTTTTGAGATTTGTCCATGTTTTTACATATATTGGTAGTTTTTTATAGCTAGCTGAGTAGTATTCCTTTTCATGGATATAGCATGATTTGTTTACCTATTCTTCAGCTGATGAACATCCCTTCCTGCAACCCATTTAATGAATGGGTTTTTAATGAATAAAATTCATTTAATTCATTTAATGGAAAAATATGAAAATATTCATGCACAAGTCATTGTGTGTACAAAGTTTTATATTTGATCGGTTGTATAGTAAGTGCTTCTTTAGTATTGTAAGGAACTGCTAAAACATTTTTCTTTTCTCTTTTTATTTTTTAAAGATATATCTAAGAGAGAAAGAGTGACAGAGCATGTGCATATGCCTGTGCCAACGTGAGGAGGGGCAGAGGGAGAGAGAATCCTCAAGCAGGCACCCCATTGATCATGGAGCCTGATGCAGGGCTTGATCCAGGGTCCTGGGATCATGACTTGAACTGAAAATCAAGAGCTGGCTGCTTAACCAACTGAGCCACCCAGGCGCCCAGCTAAAATATTTTTCAAAGAGGTTGTATATTTTGCATTCCCATCAGCAATGTATGGAGCACCATATCTTCTTGAATTAGCTTTGGTAGTTTGTGTCTTTCAAAGAATTGTTTTACTCTAAGTTGGAAGCTATTGGATGGGCATCAGGCCCAGGAAGGACCCAGTGAAGGGCAGTTATGGCCGCTCCTTCAGGCCCCTATCAGCAGCACGTCTGAAATAATTGTGTTCACAGTGGATACCGGTCCTAAAATGAGGAGGCACCCCCGATGAGAAAGAACCCAGCTGTTGAGTTGTTGGGTGCAAAGAAAGCCCACAGAAAAGATGAGTGGCTTTGGGAACTTCTCATTTGCATTGTATATAATCCCTTCTTTTTGTTGCTACCTGCCTAGCAGAGTCTATGGTTTTATTTAGGTAGGGCGGGAGGGTGTGCAGGGGTTCTAAAAAGCTGACATGGAAGCTGGGTCTCTTCCAGGTATAGACAAGATAGGTAGGGCCAATGCTTCCTCCCTGTTCTTAGGATCCTGTCTTCCTAGGAATCCAAATTTTCAGATACACAGGTAAGACCTCTCCCCACCCCCCGCCTTATTTTCAGTAACGTGACAAGATTTTCTTTTACACTTACTGAATTGCCTCAGAGTGAGAATTAATAAAAGGAGAAATACAGCCCTGATACTCAATCACTCTCTTCCTAGAATACGATCCTATCACTCATATTAGTTATCCATGTCTGCATCACACATTACCCAAAGCTTAGTAGATGAAAACAACAAACACTTAATATCTCCCATAGGTAAGGAATCCAGGTGCTGCCTAGCCGGGTGGTTCTGGCGCAACATCTTTCACAAGGTTGCAATCAAGGTGTTGGCTAGAGCAGCAGTCATCTCAAGGCCCGAATGGGGAAGGATCTGCGTCCAAGCTCACTCACTTGGCGGTTGGCAGGCCTCAGAATATCTGCTTCCAAGCTCATTTAGGTGGCTTCTGGCAGGCCTCAGTTCTTCGCTATGTGGATCTCTCCCCAGGGATGCTTCACAGCATGGCAGTCATCATTCCCTGGGGAACTGGAGAGAGAACATTCAAATGGAAGTCACTGTCTATTTATAGCCTAATCTCGGGAGTGACATCGCATCACCTGTACCATATTCTAACCTCTAGAAACAAGTCAGTAAGTCCAGCCCATGAGCCCACCTTCGAAGGATGAGGATTACACAAAAGTGTGAACACCAGGGGGTAGGGATCATAGAACTTCTTACTTGTTTGTTCTTCAGTGTCTTGGTTGGAGTTTCACTAGAAGTGGACCTGGAGAAAGGATTCAGTTGTAAATAGTTTATTTGGGAGATGATCCCAGGAAAATCTGGTAGCAAATGGGATGTGAGATAGGAAAGGTAGGGAAGCCAGTCCATAAAGGGAATGTTTTCAAGCCACTTACTACCCTGGGCAGCTGGAACTCAATCCTGCCGGTGAGCTCTGGGAAACAGGATAGAACATGCCACAATGTTATCCCAACCAAGGACTGAGGTATTTACCTACAGACTCTCCATCCATTATTGATTGAGGACTGCTTGTGGAGAAATTAATTCTCTGGTACTCCTGTTGCCCTGGGTGTCCTAAGAGTGCTTTCTTGCCCTCCTAACCACCCCCACCCTGTGATCGTACCATCTATGAAGGTAAATGCTGAAAAGATATGAGTGATAGACCAACAGAGTCTGCCATACCCAGCTGGACTGTAAGTTTCATGAAGACAAAGACCATCTGCCTAACATTTTCTTCCCACTGCATTATCATTATCTAGCACACCACCTAGCACATACTGTCTCTCAACAAATATTTGCTGAAAGAGTGCAGGTCACTGATGATGACACCATGAAGGAACTCATGTGCAGTGAGGGAGACAGACTTGCACACTGGTGACTACAACAGGATAAGTGCTGTCCTGTAGACATTTATGCAGGGCTTTCAGACGCTAGGACAGCAAATGTCAATTCTGCTTGGAAGTGGAAATGAGGCTAAGAAGGGTTACACACAAGAGTGGAAGTCTGAGTTAAATTGTGAGGAAAGTTAGGACTTTCTGGTAAGATTCTATTGCTTGGAAGTTGTAGAAGAGGAGAAAGAATGACTGGCAAATGTCTTTGCTATTTATAAAAATGGAGTATATGTCCTCGAGTCCATTCTCTTCCTTGTCCTTACTCTACCCTTAAAGTTTTCTGTAGTCTGTGCTTTTGGGTCTCTCTCTGGCATGGCATCTTGTCCACAAAGTCAACCTTGGGTTGATAGTCTTAACATGTGTTAGTACTCTCTCCCTCCTTTCCCAGCAAACATGCACAAAAAACAGTGGTTTAAAAGTCCTATGGCAAAGATAATCTTCCCTTGATCTTTGAAAAGGCAGGTACAGTACATATACACACATAACAAATATTTTCTTTATGTATTTACTGTTTGTAGGAAGTCTAACCCTAATCCAGCATTTATTAAAACAGGACAGGATTTATTAAATTGGTTCAAGTTTATCAAATATGTACAGATTTTTACATAAATTAATTTGCTTGTTAAATATTTGTAAAATTTATTAAGATTTTGGAGGAACTTAAATAATACCTGAGCTGTCCAGCTTAATTTGGCTTAAGTGTTGTTTTTTTTTGTTTTGTTTTGTTTTGTTTTTTTAACCTAAGGGAGTGACGAGACTCTGTAGACACAGGACTCTAGATGGTCAGGTGAGAGAGAGGGAGCAAGTGTCACCAGGTGGGGTCTGCCAGATAGGCAAAGAAATATGACATTTGGGTACTTTTGGGAGAACCTCTCTGTTCAGTAGGCCTGGAAGATTTTGATAGTGCAGCTTGGGCACAGTGGGACCCGCTACCCTCTGCTGATGTCTTAAGAGCCAATGTCAGCTGGAACCCATGGTTGCCTTCCTTCCTGCTCATTAATTCAATAACATACTGAGCCCTTACCATGTGCCAGGCATGGGCCCCATGGGCTTGGCACACAAAATGACCAAGACATGAGCCTTGTTCTCAAAGAGCAGGAAAGATAGATCTAGCTACATAAATTTCAAAATCTAAGTTCAAATCCTGTGTTCACCATTTACAACCTCTCTGATGTTAAAGTTACCTATTTCTTTAGATCTTCATTTCCCAATGCAGAAAAGTAAGATAAATACATACAATTACTGGAAATACTAAGTTAAGGCATATGAGAACCTCTGAGTGGCAATTCCTGTCTTCTAGTTACAGCCAGTGAATGAGTCAGTCCAGACTCATTGTAACTTGAAGATCTTTTGGGTCCATCCACTTTGCTCTACCGCTACTTCCAATCGGTCACAGACACCAGTATCTCCTGCTCAGCGGTCTCCCTGAACTCATCTTTGTCTTCTAATCTGTTCTCAAGATGGCAGCCTAAGTGGCTTTTTAAAAAAAGTCTAAGAATGATAATGCCATTTCCTGACTTCACAACTCTTCAATGTCTTCTCATTTCTCTTAGGACAAAATCTTATAAGGCCCTGCCTGACATGCCAACCCCTGAGCCCCTAGGGTATAGTGGTTAATATGTCTGCATTCAAGTTGACTGGGTTTCAATCCTGGCTCTGCCCCTTTCTGCTATATGGTTCTGGGTTCTAGTTCTTCCTCTCTCCAGGCCCTTCCTCATTTCTCTTTCCCCTCCTTTGAGTATGTTTTATTAACCCTTAGGTCTCAATTTAAAAGTCATGCACTCCAGGAGGCATTTCCTGATTCCTATCCCAGGCTAGTGTCTTTATGATATGCCTGGGGTACCTTGTATCTCATCTAACACTCATCACATACATGGTCATCTAAACAATTTCTGTCTTTTCAGAAAGATCCAAGCTTCTTGAGTCAGGGATGCCACTCTCCTTTTTCATCATGGTTTCCTCAGCTCAGGCACAGGGCCTGGAGTTGGCTGGTTCTGAATGAGTGCTTAGCAATAAAACATAGCTGAACTACCTCTTACAGTGTAACATACTATAACCGAACTTTTTATAAACTTTTTATAAATGGGTGCCTAGATATCTGTCTCACATACAGAAAAATAAAGTATTAGCTATGTCCAGAAAAATAAAGGGCCCTTCGGAGAGTTGCTGACAGATATCTGACCCTTCCAGAAGGTTCCCCAGGGGTGGGGAGGTGGCCACAAACGTTTTATTTGGTGGTGGTGGTAGCTGTCTGTGGCGGTGTCTGTTCCTTCACGCCCAGCAGATTCTGGCTACCTCTCAGATTCAGGAAGGAAGTTTCCTGAGAAAAGGAAGGCCTCCAAATGCCTTCCAGAGTAGAAGGACTCTATCCCAGGGAACCGGAGCAGGAAATATGCACATTGCATTAGGCACCTGGACATCATGATTGGAATCCAGGCACTAAGAATATTTTATTTTCTGCAGCATTGTGTATAAAAAATAATTCTGGAACAAGGAATCCTATGTGTCCCATATTCACATATAATTTCTTCAAAGACTTAGATTTTCATTTGGTATAACTTGGAATTTGGCTCTTAACACTTTTAGTTACCTTAGAGCTCTCTACCTTGCAAACTGTCAAAAAAAATAGAAAGAAAGAAAAGAAAAGTTCTCTATGAAAGTGTAATACTGCAATATATCCTTTGATGATTCATATAATTATCCTCACATTATATCTGAAGATAAGAGCAGATGATTTTGTGTTCTCCCCCACTTTCCCCTTGATTTGATCACACCTGTGGTAATGTAGCAGGCAGGAAGTTTTGGAAGGATCTGGAAGTTTTGGCTTTTAGGGAGACTGAGCTTTTGTCAGAGAGTTGGAACATATGCACCCAAGACAGGAAAATAAAGTTTCTAGAATCCAAGGGTAGAATAATATAGTAGGAAAGATGCCTCTTTATCTAGTGGGATAGGGTGAAAAGAATGACAAGACCTGAGTGCAGTTGTTCAAGGAAGGCTGACAGAAGAAGATGAATTTTGGTCTTCTAAAGACATGGGGAGAGTCCACTGGAGTTCACAAGTGGGCTGTGTGGGAGGTGAAAGGCAGGGAAACCAATAGAAGGGAGAATCAAATGGGAGTGGCTGGTTGTGGGATCTGGGTCACAATGTTTAGGAATCACCCTCCCTAGCAAGCTGGGTATGTGGATGACGTCACAGATTGAAGAGTGGAGAAGCTTATTTTTCTCCAGGCCCCTTTATTCAGCAAATACATATGGAGCATCTACCTGACCTTAGACTCTAAGGTAGATGACGAGATTGCAAAGATTTTAAGATGCCATCCCCACTTTGGAGGAACCCAGAGCTGAGTGGGGGAGACACAGGAATGGGAAGTTAAAATCTGCTGCAGACTAGAATAGAGGTGTGCGGTGGCAGCCTCGAGACACCCTAAAAGGACTTTATAGAAGAGGCGCAGAGTGGCTGGGGATATAAAAGGCAAAATGTGTGGTATTCTAATGGGTTGGAATTGTGAATGAGTCTATTTTGTTCAAGGGAAGAAGCGAGAAGTTCAGGGTGGCTGAAGCTTTTGGGGGAAAAGTGGAAATTTTCTGGACAGGAGAAAGGGAGTTTAGAGCCAGATGGGGACACTCAGCCCCTCTTCTGCAGACAGAGGAACTGTCTGGGGATCCCAACAGGGAAGCAACATGATGGCATTTACTTCCAGCAGAAGAGCTCTGGAAATACTGTGGCAGACAGAGTGCCGTCAGACAGAAGCCAGGCAGGGTCTGCAGCAGTAAGAAGGGTGTTGTGACAATCCCTGCACGTGAGTGACAATGGCCTTAGAATGGCCAGGGCTGGGGGAATGGAGAAGGGGTTATTTCTGAAGCCCTGTTAAATGTGGTTTCTTCTTTTTCCAGATGTTCTTTCACTGCCATTTCCGTAATGTCCTATTGAATTCAAGTCCCCGTCTCTTTCCTTCAGCCTTCACCCCTCCTTCCCCTTTGAAAGCAGCTTAATAGGGCAACAGGTCCAGTGAATACAGCTCTGGGGCTCTTGGCAGTGCTGGCAGAAGATGCCATGATTAGAGCACTTCCAATTGCTAGGAAGGGCCCCCGGGGGCCAATCTTTTCTTGCTTCCCTCTTGACTCTCTTGCGCAATGAAACCGGCTTCCATTTCCTCCGCCCGGACATCCTCTCATTCGCAGGCTCCTTGTGCCAGTGCGCTGGACGATGGTTCTGCTTCCAGGGCACAAGATGGCCCCTTTCTGGAACTCTCTATGGTCTTCAGAGGAGGGGAGACGCACTGCCCATTGGCTGCCTGGACCAGGCCCAGGCTTTGCCTCTCTGGCTAGGGTGGGAGGTTCAAGACAGCAAGGCCATGTGTGTATGGTTGGGGCGGGGGAGTGCAGGGAGAGCAGTAATTGCTCTGAGGACATCTGAAAAGCAGCTTGTTTTTAATCAGGATCTGAAAAGGTGACAGCAGGTTGCCTCTGTCTTTGCAGTTGGGGAGGGGAGTGTCCCCTGGAGAGGGTGGGGCTGCAGAGCCCCTCAGGTCAAGGCTGGCTAGCATGGGACCTCCCCCTCACAGAATTTCCAGAACTTTCTAACCAGAAGTGGAAATAAGCCGCCAGGAGACCACAGTGTGCCCAAACTCAGGGCAGAGTTGGGTTTGTTCTGGGTGGAGTCCGAAGCTGCAACATTTGAGGGGGAGCTGCCCTGCCCCTCCTGGGCTCACCCCACACTCACCTCCCAGCCCAGCGGTGAGGAGGCCTGGAAGGTCGCTGTTAAAACTTTTTTCTGGAACAGAACGCATCTGCCATCTGGCAAGGAGACAGAGTAGTCTACCAGCAGCCATCCCTGTCCATCCCCAATCTACTAGGTTGTCAGACTGGCAGACCCGGGCTCCTGGGGGACAGGCCTTCACGGAGCACCTGAACCGGGGGCAGGCGCTCGCTGTGAGGAGCCCCTGGGCCGCGGGAACAGGTGACCACCGCGGGGACAGAGGGAATGTGGGGCGCAGAGCCATCAGACCTTTGAGTAAAGCTCATCCCCTCCTGAATTTTGCCAAGACCCAGCCCAGGTGGCTGAAGGCCTGGATTCCTACCCTGGGGCCCACACGTCATTTTCTTTCCCCCGCGGCTGACCCTTTGGGGTTGTGAACCAGGAGTCGTGGTCGTCGTCATCGTGCTTCTCACCCGGGAGGACTCCCACTGACGCCTGAAAAGCCAAAGTGGATTTTTGCATGAAGGATTCTCCACCTCCTTTCCGCTTTCTACAAAGCAGGTAAGTGTTTTCCCCCAACTGTGTGACTTAGAAGCCGCCGAGCAGCACTTCCGGTGTTTTGAATGTCACATAACGGGTATTGTCGCCAGTAGAGAAATGCCCTTTTTCGGTATTGTCGCCAATTGTCGTGTCTCTGAGCGCTCCCGTGCTGTCTTCTGCGTGTGCACTCGCTCTCCCTCTTTACGAAGGGGCTGTGAACAATTCCTGAACATGTTTGTCCCCGTTGTTTTCAAGCACGTATGTCCTTGGAACGCTGTGTGGGAACTGCTGTTCCCCTGGGAAACCACTCGTGGCCAGTGGAGACCCAGGCGGAGCCCCGCTGGGCACGTGATGGGCGGGCAGGGTGCTGCTCGGACTGTTGGATGTGATCTAGGAGCTGTCACTTTTTGGAGGACTTCCTGAGCCTGGACACTGGGTGCAACTTCAACCCCTCATGTAACCTTGGCGACAGTTACTTAACTTCTCTGCCTCTGGACTCCTTACCTGTAAAAGGTATTCACAGTCTGCACTTCCTGGGGTGCTGTGAGGTTTCTATCAGTTAGTGCAGATAAGAGTCTTCCAAGAGCCTTGGCTCACAGTAAGCCCTGCATGTGTCTGCTGACATCATCATCATTATTGGATTTTAATGTTGTGCTCTCCCTCTCTGGACCCTCTCAGCAAAACATCTTTGAGTCATTTTTCAAGATGGGCATATGATATATTTTCTAAACCTAGGATAGCCAAGGCTGTCTTTGTCTTACCGTCACACATTCAAGACAATATGACAAGGCTTTAAATTCTTGGATCACAACTATTCCCCCTCAAAAGCCCATAGATAATTCTCTGTTACGGTCTGAAATTTAGTGTGGCTAAGGAGTCTAAAGCCGATCTTATTTTTGTGTTGTTGCAGATAATCTGGTTTTTCGAATGTGAATTTTTGCAGGGTTTTTCATCATCATTGTAATTCAAAAGTTTTGGCAGAATGTCTAGTTGTGGTTTTCTCTTCATTAGTTTTGTCTGGAAAAGTCTTTAAAATCTACTTACAAATCTTTCTTCAGCTCAAAAATGTGTCTTTTGTCACATACTTATCTGTTTGGGTTTTGCTCTTTTTCATTTACTCTGTGTCCTGCTGCTGAAGCTCCGGCTATTCAGACACTGGTTTTCCATTCTCTCCACCTCTATCATTCTCCCTCTCATCATTTTTACCCATTTTCCCTTTGTGCCTTTAAACTTTGTCCTTCAAAACAATACGATTTTTTCCCAGGATATCATTTTGTGTTCTCTATTTTGTAATCTAAGTACTGCTACTGAAATTTTAGTTGTTTTCTATCATTCCATCTCTCTCTCTCTCTCTCTCTCTGACCTTTGCTGAAAATGGTTTATTTTGCACCAACACGTAGCCTCATAAAGACTCTTCCAATACTTGAAGAAGCCTATTAAAGATCATGATGCTTGTTCCCACCTTGGTTGTTCTCTAGGGTACCAAAGCATAAGACAAGATAAAGAACTCGAAGTATAAAACTAGAATTGAACTTGACAAAATTATAATTATTTTCAGATAATATGATGAGACATTTAAAAATATGAAGTATTAAGATACTTTTTAAATGAATTATGGAGTTCAGGAGGGTACTTAGATGTAAAGCAAACAAAAAAATTATTTTGCTTTTTTGTCTACCATAGAATTATTAGAAAATAGAGAAACATATCAATAATAACAACAAAATATAAAATACCTAGGGAAAAACTTATCAAAAGAAAACTATAAAATATTATTGAAAGACACAAGGGAAATCCAAATGAATGGATAAGAATAATACTTAAAGAGATCAATAATCTATAGATTTAATTCCGTTTCAATAAAAATTTCCAAATGGTTATAGTTGGAACATAATAAAATCATTCTAAATTATGCTAACTTAATGATTAAACATGAGATAATGGTTTAGAATTTGAGGGGAAAAAGAATAAGACTGGATTTGCTCTATAAGATATAAAATGTATTATCAAGGTTGAATAACCAAAATGGTAAGGTGACCTTTTAAGCAACTTTGAAAACACCAAAGATGACTCAATTAAAGGTATTTTAAAAGTTGGACTATAGTTTAGAGAAAAAAATTACTTTCTTCTAAGTCATTCCATAATTCAATTTTTCATATGGAAGAAATACTTTCCTCAACCAGAAGTAAAATGTATGCTAGTATTAGAAGAAAAAACAGTTGAAAATTTACATCTTTGACGTAAGGAAAATATTTCTTCACAGGTCAAAAGGCATTCACCATCCATCTGTTTATATTTCTGGTGGACTTTAAAAAGAAAAAGGATGCATATACTTTATTATATTAAAAATTATGTTTCCCATAAATGTATTAATTAGGAATATCCATCACTGGTAATAATAGAAAACCTGACTTCAATCTATCTTAAATAGATAATGATTTATTTATCTCATGCAATAAGCAATCTGGAGATTGGAAGTGCAGCTGGGCTGGAAACGTGGGGTGTGTCCATCCTTCCATTTTCTATCCTTAGAGTTTTGTTCTCATAGAAGTCACCTAATGGTTACATGATGATTGCTAATGTACCTCTAGGCTCATATTCGTTTTAACACAGTAAAAAACACAAATAGGCAAAATCCCTATTAGGAATGCCAGCAGATTCTATTTCTTATAAAAAAAATTTTTTTTTTTTTTCCAGAGCCTCACTCAGCAACTTTCATTAATATCTCATTGACCATAATTGGTTGCATGGCCATTCCTGGCTGCAAAGGAGTCTGGGAAAGTGCATTTTCCAGCCTCTGTTATAGAGGAGAGCTAGGGAGATAGAAATTATAAATGGGTTTTGAATGTCCAGTACACAAAAAGCAAAATTCAAAGACAAATAAATTGAGGAAAATATTTCCACTATATAAAGTAAAGGTTAATATCATTAGTAATTAAAGAGCTTCTAGAAAACATTGAAAACAAACACAGTTAAAAAATGGTATAAATAAGACTTTAACAAAAGAAGATATAAAATGGCCAATTAACACATTAAATGTTTAGTCTCTCCAGTAATCCACTACATACAAATTAAAAGAAAATATCACTTTTTAGGCACTAAACTTGCAAAGATTATGGGAAAACATATCAGCACAAGAATATTTATCCTTCATGCAGTGACAATTAAGTTACTGTAAATGTCCCAAATGGGAGAATTGGTCAACTTAATCATTGTTCATCTATAGATCAGATTATCCTGTAGTCATAAAAAATACATCTTATAATATATTGTTAACACTACTAACATTTTTATGTTACTAATTCATTGCCCTCACCCCCACACTCAGCTGGGGTTGGAGACTGTGATGATGATTGGAGCAAATGCTCT